>NC_134234.1:214217906-214520936 GCF_965152275.1 Natator depressus | reverse complement strand
GGGTGGGGACTCGGTGGCTGTCCACAGCAGGGGATGGTGATCTCCTCAGATATAACAAGCTATGCTGGATAGGGCCTGAGGAAAAACAGATCCCTAAGTCACCAGGTGCTGCAGGGAGTGGGGTGGGAGTGTCACTACAAGATGCTCTCTCCTCTGAGTCAGCACTGTCCCCAGTGCCCCAGTGTGGTGCTCAGGGGCACTATGGTGGTGGAAGTACTATCTCTCAGGTGGGACCTGAAAGAAAGGCCATGGCTACTCAGGTCATGGGACATCCGCTGGAGCTTTTGCCAGAGTATTATTATGGTCTGTATTAGAGCAGCACCTAGAAACACCACACCAGATGTCATTGTATTGGCTGCTGGGGAAGCACACAGTGAGAGACAGTCCCTGCCCTCAAAAGTTTACAGTTTAAATAGACCAGACAGACAACAGGTGGGAGGGGCCAAGAAGAGTTGCTGTTTTATAATAATAATTAAATAAATTAAATTAAATTATTATTATTATTATGCCAGGACACATGTAATGAGTTTACCAAGCCTCATCTGCATATAAACCATCATAGGCAGAAGTGTGTTATTGCAGGGGGTCTTCAGGAAAGGGTCAGTAGCTCTGAGGATAAGAACAGGGAGAGGATATCTGAGAATAGGAAGGGAGGTACAGAGCTATCCAGGGGTCTGTTGCACACTGAGTAACTTGCTGTGCTTTCTGTATTTCTTCAGTGAAGTTTCGAATTGTGACCCTTGATGAGGATTTTAAGGCCATAGATAAAGTGGTGAGTATCCCTCTGGCTTTCCAGGAAGTAGGGGCCATCAGTGTGCTGAATGTGCCAAGTCTCAGCAGATAAACAGAGTGATACGCACAGGAATTACACTTGTGAGAGACACCTAACCTGCCCCGTGTGCTCCCTATTAACAGAGAACAGGGCTGGGATAGCTCCTATTGTTTTAATTTAACTGGAATAAAGGGGCCCAGAGAGTCGAAGGTGTTAGCATAATCAGTGTCAAACAAGGTTCAGAGTTTGGCATACGGACACCTTGCTTATTACCAAGGCACACACCATTAAAAATCCAGCTAACCTTTCATTAAAGATCCAGAAAAGAAGGAAAGACAGTTAATGCATTTTAAATGTAAAGTATTAAGTAAGGCTTTCATTTAAATAATATCCCTTGTTCCCTTTCCCTTTAGCTGTAGAGAGTTTTTAGAAGGAAACTCCCCTTCTGACAGGCTTTTAGGTAGCATCAAAGATGGTAATAGCTGTTCTTTTGGGGGGAAAAGAGAAGTTAGTTGAAATGGGCTGGAGCTGTTGCTGCTGCTGTTGTTAAGAAGAGAAAAGACCAGCAAAGACAGAAAATGCAGCTTCTGTCTCCGAGGTTGACTTTCACTTGCAACCTCACTGCTGGAAAAACACAGGCATGGCACGTGGGTTTGTCAGCCACTCCCAAGACCTGGCAAACTTTTATCAACATCAGGCTTTTAGTTGCCTCTTTCTGGTCACAGGCTTACAGCAGTACTGCAAAAGATACAGTCTTGGCCAGTTAAGCCAGACTCTGAGGGTGTTTCTATGCTGCAATAAAAGACCCGTGAAACAGCCACCAGTTATTCTGTCCACCAGTTAGGCCCACAGCTGGCCCGGGTCAGCTGATTCGGGCTCACAGGGCTTGGCCTGTGGGGTCATAAAACTGCAATGTAGACACTCAGGCTTGGGCTAGAGCCCAGGCTTTGAGACCCTGTGTAGAGGATGAGGCTACAGCCTGAGCTGAATGTCTACATTGCTATTTTTAGCCCATGAGCCAGAGCCCTGCAAGCCTGAGTCAGCTGACCTGTGCTCTGTGACTCAGTGCCATGAGGAGAGGGGTAGGAAAGAGAAGAAATAAGGTAGGCAAGGAAAAGAGCACACAAAGGGGGCAGGGCACTGGGGGTGGGGGTTGTGTGACAAAGTCTCACATCCTAGGTTCTGTTTGGGATTTAGCTGATGCTGGTAGATGTGACGGTGTCATCTGGCTTCCCTTTTTGTCCCACTCTGGTTAGGACATCTCTCAGGATTAGAATAAAGAAGGTCCAGGGTCCCAGGGGACAGTGAGGATGGCAGCCATGATGGTGAAGCTCACTCCAGTCACCAATTTTTCTCTCCAAAAGGGAGCAAGGGGTAGAATAGCCTCTCCCCTATTATTCTGTCCACCAGTTAGGCCCAATTTCCAACATACCAATTTTGGTTCATTGATTTTCGGTCTCACTGTCTTGTTTACCAAGCATGATCTTAACACAGTGCCTGAATCACTTCACAGTTGAGCTCACAATTAGGGTACATTTGTCGGTGCAATGACCACAACAGGGCCTGGGACTCCATGGGGAACACACCTCTGGGGGTCACCTCCCCAGCCCCTCCATTCCTGTGGCAAAGGGAGCAGAGACCTTGGTGTGAAATGGGGACTGTTTGGGCCTGAGTTTAGGGGCAGGCTCTCCTGAGGTGGGGCCACTGGCTGGGTGTTAATGATGCTGGGGCACGTGGATGTTGTTGCTCTCTACGTAACAGTGATGTTGTTTCTCTCTTGTGTTTTGCAGTATCCCCTGGTGCTGTTGCAGGTGAGTGACCAGGAGCTGACATCTGGGAGCTTTCTTCTCTGCTCCATCATGCCCTTTGTACTCCAGGAGGGCGCCATGCCCTAAATTGCTACATCAGAGATAAGATATCTGCATCTTGGCTGTACCCTGCCCCAACACCCTGCCCCTGCAGTGTTACCAGCAGTTAATGGCCCAGGGCGAAAGTAGAGGCATGACTTGAAGCAACAGTAAATGAGGGGAATGTCCAGCTATCCAAAAAAACCCCAAAGAGGATGAGGAGACTCAGGGTGGGCTGTGACCGCCTCAGACAGCCTGTGCATCGGGGCAATGCATGGGGCTGTGATCCCTGGTATTGTCCTCACTCATTCTGTGTGTGTGTGACTGTGCTTCTGAGAGGCTGTGCATGCATACATGACTGTTCGCAGCAGTGCATATCTGAACACATGTGATTATGCATGTGTGTTCCTGCACAGGATCCCAATGGGAACCGGATTAGCCAGTGGGTGGACGTGAAGCCAAGACAAGGCATTGTGGATCTGTCCTTCCCCTTGGCCTCTGAAGCAGCCATGGGGAAATACACCATCAAAGTGGACAAGGATATGCCTCGAGGGCTTGAGGCAACCTTCAAGGTGGAGGAATATGGTTAGTCTTGGAAGGAAGTGTGAGACAGCATTAGGAGCTGGGGAATGAAGTCTGTAATGGGAGCCTCCCTGCTAGAGTCCATGTTTCTATTCATTAGATTTCTCCACTTAGGTAAACTTCAGTTTTGGGGTACAGAGTCCCCTCCCCCAATCCAGTCCTTAGTGCTTTCCATCCTGTGCTTCACTCACCCAGCCCCACACTGCTCCCCTGGTGGCACCCCAGTCCCACCCTGGAGAGAGAGAGTGGAATTCAGCTCCAAAGTGCATTCAGTCCTGAGCTCCAACTACACATATGTACCAGTGCACAGACCTCCACCATGGGGCCCTAGCCCTGTGCTGACAGCTCCTCCAGCAATTTAGTCTCCATGTTCATTCAGGCCAGGGCTTTGCTTTCACACAATCGGTGCTCCCCTAGTCTGGAGGGATCCCAGTCTCCTGGGAGTGAGGCAGAATTCAGTCACCATGTTAACTCAGTCCTGACTTCCGGCTCCCTTCCACCCCTCAACTGCTCTCTCCATGGGACCCCTGGCCTGATGGTACCCATTCCCTCCTAAGGGTGAGTTACTCTCCATATCCATCTAGTGCTGGGTCAGTGTTTCAGAGATTATGCTGTGGATGCAGAGGGTGAGTTCCCCTATTTGGCTTATGCTCTCAACCTGCCCCCCTTCCCAACACTCTTCTGCAGAGCTGCCCAAGTTTGAGCTGGTGTTTAACGTTCCACCACTGGTCACCACTTCAGAAGAGGAATTTCAGTTCACGGTTTGTGGCAGGTGAGTGGCACTGCTCTGTCGCTGTCCCATCCCCCACATCAGAGAGTGGCCTCTTGCTGCCAATGTACTGGCAGGAATGTAAGGTCCTCCAGTGGTGTCTTCTCTCTCCTAGTGGTGGGGGCCCAAATCACAGCAAGGAAAAGATTCCTCCAACACCCAATCATTAGACATGTCTGAAGAGGCATAAAGTAGAGGTGTTCGGAACCTGGAATTCCTGAATTTAAAAAAACAAAAAAAAACCCCACACCATTGTTCCAAAACAGAACAAAAACAATCTGAATTTACCACAGAACCACAGCTTCCAAATGTGGTTTTGACCATTTTGAAACGTTTCCAAGACTCCCCACGCTGCCCTGAGCCCTGACAACCTGCCAGATAGGGATCCAGACAGCTTGGAGATGCTGGGAGCTTGGAAATTGGGTCTCCCAGGGCTTCTGGGCTGCTGACAAGCCAGAAGCTTGGAAACCCTGGTAACCCCAGGTCTGCAGCAGTCCACCTAGCAGGTGTCTCTGGAGTTGGGGAGCAGGACCCTGGAAGGCTGCCCCTGGCAGCTTGCCATGGGGGCTGCAAAGAAGTGTGGGAGCCAAAATGCTGGGAATGACTTTCCAGTGGAAAAATCAAAATTTTCCTGACAATTGAAAATTTTCCACAGAAAATGCCTTTATTTGCAGAAAGTGAATTTTCCATCAACAAAACATTCTGACAGAACTGCCGACTAGCTCTGCCACAAGGGCTACGTGGGGAAAGCCCAGACCTCAGTGGAGATACTGATTGGGGAGGATCCTTTCATACAGACCCTGTTCCCCATTAAAAGAGGATACAGTGCAAGTGAGGTGACCTCCAGGGGTGTATATCCTGCAGACATCTCAGGCCCTCTTCCTTATTTCAAAGGGGGTGCAGTGGCTGGAGAGGTAGACACTTTTAATATCCATCTTCTCCCTCGGAAGGGGTTGCTAGTGCCCTTCATTCTACTCTTTTTGCTGAACTATCTGATACATCTGTCAGTGTTTTCTGTCCTTCTGATCCAGGTACACCTATGGGAAACCTGTTCAGGGGAAGATAAAGGTCACTTTGACTTGGAGCCTGATGGATCTCCTTAAACAAGAAGAAAACAGGATATTGTCTATGAGAATTGGGGAGTATATGAGCCAGGTGAGCAGATGAGGAAGGGGAGATGACAGTCACCTCCAAGAACAGAATGTCGGTCCATCTAATGTATCTAGGCATTTCTAATGTGCCCTGGTCCAGCTAGTCTGATTATTATTTCTCCTGCCTCACCGAAGCAGATCATAAATAGATCTGTCCTGTTATCTTGCCACCTGAATTACTACATTAAAGCACTGGTCCTGCTCCTCCTGTCTCCCATATCTGACAGAAGCCAATGCTGAATGGTTGGCGGGGGGAAGTATTGTAGGGCTGGCTTGACCTGAGTAATTGGACATGGGTGAGGTCTCATTTCTTGGGAGACAGGATTAGGGAAGTAAATGGACCAACAGCCTGGAAACAGAATGTCTGTGTTTGCTAAGCCCTCTAGAACATGCAGCACTATCCCACAGGAGGAATTTCTTCTTCCAGTACCCTCCGTCATATCCCATGGAAGCAGATCACTGGTCTCTCGCAGCTCACCCCTCATTAAACCAGATCAGACCACCAATTATTCCATCTATTCCAGAGGTCTGTTTCCTCCCATAATCAAACAGATTATTGATCTATCTCGGCTGTCTGGTATCCTGGTTCTGACAGGGGCCAGCACTGGATGCTTCATAGCTAACCCCCATACACAATTTGTTCCATATTCTTCTCCCAATGACTCCAGATCCTCCTCACTCAATCTACAAGTCAAACGAGGATTTTCTAAATGTCAGTACTCAAAGCTGAGACCTGAAAGTCCAACTGGGTCTTTGCAGCACTAACAACCCAACCAGCTGTAAAGGCTCTGCAGCTGGAACCCCATCACAATTCTGCCAATGAGGCACAAGGCAGGTTGGATTCCAGCTCTCTGCTGTAAGAGCTCTGCAGGGTTAACAGGAGCAAAACCATGTGTGTTAGACACAGAGCACAATAACAATACTATTTTGCCCTCTCTTCTGCATCGGAGGGGCTGAACATACCCTCAGAGAGGGTCAGAGATTTCCTAGGCCAGACGGGATCACCAGATCATTTAGTCTGATGTCCTGTATATCAAAGGCCACCAACACCACCCAGCACACACACACTAAGCTCAACAACTGTACTGGAACCAAAGTATTTTGGCCTTAAGAGACTAAACTATTATGTACAACAGGCAGAGAATAGGAAAGACCCTCTACCAATACTAGCTGGCTGAGCTCGGCCTAGCTCAAGTTGTCAAAGCCTGTGTTTTTACAGCTAAGGTCATGGGGTTTAGTCCCAGTTCTCTCTAGGGATGTGTGTGATTTCTCTAATAAACATACCTTTTGTCTGCAGCCATGGATATATCATTCATCAGTGCCTGTCTAATCAATGCCATTTCTCCTCTCCCTAAGTGAGGAGTCCACCATGGGTTTGATAAGATGTACATGGTTTTGAACTTTTAAGCAGTCATGGGACAGAGGGGAGGATTTTTAAGACTACCCAACATCTATAAACCACAGCCTCGCTCACGCATCTTTCTTTCTCTCTCTCTCTCTCTCTCTCCATCTATGTCCCCAGACGAACAAGAAAGGTTGTGCCAATTTTACAGTAGATATGGATGACCTAGAAGTAAACAGCACTGCCTACGGGAGCTCTTTTTTCATTGCAGCAGAACTGGAAGAAGAAGGAACAGGTGCGGGGGAGGGGAGGACGCCAGGAGGGGAAGAGGAGAGGGGAGACATAGCTAGCGGCCTGTGCTACTCTTTTGCCGTGAAACCCTTGACTAACTGCATTTGTGTTTGGTTCCCTCCACACTTCTCCATTTCCAGTACAGGTTGTTTTTAACCTCGGATCTTTCAGCCAAGCCTCAGCCACTTCCAGTTTCTGGTATCTTCAGGGGGACTGAATTCCATTGTGTCTTGGTTATGTTGTGTATTAGGAGTCACTAGTCTTCTGCCATACCCGTGATTAGAATTCCTCTTTCTAGGCTCCCTGCTCACTAGATTTCTTAGTTCCCCAAAGAGTGTCCAACAGTCACCAGCCAGTCACTAAAGTAAGCTCCAGCTCCACAAAACGTGACTCTCAATCAGCCACAGAACCATAGCTAGCCGTAGGCTAAGCAGCCTCTTATCCCTATGTCCCCAGTCAGGCATAAGAGTCTTTCCCCCACAATTAGTCCCTCACCACAGTCTCTTTGATAAGTTCCTATGCTAAGGACTAGGTAGTCTTGTTCACATATTCCTGTCCTTCTTCTGCTCTCTGGCATCCCCAATACCAACGCTGTTTTCTTCTAATCTGCCCCAAATGCCTCCTCATCCATCAATCAGACCATAGCATGCCACGCTCCAAACCCCCACCAGCTGCCCCTTGCGCACTGTATCGAGCGCTAGCTTTTCTCCCCTGCCTTCAGGGCTTGACACAGCTCCACCCCAGCCTACATCTCTGACATCATCTCCTATTGTGTCTTTCTTTGTTCTGTCTGAGCCCTCCACGTCCCCCCTCTGCCATCTCCATGCCTTTCTCCGTGCTGTCCCCTGTGCTTGGAATAACATCCCAATCCCAGTCTGATTGCCTCCCAACCCGCTCCTCAGTCAGGTCCCTCCTGAAGACTTGCTTCTTCTGCATGGTCTTCAAACACTAACCTTCATCAGTCATAAGTCCTCTCCAGGCCAACTGCACATGGGAGGGAAGACATGGGAGAGTAAGCAGAGCTTGACATATTTTACTAAAGTAACACAGTCCCTTGGCTCTCCCAGTGCATCTTATCAGCCAGTAATCAACTGCCTTAGTTGGTGTGACAAAGTCTCCCCATAGTGGCTGGCTGCAGTAACCAGAGCAGCCTCCTCCCTACCCCCAAATAACAGAGCTGCTCCTTTGGCTCTAGTAATAGTGGCTGGTGCTGAAAGTTGTGGGTTCAAGTCTCAATGTCCATATGGATGTGGCTCAGGCTTGTTATGTAGCTAACATTTTGACTGTAAGCTTCATGGGGAGGTTTCAAAGTAACAGCCGTGTTAGTCTGTATTGGCAAAAAGAAAAGGAGTACTTGTGGCACCTTAGAGACTATCCAATTTATTTGAGCATAAGCTTTCATGAGCTGCATCCGATGAAGTGAGCTGTAGCTCACGAAAGCTTATGCTCAAATAAATTGGTTAGTCTCTAAGGTGCCACAAGTACTCCTTTTCTTTTTGCTTCATGGGGAGGACACTTGCCTTATTTTTTGTCTCCTCTAGTGCGGAGTGCTTAACAAATGAGTCAGCATTTAACAGATGTCTCCTCTCTCCACCCAGGAGCCACGAACATGGGAATAGTCTCAGCTGCTATCGCTACCAAGATGGTGGAGGTGAACTTTGTCAATCTCAACCCCTTTTACAAACTTGGATTTCCATACATGGGAAAGGTAACACACATTCCCCCCTTCCCTTCCCAAGGCAGTGACACCTCTTCATACTTGGGAGGCAGGCATGGGGGAGAGGCAAGAATAATATTGCTGGAAATAAACTATGTGGAAAATGCTCAGCTGGTGTAAATTGGTGTTGCTCCATTGAAGTCAATGGCGCTATGCTGATTTATGCCAGCTGAGGATTGGATCCTCTCTGTCCACCTTTATGAGAAATTCTGACATCCCCCCCCCCCACACACACACACATTCCCTCCTCTCTCCTAGCCTAGTCACCAAGTATGGGGAGTTAACTGTTTGGAAGATGGATTCTGTGGTCTCTGGAGTGCTTGTAGGAGCATTTCTCAACATTCTCCAAGAGTGATGTACTCTTCTGCTCTTAAAGATCTGTCTCTGTAAGAACATACATGCAGGGGATGGTGTTATCTTTAGAAAGGTCTTTGCACAGTCACGTCAGGCCTAGCATAGACGACTGTGTAGTGATTTGACAGCAATCACTTCTGACCCCAATGCCCTAGTGTGGTGCTAGAGAGCATGGTACTGCAGCAGGTGGTGTGGGTGGCTCAATAGGGGATACTTTCCCCTCTGGGTCAGTACGGACCTAATGCCCCAGTGTGGGCTAGGAAGAATTGTGCTGCTGGAGTTTCAGATGAGATTTAAAATTGAAGTCCTAACCATTTCCAATCTTTAAGGACTAACTCTGTACTATTATGCAAAGGAAAAGATGTGTTAAACTCTGTAGCCAAGATAATTATCTTTCTTGTCCTTAAAATGCCCCCAGTAGTCTCTCCCTTTCCTTCTTGTCCAAAACTCCTGCATATTGTTACTCTGCTGCTGATGTTGTTTCAGCAATGGACATTAGGACCCTTATATTCTGCCTGTAACCTATCAAGCACTTTGAGCCTTTATGTGGAAAGGGTTAGTATTAAGTGCCAGAACTCGCCTGATTTCCAGCACGTAGAGGGTATCATGTCTCCCAACCCCCCCAAGCACAGCGATTATTGGAACAGGTCGTGTTTATTTCCCTTTCTTCTCTGCAGATGTGCTTTACCATCAATGATGTTCCCATCAAAAACCACACTGTCTACTTGACTGTGGATGTCAATGATGTGGAGACGCACCTGCCATACGTCACAGATGAGAAGGGCGAAGTCCACTTCTCACTAGACACTGCGAAATGGAACAATACTCTGGTTTCTCTGAGGGTGAGTCACAAAGGTGGACAAAGCAGGGTCAGAGCTAGGGGGGGATCTGAAGAAAGATCAGAGGAAGTGGAAGCAGGCTGTGGACCCTTGGACTCCCGGCTCCCAGTACTGCACGTTGCTCTGCTCTGCCTTCCTTGGCAGCTTTAATGAGCCCTTCCTGTTAGCTGCCTGCCTTGACCAGGAAGACTCGTAGCTCCATCGCAACAATTCAGCCCAATGTCCCAACAAAGGAAGTGCTTCCCTTGGGCAGGAGGAGCCTCCTTAAGTACAATTATATCTCCCTCTTCAGTCTCCCGTTTCCCTCCACTATTTGTAACCTTGGCAATATCCTTTACTCTCATTGCTTCTGAGGCAGATTTTAAGATGTATTTTAAGAAATGCTATCACCTACATACCTGTCACTGGATGGGCACCAGTGTCCCAGAGGTATATGTGCCAAAGCCCCTTTCCTGATCCCCCACTGCCATCCATTCCCCACAGCCTGGGAGCTGGATTGGAACCAGTGCTCTACAACTGAAGTGCTCAACATTGTCTTCCCTGACACTCTGGCTCTGTTCTGTTCCCCTGACACTGCAACCAATGACTTCCCGGTGAAAGTCTCCATAGCCTGTTCCCAGTAGCATGGCTATGTATTCTATGTGCAAAGCATCAAGTGCTCTGCAGCCTGGGCCTAAGTTCTGTGGTGTGGCCCCTTTGCTTCCTCCAGCACTTTGGGGCAGACAGCTGGAAATATCAGGGCAGCTGCAGGTCATTTTTAGACATGGAAGCTTTGCTTGACGTAAATATTGAGGATGAATAATGCAACCCCTGGAGTAGCCCATGTCATTCATTGTTATAGCCTGGGTTTAACCTTGCTGAAACTGGTGAGGTTAACGAACGCCCTTTGTTTGGGTTCAAAGAAGAAACAATAGTGGGCCTAACCCAAAATGCAGGCCCACATCACTCCCAAAACAAAGGCATCTATCACTTTGCCCAGGAATTACAACTATGTGGATGGAGAGCTTTGCTGGGTACGGTTTTGGGGAGACGTGTGTGTGTGGGAGAGAGAAGCAGGAACAAGAGCCAAGAAACTGATAGAAACAGGCAGAGAAGGAGGCTACAGACGTAGCCTGGACCGATCATGGAGTGGCGGCCCTGGGAGAAGTCTAGAGAAAGGTGTTGGGTTGGATTCTGGCTAAAAGATTTGGGGCTGTGAGCAAGGAAAGTATTTCCTGTAGTTTGGTTCCTCCTGTGTTCAGAGAAACTGGACTTTGTACATTCCTTGTAAACACAAAACATTGCATCAAAGAAATGCCTGACTCCAGTTTGTGCTCCCCACCGGAATAGACTACAAGACTCCACATTTTTGGCTAGCTGCTTGGGTCAAAAGGGGTAACATTGTTTTCATATTAAATTCAATTTATTTTACTCTGCCTCATAACTTTCATTTTTCAATCTGCTGCGTATTATGGTACTGAGGACACATAGTTGCATTATAGATGTTAGAGAAAGCTAGAGGTTTGGGCAGTTGAGCAGGGGATAACTGGGACTTTTGGCACCTGGGGAGGTGCAGAAGGCAGGCTGGGATTCTCGGACAAGTACATTAACTATTTCACTGCAGAAATATCCAGCTAACAATGTTGTCCTGTAACTGTTATCTGTAGGTTTCCGAGTTAACACATTATTGCAACGAACAGGCAGTTCATACCTCTCTGGCTGTCTGCAGACTCAGGCAGGTATTACTGACTGCATGCAGTTCACATTTAAGTTCTCTGAAATCGAGTGATCAAAACAGAATTGAAAAGAAAAAGGAAGCTCATATTCTGGAGTTCAATTCTGCTGTAATTTCTGCCTCTGTGGATTACATGGGGCCCTGGACATATAACTCTGGTGATCGCACTGAGTATTTCCCACATTTGTAGGCTCCTTCATTGGTTAATTCTGACAGCCTGCCATGCATTTTTGCTCTGAAGGGCAGATACTCCATTGTGAACATAACCGAGGGGGATCTCCACACCATTGCAATAGTGCACCAGGAGGCTTTCAACTGGCTGAAACCTTTCTACTCCGAGAGCAACAGCTTCCTAGAGATCCAGCAGGTGGAGGAGGAGCTGCCCTGCGACCAGGAACAGGAAGTGCGGGTGGATTATATCTTGGACCGGAATGAGCTGGACCCTGGGGCAGATCATGTGGATTTCTATTATTTGGTGAGCACCCAGGGCAATTGGATCACATTTCTACAACAGTGGCATGCAAGAGGGGTAACTATTTATGGGTCTATAGGCCAATTTGTGGGTTTCATTTTACGCTTGTCTTCATAGATGTCTCGCTACCTGGAATGCATGTCTCCGAAATCCCCCTCGCCAGCCTCCCAGCCCCACAGCATTTGACAGCCAACCCAGGTAGCTCATCCAGCTAGGAATGTCTTGAGCCAGCCTTGGGGGACAGGCTATTTTCCCCTGTTGCCAGTCTGGCCTGACTCTGTGGGTGATACCGGAAGGCATGGCTGCCAGGTGAGCACCTTGGCAGCCTGGCCTTGGATTTCCCACGGGTCCCATTGTTCAGAGGAAATCTGAGGCAGCTGGTCCCTTGTCCATTAACAGTTTAAAGATAAAGCACCTGTGACTGTCTCTTCCAGTCTCTCTCTCTGCTCTGCATTTTCTCTTCTCAGAACCCTGGCCCCCTGAAAGGCTGTTCTATCTCCTCCGCAGGTTGTCTCAGGAGGCAGGATCGTTCTCAGTGGACAGACGCAGGTGCCAGTTGGCCAGGATGAGAGTAAGTGGAAAAACCCAAGATGCACATGAAATAAACTCCATGGAAATCATCATAATGGATCAGGCTATTGGGACATCTTAGTATGGTAGGCAGGCTCCAGCCACACCAGGCTATGGACAATCTAGTCCAGCATCCCACCTGCTGCCTTGGTCTTTCTAGTCTAGTATCCTCCCCATTATGGGAGGTTTTTAAGAACAGGTTGGACAAACACCTGTCAGGGATGCTCTAGGTATACTTGGCCCTGCCTTGGTGCAGGGGGATGGACTAAATGACTTCTTGAGGTCCCTTCCCATCCTATGTTTCTATGATTCCTTGACTGGCCCATGGCAGATGCTGTCATAGAGAGGCATAAAACTCACACCTCACCTGTTCAGCAGTCTTCCATGAGGGAGGAAGGTTTACTGACCCTGAGACAATGAGGGGTCAGTATATCGGGGGTGGGGGGGGGTGTCAATTTTATCCTGGTGAAGGTCTCTGTTCTTATCCACATGTCACACTGTCTAGTGTGGCCAGGGCCAGTGCAAGGATGTTTTTGCCCTAGGAGAAACATCCACCTTGCACCCCCCCTGCCTGAGGTGCCACCCCCCACCTCGAGGCTCCCCACCACCCCCTCGGGGAGCCGTGCAGCAACTCCCCCCCCCCCCAGCCTGGGGAGCCGTGCAGCAACTCCCCGCCCCAGCTCACCTCTGCTCCACCTCCTCCCCGAGCATGCCACCGCTTCTCCCACCTCCCAGGCTTGCAACACCAATCAGCTGTTTGGCACGCAAGCCTGGGAGGGAGAGAAGCAGAGCGGGGCAGCACGCTCAGAGGAGGAGGTGGAGAAGAGGTGAGCTGAGGCAGGGAGCGCCGCCCCCACCCCCAGTTACTTGCTGCAGTGGGCCCTCCCTGCGCCCCTCTGCCCCAGCTCACCTCCACTCCACCACCTCCCTGGAGCGCACTTTTGGCTGCCCCCAACCACTTGGTGCCCTAGGTGACTGCCTAGTTCACCTAGTGGTTGCACCGGCCCTGAGTGCTAACCTCAGGGCAGACTGCCAAAAAACAGGGCAAACACCCCAAACTGGTAGTATGTTCTGTGATTAGATTTCACCAAGCCAGTAGCAGGTGTGAACTCCCAAAGCCCTGTAATAGTCTGACCATGGAGTCAGACAGTCCCCTTAGTCCAGCTTGCCTGGGTGGCAAGATAGACTGATAGTCACAATAATATTCAGATTACTCCTAGTCCCAAAGGAGTAGTCACTTACCCCACATCAGTTGTGATCAGATCTCAAACCAAAGACAATGTCTATAGCTAATCCTGTCATAAATGAACTTAAATGTATTAACTAAGAAAAGAAAGTTATTTACTAGGTTAAAACTGGAAACACACATGAGTTACAATCTTAAATTTAAAAAGGTAATATCTTCTATAATAAACAGCTCTAGATGTTCGCTAGGGCTGACCCATGCCAAGCAGCATGGGGATCTCTTGCTAATGTTTAGGAATCTTTGCCTCTCTGAACCCAGAGAGCATAAAAGGACTGGTTTCTCCTTGTCAGGGATTTTTATCCCCTTTGTACCAGAATCCAAGCTGATGGGATGAGTTCATACGCAGGTTTCCTCTTCCTGGAGGGAGTAAGAAATGGAATCAACAAGGTCTCTGTCCTTTGGTGCTACACAATGCCTCATTTGACTTCAGTGGGCCATACTGTGTGCAGGACAAGCAGTTTACCTTAATTAGTGCTTCTTTTCCTGTTTGGTGAGTGTGACAGGGTGCAACTCACCACTGCGGTGCCTCCTGCTGGCTCTCTGGGGAACTAGCACTACACTCTCTGCTGGTGGTGTCTCATCCACTGTCATCTCTGTTCCTGGACCCATGTCACTCCCAGGAGTGAGGCATCTTCTTCATAACACTGCCCTCCAGCTGTGTCACACTCCATGTTCCCCCCTTCCAGGGGACCTGCAGTCCACCATCTAGCCACTTCCTTCAGTGGCCCCAGCACCCTCCTTGCCCTTGTATCAGGGCCTCAGTCTGCAGATCTGTGCAGCCTGCCAGGAGCTGCCTTTAGGTCCCTAGGTCTCTGTCTGCAGCACTGCTTTGCCCAGGGTGCTTGCTACCCTTCACCTGCAAGGCAGTCAGTCCTCTTCCCTTCTCAAGCTCCAGGGAGTAACTGACCCTGTGCTGTTCTGCAGCCCTTCTTATACAGGCCAGCCCGGCCCTGATTGGCTTCTCTTATTAGCCCTTCTATGATTGGCTACCTCCTGCGCAGCCTCCCTAGGGCTGCTTTTAACCCCCTTTCTGCCAATGTGGGGCAGATGCCCCATCACAGTGAGTTACACAATTAGAGAGGTTTATAATGCAAACACTCAATCTATCTTTATACCATGGAATACAGATATTATAAGTAGGATTAATACATGCAGGATCCTACAAACATTCCATAAAATCTAAACACTAAACACATTCTTATAACTCTAGTATCTATTTTAACAATACTAACCCTCAGGTAAGCCAAACTAGTTTCCAGCTGTGCATTTGTCAGTGTTCAGTGAGACCTGTGGCCTTGGCATTAGTTGGCACTGGTCTGCCAGTGTCACACCACATGCAGGAACCATGAAATCCTCTGCCTCAATAACATCCAGCAACAGTAAGTTCCACCCTTTTTTTCTGTTTCACATGGATCTAAATAATCCTTTGCTTCCCACTCCTTCATACAGCACTGAAGGGCTCCTTCTCATTGACTCTGCCCATCAGCTCTGAACTTGCACCCTCTGCCAGGCTTTTGCTTTACGCCATATTCACTGATGGAGAGGTGGCAGCCGATGTGGACGTGTTCACAGTCAGCAAATGCTTCAAACACAAGGTGAGTGTCGCCCAGGAAGTGGGGGAAATGGGATATGTGGCAGAGGGGCGATCTGGCTGGGATGACATACACTCGACAATCCCTGTGCCCTTCTGTCTGTGTTTCTAGCAGGCTCTCTCCCACTCTCCCTCCCTCTCCCAGTCTCTCTCTCCCTCTCTGTCGCTCGTGGCTCATACACCCTCATTGTCTTGTGCCCCTCTTCCATTTGATAAACCCATCCTGTCTCCTCCCATAGGTGACACTGGGTTTCTCAGAGGAGGAGGACCTCCCAGGGTCGAAGGTCAATCTGCACCTGAAGGCCGACCCTGGCTCCCTGTGCTCCATCCGTGCCGTGGACAAGAGCGTCCTCCTGAAGGATGATAGAGTCATGACACCAAAGAGTGTGAGTAAACCTGCTCTGTCCCAGCCACACCCTGGCCAGACTAACCCCGCAGGAGGTACCAGGCCAGAGGAGAACTCTGATGTACTGGAACAGGGCAGTCACATGAGGTGGGTGCACCCAGCCACCACCAGCTTCTCTGACCCCTTACATTATGCACTGGTTGCCAACAGACCTTTATCTCACTCTGTCCCCTTGCCAGGCAGGTGGCTGATTCCTCCTTGTTCCCACAATGGCTGCTCCAGGGGCCACCCGTGGAACGAAGGCTGTGGGGGCAGCAGGCAGAGAGATGGAAGGGGCAGCTTCACAGGAGCAGTGGGAGCTCCCTCCAGGGAAGGTGTGGTTTGGCAGTGGGTTTGCTGCTGGCCCTCTGCTTGCCCAATGTGGCATCTCCTGCTGTTTCACCTATGCCACATTTCTCTGCCATGAGGGGGTCTGGGCCAATGGTTATATCAAGGGGCTGGGAGCCAGGACTCTTGGGTTCTAGTCCAAGTTCTGCCACTGACTTGCTGGGTGACCTTGGCCCTTGGGTCACTACATCGCTCTGTGCCTCAGTTTCCCTTTCATCTGGTATGCGGGTTGTGAGACTTAATTCACTGATGCTCATATGCTTCTGTGAGGCCCATGTGTGAAAAGCTTTGGAGATGGGCAAAATAGTATCCTAGAGTAACAAACCTGTGCTACCCACGACGTTCTTTGGCACTGTGCTGCAGACTGTGGCTACTCAAAACTTCATGCTGGTAACAGGGGTAGAATTTAGATCTCCCTGCTCCAAGAGGTCTTGAGGGAAAGGAGAATTGCCATGAGCTTTTAGTAGTATGGGGCCTATGATGCAAAAGTTGAGCTGTCTTGCTCCTTGCTGGTAGAGGACTATGGTTCTCTCTCTCTCTCTTTCTCTCACACACACACACTCTCACACACATCAGTTCAGTGCAGTAACCTCTGTTTTCCCATTCCAGGTGTATGAGCTGGGATCTGAAGAGGATTATATGATTGGCGGCCGAGGATTTCCTTATCGTTTGGAAGACTTTGAGCCATATCCTTGTCTCCCCCCTGTCTTTCCCCTCCTCCCCACCCCCCGGAACAGACGCTCCTTGATGGGAGCTCCCTGGTATCAAAGTGAAGCTGATGTCTATAGTCTGTTTAAGGTGGGTACCTTCTTTGCTCCTGCACAAAACTTCTCCTAAGCCTGTATTGGTCACTGGTATGGCGTATTGTACATACATGGGAGTTTGTAAGGAAAACTAGAATTGTGAGATTTGCTAACAATCCTCTGTTCCCAGGACCGAATTAAGTTTGATGGGGGCCCAGGGTTCTTATAGTTTGGGGGTCCTTCCCTTTGCTGTTTTACCACTGCTCAAAGCCAAACACTCTATTTTTAAATTCCCGCGGTTATTTCAGGCCCGGTTTTGAAATGTGGTATATCAGTTGTAAAGCTGAATGAAAGTTAAAACAAACTAAACCATTTTAAGTCCATCACCTATTGGTGATGAATAAATGGACACAAATCAGATGTCAAGAATTATAACATCCAAAAACCAGTCGGAGAACACTTCAATCTCTTTGGTCACTCAATTACAGACCTAAAAGTGGCAATTCTTCAACAAAAAAACTTCAAAAACAAACTCCAACGAGTGACTGCTGAATTGGAATTAATTTGCAAACTGGATACAATTAACTTAGGCTTGAATAAAGACTGGGAGTGGATGGGTCATTACACAAAGTAAAACTATTTCCCCATGTTTATTCCCCCTCCCCCCCCACACTGTTCCTCACATGTTCTTGTCAACTGCTGGAAATGGCTCATCTTGATTATCACTACAAAAGGTCCCCCCCCCGGCCCCGGCACCGCTCTCCTGCTGGTAATAGCTCACCTTACCTGATCACTCTTGTTACAGAGTGTATGGTAACACCCATTGTTTCATGTTCTCTGTGTATATAAATCTCCCCACTGTATTTTCCACTGAATGCATCCGATGAAGTGAGCTGTAGCCCACGAAAGCTTATGCTCAAATAAATTTGTTAGTCTCTAAGGTGCCGCAAGTCCTGCTTTTCTTTTTGTGGATACAGACTAACATTGCTGCTACTCTGAAACCTGTCACCTATTGGTAGTAATACACATGGTGATGTATGTCTTTAAATAGTGAATTCCCTACAGCAGTGGTATTCACTTACATTTTCCAGTGGGCCGGATAAGGCTGTGTCCAAATCTTGGCAGTAAAAGGGTGACCTCCAGGGCCAAAGGGCCCGTCAGGTGTTTGCTCTTTAGTGAGCCTGCCACCAGACAGGGGTCGCAACCTTCCAAGAGTGGTGTGCCAGATCGTATTTATTAATCGTAGAATAAAAGGTTAAAAGTGCTGGAAGAAAATATTCCAACAAAATATGGCAAACAAATAGCTATACAAATACGCTGTTGTGCTATTAAAACAGCATGCTATTAATATTAATTCTGTTCAAACTATGCCATTAAAATTAGAAGTTAAACTCAAAAGAAATGAACAGCCCTCTAATTTTCCTTTCTCATTGCCAGAAATTTAGTTGACACTCGCTCATGCTATTTTTTCCCCCCAGAAAAGTACGGCGCCGCACTCAGTTACTGGATCACTTTATGTTGCATAAGGATCTGATCAAGTGCCTGATTAGAAGTGTACCACTGTACATTGAAATGCATCAATCCAGTCTAGCTCCAGTGTGTTTAAACGTAAATGAAAAGTTTCTAAGCTAAAGACATGGCACAACGCTAAACAGAGGGAAAATAAACTGAAGTGCATCTGCCCAGCCCCCGTCAATTCAGTCCCCCAGTCCTCTTCAGTTCTGCCCTGTAGCCCCCACCTCCCATTGGCTCAGACCTCAAATCAGTTCTGCCTCTTGCTTTCCAATCTGCCCATCAGCGGTGCCTCCCCTAGACTCACCTCTGCTGCTACTGGGGCTCTTCACCCCCAGCCTGGGTTGTGGGGGCTGCAGCAGGGTCCCCCTCTTACCCTTTCAAGTGGTGGGGGAAGCTACAGTGGATCACAAGCTGAATATGAGTCAACACCATGATGCAGTTGCTAAAAAGGCTAATATCATTCTGGGGTGTATCAAGAGCAGTGTGGTAGGTCAGACACAGGAAGCAATTGTCCCGCTCTGCTTAGCACTGGTGAGGCTTCAGCTGGAGCACTGTGTTTGATGCTGGGCACCACACTTTAGGAAAGATGTGGACAAATTGGAGGGAGTCCAGAGGAGAGCAGCAAAAACAAGAAAAGGTTTAGAAAACCTGACCTGTGAGAAAAGGTCGAAAGACTTGGGCATGTTTATTGTAGGGACGAGAAGACTGAGGCGGGAACTGATCACAGTCTTCAAATATGTTAAGGGCTGTTACAAAGAGAACGGTGATGAGTTGTTCTCTGTGTCCCCTTAAGGAAGGGAAAAAAGTAATGGGCTTTCTGCAGCAAGGGAGAAAAACTTTCTAACTCTAAGGATAGTTAAGCCCTGGAATAAGCTTCCAAGGGAGGTTGTGGAATCTCCATCATTGGAGGTTTTTAAGAACAGGTTAGACAAACACCTGTCAGGGATGATCTAGGTTTACTTGGTCCTGCCTCGGCACAGGGGGCTGGACTAGATGACCTTTCAAGGTCCCTTCCAGTCCTACTTTTCTATGATTCTATGACCTCTCCAGCCTACGCCACTGTCAGAGGTGAGGTTCGGAACATGAGGAAAGAACAGAGATGGGAATTATGGTTTCATTGCAAGGGATTCTCCTCCCAAATCTTGCTGTGTTTTTCCAGTGATGTGTGAATGGTCTTTTACAAGGGCAAAATGCCCATTGCAGTAAATGAGTTTTGCAGGTGACTTCAGCAAAAGCAGAATCCCACTTGTGATAGTGACTTATACCAAAGGCTTCACAGGACAGTCTAAGATTTATAATACAGGAAATGCCTTTGGACTACGCTACCCAGAATCCTCAATAACAAGAAAAAACAAACAACCCAAGAATAATGATCTTTGGAGGAGTAGTGGTGGGAAAATGACCTTTCAAATCGAGGATTTTTCTCTGTTCACAATGACCCATAATGAATGACTGTGTACCAAATGGCAAGACTCTAACTTGGCAGGAACGTATATACTCTACAGATGCTTATACCTTACATGAATGGTTAAGGCACTTCTCAAAAGGTTATTACATAACTAGAGGAGTTGTGCAATAACTACTCGGTTTTGTCATGTATAAAAGCGACTGTTACACATAAAGATTGAAATTCATCCCTCCTGAAGGGATGTCACATCCAGTGGAGTCACATCCATGTCCGTTGGACTTACCAGGTGTGCATTCAGCCCAACATTTCATCCTCTCCTGGGGTCAAACCCTGGAATCCTTATTCAAACCATTGCGCCACATGCTTAGTTAAGCCCCTATTCAGATAAGTTGCCAGTAACTTCCATGGGAGTTTTCCATGAGTTAGGACTGAGTAATAAATTGCATAAAAATCCTAGAGTCTGGCCTGGTGTTCCGATACTGCACGGTCCAACTTTTGAACAGATTTATAACATAGTAAAGTTGATTTTGTTCATGAATTGTTTTTTAATAGATTTAGTGGAGCTGATTCTGAGCTCATTGTTATCAGGGTAAAACCTGGGTAATTCCATTGACTTAGGTAGAGCTGAACTTGATTTACTCCCATGAGAGAGAAGAATCAGCTCCAATATTTATCACAAATTTGTCTGCACTTTGTCATACATTTTCCTGGGCCTGACAATGTGAAATTTGGATTCTATATGAACATACAGAATTTTGCAACACTTTGGCTGCCACAGTCTCACTAATTAGAATTTGCTGTGATGGTTTTTCTTTCATTGTTCCCCCTTCCCTCCTATTGATCATTTTTTTGTTCTCTCCATTTTCTACAGCAATTGAGAATGAAAATTTTAACCAACACCAAAGTGAAGAAGCCCGTTTCCTGTGAACGGCCAACCTACAAGAGAAGAATTTTGCACACTGCCAGAACCCAGGACAGTGATAATGGTGAGAACTGAATAGTCTTCTGCCGACTCTCTGCCAGAATGTGTCTGACTGAGGGAGGCTAATCCCCACCTCACACACCCCTTTCTCCTCTCTGAACCTGCTGCCGCAGCCTTCCCTCTTGCATCTTTTGTTCTATACACAAAAAACCATACTATGAAGGACCCATATGGGCAAAGAGGGGTCCAGCTAACTATGTTTATTAACTATGTGCAACATGCAAGGCCAACTACTTATAAACATTGCTGCTCTGCGTGGGTTCTTGTGGCTTCTGAATCACACAACACCGTGAACACCACCAGAAGTCTAACAAACTCTATCCAACACAAAAAATTACAACTAATTACAACACCAATTACAACTACTCCACAACACACAGAACACCACCTCCGGGAGAAACCATGGCACCAGTACCCACCACATGAACTCTACCTGAATATCATCAATTTATCAAGACTGCCCTTAACTAAAGACTGCCCTTAACTAAAGCTGAATTATCTGTTCTCTCTAAGGGACTGAACTTCTGCACCATCACAGAACCTGATACCATACTAACATGTGGAGAATTAGAAGACTTCTTCTGCCAACTCCACCTCGAAGAATTCCTTCATAATAATGATGACACAACTCACAATTACCATGTCCCCTCCAACAACTGTAAGAAAAAAGAATCATCTGACTGGACACCACAGAGCGGACAAAACCATACTCTTGATCATGACATTGATTGTTCCAGGAAAAAAATGACTGTGAAGTACTTAACAAACATCACATCCACCACAATGTCTCCACCATCAAGAGGAAAGCTATACAGTATCTGAAATCTAACCACGAGATAGTGGATGAACAGGCAGACAAAGAGGAAGCCAGCATAGTCCTTAACCATGTTGATTATTAGGGCCCTATCAAATTCACGGTCCATTTTGGTCAATTTCACAGTCATAAGATTTTAAACATCGTAAATGTCATGGTTCAGATATTGAAATCTGAAATGTCATGGTGGAGTAATTGTAGGGGTCCTGACCCAAAAAGGAGTTGGAGGAGTAGCAAGGTTGGGGGAGGTTGCGGTGCTGCTACCCTTACTTCTGCGCTGCTGCTGCTGTCGGTGCTGCCTTCAGAGCTGGGCAGCTGAAGAACGGCAGTTGCTGGCCGGGAGCCCAGGTCTGAAGGCAGAGCTGTCACCAGTAGCAGGGCAGAAGTAAGGATGTCATGGTGTGGTTTTGCCACTTTTACTTCTGCACTGCTGCCTGCAGAGCTGGGCCCTCAGTCAGCAGCCTCCGTTCTCCGGCCGCCCAGCTCTGAAGGCAGCAGCGCAGAAGTCAGGGTGGCCTGGTCTGGTATTGCCACCCTTACTTCTGTGCTGCTGCTGGTGGGGAGCCGCCTTCAGAGCTGGGTGGCCAGAGAGCAGCAGCTGGTGGCCGGGCCCTCAGCTCTGGAGGCGGCGCCCCACCACCAGTAGCACAGAAATAAGGGTGGCAATACTGCGGTCCCCCTAAAATAACCTTCTGACCCCTCTTGCAACTCCCTTTTGGGACAGGATCCCCAATTTGATAAATGCTGGTCTGCCCCATGAAATCTGCATAGTACAGGGTAAAAGCACACAAAAAAACCAGATTTCACTGGGGGAGACCAGATTTCATGGTCTGTGATGCATTTTTCATGTCCGTTAATTTGGTGGGGCCCTATTCATTATGTTAACATGGCCAACCAACAACTCTCTGACACTATCTACTATTATGAACTCAAAGAACACCTCACACCACAATGTACCCATGAATTTAAGGATATCATTAAATCCTTCCCCAGACAACTCCAAGAAAAACTCTACAAACTCCATCCCCGCACGAACCCACCCCAGGGATGTTCTACGTGCTTCCCAAGATACACGAACAAGGGAACCAAGGCAGACCCATTATATGTGGCCATGGCACTCTTACTGATGGAATATCGGGACTCATAGAAACCATCCTCAAACCACTCAAAGGGCCACCTTCCTCCAGGACACAACCGACTTAACAGCTGGCTGTATTTTAAAGAATCCTTATTGAGGTTACAGGGATAAACCATCCCTGTGTGTAGAAAGAATAGTAAATATGGCAGGCGACCAGCTTGGCTTAACAGTGAAATCCTTGCTGATCTTGAACACAAAAAAGAAGCTTACAAGAAGTGGAAGATTGGACAAATGACCAGGGAAGAGTATAAAAATATTGCTCGGGGATGCAGGACTGAAATCAGGAAGGCCAAATCACACTTGGAGTTGCAGCTAGCAACAGATGTTAAGAGTAACAAGAAGGATTTCTTCAGGTATGTTAGCAACAAGAAGAAAGTCAAGGAAAGTGTGGGCCCCTAACTGAGTCAGGAAAGCAACTTAGTGACAGAAGATGTGGAAAAAGCGAATGTACTCAATGCTTTTTTGCCTCTGTCTTCACGAACAAGGTCAGCTCCCAGACTACTGCACTGTGCAGCACAGCATGGGGAGGAGGTGACCAGCCCTCTGTGGAGAAAGAAGTAGTTCAGGACTATTTAGAAAAGCTGGACGAGCACAAGACCATGGGGCTGGATGCGCTGCATCCAAGAGCGCTAAAGGAGTTGGCAGATGTGATTGCAGAGCCATTGGCCATTATCTTTGAAAACTCATGGCGATCGGGGGAGGTCCCGGGCAACTGGAAAAAGGCTAATGTAGTGCCCATCTTTAAAAAAGGGAAGAAGGAGGATCCGGGGAACTACAGGCCAGTCAGCCTCACCTCAGTCCCTGGAAAAATCATGGAGCAGGTCCTCAAAGAATCAATTCTGAAGCACTTAGAGGAGAGGAAAGTGATCAGGAAGAGTCAGCATGGATTCACCAAGGGCTAGTCATGCCTGACTAATCTAATTGCCTTCTATGACGAGATAACTGGCTCTGTGGATGACGGGAAAGCAGTGGACATGTTATTCCTTGACTTTAGCAAAGCTTTTGACACGGTCTCCCACAATATTCTTGCCAGCAAGTTAAAGAACTATGGGCTGGGTGAATGGACTATAAGGTGGATAGAAAGCTGGCTAGATTGTCGGGCTCAACGGGTAGTGATCAAAGGCTCCATGTCTAGTTGGCAGCTGGTATCAAGTGGAGTGCCCCAAGGGTCGGTTCTGGGGCCGGTTTTGTTCAGTATCTTCATAAATGATCTGGAGGATGGTGTGGATTGCACCCTCAGCAAGTTTGCAGATGACACTAAACTGGGAGGAGTGGTAGATACAGAGGGATCTAGACAAATTAGAGGATTGGGCCAAAAGAAATCTGATGAGGTTCAACAAGGACAAGTACAGAGTCCTGCACTTAGGACGGAAGAATCCCATGCACCGCTACAGACTAGGGACCGAATGGCTCGGCAGCAGTTCTGCAGAAAAGGACCTCAGGGTTACAGAGGATGAGAAGCTGGATCTAAGTCAACAGTGTGCCCTTGTTGCCAAGAAGGCCAATGGCAATGGGTGCTGTATAAGTAGGGGCATTGCCAGCAGATTGAGGGACGTGATCATTCTCCTCTATTCGACATTGGTGAGGCCTCATCTGGAGTACTGTGTCCAGTTTTGGGCCCCACACTACAAGAAGGATGTGGAAAAATTGGAAAGTGTCCAGCAGAGGGCAACAAAAATGATTAGGGGACTGGAACACATGACTTTGAGGAGCGGCTGAGGGAACTGGGATTGTTTAGTCTGCGGAAGAGAAGAATGAGGGGGGATTTGATAGCTGCTTTCAACTACCTGAAAGGGGGTTCCAAAGAGGATGAATCTAGACTGTTCTCAGTGGTAGCAGATGACAGAACGAGGAGTAATGGTCTCAAGTTGCAGTGGGGGAGGTTTAGGCTGGATATTAGGAAAAACTTTTTCACTAGGAGGGTGGTGACGCACTGGAATGCGTTACCTAGGGAGGTGGTGGAATCTCCTTCCTTTGAAGTTTTTAAGGCCAGGCTTGACAAAGCCCTAGCTGGGATGATTTAGTTGGGGATTGGTCCTGCTTTGAGCAGGGGGTTGGACTAGATGAGCTCCTGAGGTCTCTTCCAGCCCTGATATTCTATGATTCTGTGACTTCCTCCAGAAACTCAACAACATTAACTACATCCCACAGAACAGCATCCTTGTCGCCACGGATGTCACCTCCCTACACACTAGCATTCCTCACAATGACAGCATAGCAGACTTCCTCAAATATTTACAGGACAATGGACACTGCTCAGATATCCACCTCAAACACATCTCCAAACTCATCCATTTCATCCTCACCCATAACAATTTTACATCCAACAACAAACACTTTGTCCAAACCACGCAAACAGCCATAGGTACTAGAATGGCTCCCCGATATGCCAATCTCTTTGTGACCGACCCTTGAAGTCATTGTCCTGGTGTCAGACTGTCCTACTGAGGGGCTGATGCCCTCACACACCCCTCTCCTCTGCCAGAACTTGATGTCCAAGTGCTGGGCTGTCTGTGACTGAGGAGAAAATCTCCCCCTGAAACACTAAACACAGTAGCCCGTACATCTTTACTGACCTGCCCCTTTACTCTCCACAGTCATTCCCTTGCCTGTTCCTCAGCCACATGCTGGTGTGGCGCCAAGCCCCGAGAAGGAAAGGAAGACAAAACCACGGACACATTTTCCAGAGACCTGGATCTGGGATCTGGTCCCTGTTGGGTGAGTGACCCCCCACAGGTCCACCTCGGAAGAAAATCACTGGTGATCCCTGAGCATGAAACCCTCTGCCATCTCCAGAGGGTGCTGCGCCTCACTTCGCAGTGCCTCATGATGGGATTCAAATACTCCTCCAGCATAGGGGCTGAGGAGAAGCCTTTGCTGGAAAATCCCTATCTTCATTATTTGTATGGTGCCACTGTAGGAAGTGGAAGCTTCTGTCTATACCCAGCGGGCTGCTCACGTTTCCCAAGCAATATATCATAGTCACACATACACAACAGGCACCCAAAATTTGACTGAAACATTTAGCGACCTCTTTGAGTCTTCAAAATGGGGGAAACAATTCAGTTCCTCCCTCCCCAGTCTCTGCTCCCTGTCTTTTATTTGGGGGTTTATGAAGAGATCTATGTGAAATAATTTGCATTAAAGAAACTGGTGCCCTAGAGATGAAAGGTTTTGTACCCAATTGCCCTATCCCCCTGAGTCGACCAATGCCCCTGAGCTGGCACTGGATGGAAACCAGTGCCCTAGAGGTGAAAGGCTCCATGCCCCATTCTCCAGTGCACTGGCTGCCCCAGTCTGGCTTGTGGTGATGCTGAAGGATCTGCTGTCTCTATCCATTCTGCAGTGAGGAAGGAAAGGCATCTCTCCAGGCCACTGCTCCTGACACCATCACAGAGTGGCAAGCCGACATGTTCTGCATTGCGGATAGTGGCTTTGGACTCTCACAGCCGGCCAAGTTCAGGGTCTTCCAGCCCTTCTTTGTGGATGTGACGCTGCCATACTCTGTGGTCCGGGAAGAGACCTTCACCCTGAAGGCCACCATCTTCAACTACCTGAAGGACTGTATCCAGGTGAGTGCTCTCCACCCTACGCGACCCCATGTGCCCTGACAAGGACGTACCCACAGCTCTTCATCCAGAGACTGAGTACACTAGGCTCTGAAGTGCCCTGGTCCTGCACATCTGGTTCACACCATGCAGATTGATGCCTCATAGTACCAGAGGTTCCTTCTCCCTTAAACAGCTGCCAGGTTCCCACAATGGCGCTGGAACACTTTTTGGAGTGGGGGTGCTGAGATGCACCCCTCTTACCCGTATCCACGCCCTCACAGCCCCCTAGAGCTGGCACAGGGAGCAAGGCCGTGGCTCTGGGAAGGGGTAAGGCGGCCAGGAGTAAGGCGGCCAGGATCCTGCATGTGGGGCCGGCGGCTGGGAAGCTGTGGCTGAGCAGGACCCTAGGCCAGCAGCAAGCCCCCGGGCTTGGGGCTGGCGGCTGAGCGGGACCAGTGGCCGAGCAGGACCCAGGGTTGGCAGTGACCCCCAGGCAGTAGCGGGACCGGCAGCCGGGACCCCAGGCAGCAGGGGTGCGGGGTCGGTGGCTGGGAACCTGGGTGGCCGGGACACAGGGCCAGCAGCTGGGACCCTGGGCGCAAAATCTGGGGATGCTGCAGCATCCCCCAAGCCCCTACTTCCTGCACCTATGGCTGCCCAGGACTAACATGCTGCCCGTGCGTTTGTTCCCCTCATGCTCAGGTGCACACCAGCCTGGCAGAGTCTCTGGAGCTCCAGGTGGAGTCTTGCACAGGCTGCCAATACACCAGCTGCCTCTGCGCCAATGAAGCTAAGACCTTCTCCTGGAACGTGACAGCCACCAAACTGGGTGAGGCAGTTGAGAGGGCAGTGGGAAATCTGAATGTCCATCTGTTTCCCCATGTGTCTCTCCCGCCCCCTCCCCTTTGCCAGTCTTGGCTGTGAGCCCTCAGTGATGCTCTCCTGTCGCCTCCCCAGGCAAGGTGAATGTCACCGTGAGCACCGAGGCACTGGAGTCACATGAGCTGTGTGGCAATGAGATCGCTGTGACCCCCCCACGGGGACGGACCGACACTGTGATACAAGCCCTGCTCGTGAAGGTCAGTCAGGCTTCAAAGGCAACAGGAGGGTCCAGCCCTGGGACAGTATGGTCAGAGAGGGAAGTGGGGCTCCAGGGGGACATCAGCCCCTCAAGCACAGATAGACCAGCACAGGGCAGCATGTTCAGGGAGGGAAAATGAGGTGGTGGGGAGAGATTAGTTCCCCTCTGGCACTGGTACAATGGCACTCAGGCAGCAGGATTACGGAGGGGAAATGAGATATCGGGGGTGAGTAGCCCCCCCGCAGGCACAGACAGGCTGGCACTGGGACAGCGGTTTGCCTTTCTATCATCTCCTTTCAGACTCACACTCCTTTTCCTTCCATAGCCGGGTGGTGTCCTCGAAGAGAAGACTCACAATGTCTTCCTGTGTGCTACAGGTATGGATGGACTAGTCCCCTGATTGCTAAGGCTTGTAATGGAGTCTTCTGTGTTATTTCAGGGCCCCAAATAGTGGAGACAACTGTTCAGAAAGTAAGCACTGAGAGCACCATCTCTTTCCGAGAGAGAGGCGCTCTCGGGCATGAGTACCATGCCCATGTTGCCATTGCACTCAGTGCTGTGAGGAGCAGCTGCCCGGGGTGAGAAGCGCATGCTGTTTGTATGGGCAGATCATGCTGCCAGGGTCTTCACTATCACGTTTAGTCTCTTCCTTCTTCACACTCTCTGAGTGGCGCCTCCTCTTGCTGTGTTGGGCCCATGATTCCCACTTTCCCCAATCTCCCACAATGTTAATTCTTGGGTTTCCTCTCTCTCAGAGGATCCAGTTACTGATGAAGTTTCCCTGAAGCTACCAGAAGGAGTCTTGGAAGGATCAGGCCGAGCCACTGTCTCTGTCATTGGTGAAGACCCTTTCCCTATTTCCTCGCTCCCAGGGGGAAGATCTCATGCAGCCTCTGGCACTAATGCTGCACCAACCCAAGGCCTCTGTCAGACATGGCTGAAGCTTATTGCCCCTGAAAGCTATACAAAAAAACAAAATCCTTTTCTGGAGCCGCCGCCCTCCCGGAAGAACTATTCAGAATGAAAAGAACCCCCAGTGGTTGGACCGGGAAAGGCAGTCTTTTGGGGAGACCATGCCACAGATCTTAACATTAGGAAAGATTTCTTGAAACCAAGCCTGAGAAATCCACGCTTTGCTCAAATTTCATCCCAGTTTCAGTCTCTGGCAATCCCTGCCACAAATAAATCCTCTCACCCTGCAGATAACTGTAGAGGGTTTTCATCTGCCCACTCTCCTTAGTTATTGCAGATTTAGTTCTTTTAGTATCTCCTTATAAATAATCCCTCAAGCCCCATAATTAGTGTATTTCTTTCTCCAGGGGCTGCTCTCGTGTGGGTTCATGGGTTCAACTGCACCCACAGAAATCGTGAAAACCAGGGTGGGAAAACAGGCAAACATACACTTCTCCTGGCCTGGTCTGGAGTGGGGGGTCCTGGGGTGGAATGTGGTTTGGAGAGCGAGTTGCCCCACACTCACCCTGCAGTGGTAGCTCCTGTCCCACGAAGCTGGGCCCACTCCCAGGTCATGACGCCCAAAGCAGAGAGCTGGGCAGGAGTTGCCGCTGTGGGAGGAGTGCAGGGCTGGCTTGGGCTCCAGCCCCGCTCCCTCTGGTGGCCTCCCCTCTGCACCAGGCTGGCATTAGGATTGGGGTGCCAGAGTGGGGTGTTCTGCCTCTCAGCAGTTTAGGATAGTGCATCCCCTCAACCAGAGGCTGCATCCACCCCTGCTTTTCACTAAATTCCCTGCAGAGTATTGGTGTATTATTTGTGCTCTGGGCCCAGATTCTCAAAGGTATTTAGGCCCCTAACTTGCTTCAAAATCAGTGGAAGTTGGGAGCCCATGTACCTCTGAGGACCTGGGCCATGGTGTCCAGAGCTAAACTCAGTATTCCAGGGGAGAGCCGCACCAGGTCCATAGAGAGAGCAATTATCAACTCCCAGTTCCGTGATGGTATGTCAGGGCACATCCAGATTCCCTTCATGGTTTAGAAGTGTGAGGAACAACACTGGGTGATAGAGCTGATCTCACAGGTTTTCTCTCCATCCTCAACCTCCAGGGGATATCATGGGCACAGCCTTACAGAACTTACACCAGCTACTTCGTTTGCCCTTTGGCTGTGGTGAACAGAACATGGTCATGTTTGCTCCAAACATCTTTGTACTCCAATACTTGGAGAAGACAAAACAGGCTACACCAGAGATTAGAAACAAGGCACTGGAATTCATGAAGACTGGTAAGGAGTGCCCTTCTTTCTCCTCCTCTGGTATAAGGAAGATGCTCTACATCA
Source organism: Natator depressus (assembly GCF_965152275.1). Classification (NCBI taxonomy): domain Eukaryota; kingdom Metazoa; phylum Chordata; order Testudines; family Cheloniidae; genus Natator; species Natator depressus. The sequence continues at coordinate 214,491,426 of NC_134234.1, read as the reverse complement.
TGGCTGAGGGGCATTGGCTGAGCTGTGTGGGGAGCCCAAGACTGGAATAGCAGGGCTGCAGGGCAGGACTGAGGGGCATTGGGAGAACTGTGGGGATCTGTTCCATAACAAGATGCCACAAGGAATAAGCCTCATGGAAGGAAAGACCATGCTTTCTAACAAGCAGCAGTTATACAGAATGACAAGTCCTCTATAGTTAAAATTAAGACCAGCTTCCTGCTTAAAGCTTGACTGTTCTAAGTGCTCTAAAATCCATACAGTTAAGCAGATTGCCTTGAAAACTGGTGTACATCTTGGGGATTTGGTGTAAGGGCAGAGATCCAAATTTGGGGCCATTTGACCAAGGGGTTCCTGAGATACAGCCACCAGGAAGAAAATCAGCTTTTCTGAAAATTCACATGTTCTGGCAACATTTTTTTGCTCACAGCTAGAGATCAAACCAGGGCTTAGATCGTTGCACCAGGGTCTTCCACACCCAAGGGTTACCTCAACAGTGCATGGTACCGACCAGCCCTTTGGGGGAAATCAGATTTAAATGCGTTTTGAAAAAGAGTTTGCTTCTCCAGTGAGGTGTGCTAAGGCTCAGGCACCTGTTCAAGCTGCCAGGATCTGATAGGGAACGAGCTGCTCGCTGTAGGTGTGAGGCAATCCGGTGCCATTCCACAGCCGGGCTATAATCCAGGGGGTGCTGCAAGAACCTCAGGATTGAGAGACCATCCCCATTCCTCCTGTCTCCCCAGGTTACCAGCGCCAGCTGCTCTACAAACACGACAATGGCTCCTACAGTGCCTTTGGGAAGCGCGATGCTGAGGGCAACACCTGGTAAGTGAGCAGAACTGGGGCCATCCAGCCACACCCATGGCCAGGAGTATGAATGGTATGAACCTTCCTGCTTCTGAGGCCAATAGATACAAAAATCCTCTCTCCTCTGCTCTCTGTTTGCAGGCTGACGGCTTTTGTGGCCCGGTCCTTCGGCCAGGCCAGCTCCTACCTGTACATCGATGAGCAGCACATACAGGATGCTGTCCGCTGGCTGGGACAGAACCAGCTGCCCAGCGGCTGCTTCCAGAGTGTGGGGAAGCTCTTCAACAATGCCCTGAAGGTATGGACACTGGAGGAGTGGGAGAAGCCCCAGTAGTGGGGAGGAGAGCTGGATCCCTGGCAGTGCCCACAGAACAGCTCTCTGCTCCCACTTGCCACAGGGAAACACTCTCCCACCACATTGCTAGCTAGAATGAATGGTAATTGAAATGAGTGTGTTATAACATCAGTGTCCTCTCCCTTACTGCTTTGATCTCCTCTGGATCTCCTCAGGGGATCACCTCTGAATCTGAAAAGTGACTATCAGAATGGCACCATGGGGTACCATGTTCATTGTCTCTGGGAGAATCCACATCAAATGGGCTCTGTTTACAAAATAAAGATACTTTTTCTAACGAATACCTCAGAAAGCCCAGCCTAGGCTCAGAGGGTCAATCTGGGCTCTTTTCTTCTCTCACATCATCACCTGCCATAAAGGTTCTGCAGAGCACATTGAATTCTCATTGACACCTGTGCAGACCCTTTTCATTAAGTTTGCATGGCTGTAAATGATAGAGACTGAGAAAAACCATTCTGCTGATGACACACAGGCAGGAATAGAGCCCAGTTCTCTCTCTGGGCTATGCTAGCTCTGCAGGGCCAGCAGAAGAAGGCATCAAAGCCAGCAGTTCTGACTGAGGACACACAGGAAGCCGGTCGAAGAAAGGGACATTTTTACACAGTCACTTTTCAGAGTAGAACTGCACTTGCAGTAGAACAACTGACTGCAAATTGGTGGAGTGAAGCAGCAAATAAGCCTTGTGCAAAGTGAGTTTTTCCCCCCTGAGGCAGTATTGCCTGAGCCTTAAACCTGGGTTTTACTCTCGTTTACTCCCGCGTGAGTGTGGAGCCCCTGCATTGATATTAGTGGAGTGAGTTACTGCAGATTCGTGCTGGTCTCACTGAGAGGAGAATCTGGCCCTTACTGTGCGCAGCTTGTAACAAAAGATGCGAAAGTTTTTTCTAATCAGCTAGAGTTCCTTGAGTCTGTCAGAGAGAAAAGGCGCAGCTCAGGCTCCAAGCCAGCTTTCTATCAACAAGATGGGGAGCTCCACTTTCCCTCTCTGAGTACCATGGAACTGTAACTGTCACATTCCCTGGCTTTCCTCTGAATGCCAGATTGGCCCTGCAGGCTCAGCCCTGCCTTGTTCCTTTACACTGGGAGAGACCTGAGCGGGAAGTTCCCTTTCTGCTGTCTGGTGTTTCAGGAAGGGTGGCTGCACCCAGCCACAAAGAGATCTAAGTCTCCAATCTCCTTTCCCAATATGTCCCCAAGAGGAAGCAGAACCTCCTGTAAGGCATATATTGCTGTGACGCTTCCCGGAGTATACAGGGTTGTGAGGCATCTCTCTACCACCTGCCCTTAGTGTGAGGAAGCCTTGTCTGTGCCTGCCATGGGTCAGCTCCCAACTCCACTGGCAACACGAGTATTCCCCTTTAGGCTTCGCAAGGCTCATTGTCGCTCTACAGGTTAGAGATAGGCACACACCAGCCCACCAAGCATAGAATCATAGAATATCAGGGTTGGAAGGGACCTCAGGAGGTCATCTAGTCCAACCCCTGCTCAAAGCAGGACCAATCCCCAACTAAATCATCCCAGCCAGGGCTTTGTCAAGCCTGACCTTAAAAACCTCAAAGGAAGTCGATTCCACCACCTCTCTAGGTAACACATTCCAGTGCTTCACCACCCTCCTAGTGAAAAAGTTTTTCCTAATATCCAACCTAAACCTCCCCCACTGCAACTTGACACCATTACTCCTCGTTCTATCATCTGCTACCACTGAGAACAGTCTAGATTCATCCTCTTTGGAACCCCCTTTCAGGTAGTTGAAAGCAGCTATCAAATCCCCCCTCATTCTTCTCTTCCGCAGACTAAACAATCCCAGTTCCCTCAGCCTCTCCTCATAAGTCATGTGTTCCAGTCTCCTAAACATTTTTGTTGCCCTCCGCTGGACACTTTCCAACTTGTTCGTATCCTTCTTGTAGTGTGGGGCCCAAAACTGGACACAGTACTCCAGATGAGGCCTCACCAATGTCCAATAGAGGGGAACGATCACGTCCGTCGATCTGCTGGCAATGCCCCTACTTATACAGCCCAAAATGCCATTGGCCTTCTTGGCAACAACGGCACACTGTTGACTCAGATCCAGCTTCTCATCCACTATAACCCCTAGGTCCTTTTCTGCAGAACTGCTGCCTAGCCATTCAGTCCCTAGTCTGTAGCGGTGCATGGGATTCTTCAATCCTAAGTGCGAACAGTGAGAAGCAACCTGCACTGTGGCCACATTTTCATGCTCTGCAAATTGGGCTAGAGAAATCGTTAGCCAGAGAGGTTAATGAGAGGGGGTGCAGAGGCCTTATCTCAATACTAGGTCCTGATCTCCCTGAATCATGAGCCCTTTGGATTTTCTTGGTCTCTGGGATCCCAGAAAGGATTTGGCTCCAAAGAATCACACAATGCTCCATCAGTTGCAGCTTGGAGATTTGCTAGGCTCATAAATAATAGAGCTGAGCCTTAAACCTTCTTTGTCCATCTAACTGAGCCTCCCCAACTCCCTCTCCTGAGAAGCAGATCTGAATGTCCTCCTCTATATGTGCCTGGGGCTGTCTATGCACCTAGGATGAGTAAAGAAGAAGCCAAAGCTCTGAGACACATCCTCTGCACTACCGTTAATCTGACAGAGCTTTCCTTGTCTCTTACTGAGGAATGTCTGGAAGCACTTTCCACATGGCAAGGAAGTAATGCATGCCCCCTCTGCTCTTGTTTCACCTCTTTCTCCTGCCTCTCTGTGCACCCCACAGGGTGGTGTGGATGATGAGATCTCGCTGACAGCTTACATCACTGCCGCGCTGCTGGAGCTCCACCTGGAGAAGAATGTGAGTAGCTCCTGAATGTTCACAGGAGTTGGGGGAACCCTCCACCCGTCCTCCTTCCAGAGCCCCAGAGTACAGGGAATGGTCGGCCCGAGTTGGAGAAATCCACTGCCATTTCACTTCTGCTTTGTACGTCACCAGTATGGAGAAAGCAAAGGGCTGGTGATCCAGACCTGAAGAGCATCTCTTTGGGGAAGAATCTGCCAATCCCCTGCTTGGTGGATTTTGTGTGAAATTCAAAGTCCCAGGTTCTCATTTCCCCCCAAAGCTGCTGATTGTCACCATGGGACTGGAGGACCAAGATAATCTGATCAGAGTCAGGACATGACTGCAGTGGCCTTATCTCACAGTCCTGTGCTTTAGCCAAAAGAAATCCCCCTATCCCTAATAAACAGCAGGGCCCTCACTGGAAACCAGACTCTGTGTGTGAGTCAAACTTCCTTGGGAAATATCATACAAATAGTATCCACCTACCCAATGCAAGATGCAATATCTGAGCCACGCTTCCTTGAGAAATACCTTAATTAAATATGGGAACTGTTAGTATCCTACATTATTGGGAGGCTGGAATTAATAGGCCATGGGCCAGATTGTCATGCACTGGCTTTCATTCTCGCACCTGTAAATTGTAGTGTAAATAATCAGAAGTATAGTTTTTACCTACAGTTATGTGGGGGTGCACGTTCGGCTATCATTTAAACATCTAGCTACTGGCTTCAGTCAGGTGCTCAGATCTTCAAATGTGCCCGTAAAACTGCAGATACAAAACCCGAAACTCAGTTAATGATGGCGTGAAAATCTGGCCCTCTGACTCAATATTAAAGAGCCAGCCAACAGAACTTCCAAACCTGGGTGCTGAAAGTTAGGGTCCTTAATAAAAAAAAGCTCAGTTTTCCAAGCTACAGTACTCCCATCACTCCCATTGACTTCAAAGGGCACAGTGAGTGCTCAGTGCCTCTGAAAATAAGGTCATTTCTATTTAGGAGCCTCATCTTAGACATGCAGGTTTGAAAACTTTTTTCCAGGAGCATTACTGGGTACATCCACCTGACATGAATGCTGTACAGAAGTGACCACACACGGCCAGAGTCCTGTCCCAGGTTACAATGCTTCTCGTGGAAAACCCAGGATGATTCTTTTTCTGCAGTGTCTCTGGGTATGTCTACGTGGAGCTCGGGGTATGATTCCCAGCTCGAGCAGACATACCTGGCTGGCTCTGATCAAGCTAGTGCACTAAAAATAGAAGTGTTGCCGTGGCGACATGGGCAGCAATCTGCGTATGCTCCACATGTGATCCCACCTGAAACCCAAGATACGGACTTGGACACCACTCATGCCTCTTTGGCTACGACACTGCTATTTTTGGTGTGCTCGCTCAATGAGAGCTAGTAAGAATATGTCTACCCAAATAGGAAATTACACCTCCAACTCCAACAGAGACATACTCTGCTTCAGTTGTTTCCAAGCTTTACTCAGGGCCGTGAGGGGAGATCCTTCCATGGACATGTTCGTTAGATGTATTAGCATGACCGGGGGATTGAGAACAATTCCTGGAAGCTATACGTGGCCTAACCGCCTTCATGTTCCTTTCTAAGGGCACAATGGTGGATGACGCTTTACTCTGCCTCAAGAAGGCATCACATGATGTGAACAGCACCTACGCCCAGGCCTTGATGGCTTATGTCTTCACACTGGCCAAGGACATGGAGACAAGGCAGCAGCTCCTGGAACCATTAGACCAACAGGCTGGCAAACCTGGTATGGTGGCTTCTTTTAGTAGCTACTTGTTCCCAAAGAAAATTACTCTGGCTGTTGGTAACACCTGATCCTGACAAGTTCTGAGCACTGGCAACTTCCTGGGGTATCCGTGGGCCAAATCCTGAGGTCGTTATTCAGTTTGTTTTGCTATTCGTTGGGCAAACCCCCCGTTGAGGTGAAGTCAGTGAGAGTTCTGCCTGAGTAAGGACTAAGAGCTGGAGAATTTCAGTTAGACTTCTGTGTTCCTGATTAGGCTCTTCTGAAAATCCCACCCAGTAAGAACCAAATAAAGAACTGAATTTACAGGATGTGGCACACTGTAAATATACACCATATAATTAAATAGCAACAGGCACATTCAGCTTCATTTGGACTGAACTAAATTGGGAGTACCTCCACCGAGAACAATGGAGTTACACTGGAGTCAAACAGATGTGAGAGGAGAAAATCCTAGCTCTCTGACTGTGTATTCTGCCTAGTCTATCCAAGCATTTTAGTGCTCCCCGGGTAATCTTTAGAGACCTTAGACTACATTTGAGGGCTGTATCCACTGCTGTCCTGAAACCGAACCTTTTTTTCTCTTCCTCCCTTGGTTTCACTCGCTGGTGGTTTCTGTTCACTTAATGACGATAATTACAATTGGCACCCAAGTAGTTGAAGCCAGAGCCTCTTACTGAAAGACCTCAGAGATAAACTGTGGGTCAGATGAGTTGTATCGGCTCCAGAAAACCCTTTGCTGCTTCATGGAAAGACTGTTCTGCTTGTGTCACCTTGGAAGTAACTAATCACTAATCTTTCATGCCAGAACATTATTTGTTGCCATGGTAAATATCCCATATAAATATAATTAAGCAAATTACAGTACCTAGAGTCAGTGGGCCAAACCATATTGTCTTTACTTGGTTTTTATGTAGTCTTTGCTCCGTCAAATGCTCAGTGAAGCCAGTGGGAGGTTTGCCTGAATGAAAACGTCAGGTTAGAAAGTGGAGATTAGAAGGTAGAGAGGGCCCTCAACTTTCATCAACTTTAATGGTGGCCAGGGTACTCTGCGCATTGCAGGGTCAGCTCCTTAGGATTCTGTCCTTTCCGTGTGAACAAAGGCCACATGGAAATCACTCTGGGGATGTGTTGTTATATGGACTACAGGCTGATTAAAATCTCTGGTGGGTTCTGTTAGTTTAAAATCAAATTCCATGTCTTGGCCGAGGTGTGACTATAGTTACTGACCCCAAAGACCCTCCAGTTAACGATGTCCAGATATAGGTGTTACCAGATTCCACATATTCTTACCTTACCCACATGGAGTTCTTGAAGCGTTCCTTAGAAGTGAGGGGAGAGCTGGTAAGAGGGACTTAGGCTACTGGGCTTTACAATAAAACAGCCAGCCTGAGCTCTGGGACTTCACAAGGTGAGAGGGTCCCAGAGCCTGGGCTCCAGCCCAAGCCCAAACATTTACACAATAGTTTTACAGACCCACACTCTGAGCCCTGCGAGCTCGAGTCAGCTGACCCAGGCAAGCCGCCCATGTTTAATTGTGGTGCAGACGTACCCTGAGACCACAATGTGGCCCAGAGAGCTACCAGCTTCCGCCCTTTCTAGCTCTGTTTTCTAGCTTGTCGTCGTGAGGTCTGCACAGCCTTCACCTAAACGAGTCACTGTAAAAGCTTTTTTATTCTTTTTTCTCTCTTTCTTAAAGTGCATGGCCTGCTCTGAATAATGACTCTACTGTTCGCATTGTAGGTTCCCATGTCTGTCTCTCAGTGATTAAGCATTAAATGGGTTCCATGTCAAAGTTTTTGTTTTGAGCTGCCAGCCCTGCAAACACCCTCTTGGCTCTGAGAGTCAAGCTGGGCCCTTTCCTTCTCCCACATCATCATCTGCTACGAAGGTCCAGTGAGACAAACTCTGCCCTCGCTGATGCCAGGGCAGCTCCCTAATCTTTTGTGGGTTTGCTCTCGTGTCCCTGAAGAGACCTTACTCAATAATTCCATGGCTGCCCGAGAAGAACTGGAATCCTGCTCTCTCTGTCTGAGCCATGCTGGCTCTGCAGGGCCGATGGGGATGAAAAACGTGTTGTTGTTACCACTGAAGTCATGAAGCAAAGCTCCTGAGTGAGAAGGGGCCATTTTCACGTAGTCACTGTTCAGAGAACTGCACTTTAATACAAACAACCCTCTGTTGAAAGGCCACTATCATCTGGATTTGGGTCCAGAGCAGCTACCTGTGTGGCCCTGGAAGTGAACGGATCGGTGCTCTCAAGGGACAAGTGAAACCAGGCCCAGCAGTGTGCAATGTAATAACAAGAGGTTCAGGAGGAGCTACAGTCACTGCAATAGGAAGTGCCCCAGGCAGGTGGGAAGTGGACCCTCAGCCCCTGGGGGGCTCCAGAACATAGTGAGCTGCTGTTCTGTCAGACGTATGTTCTCTGTCACTCTTTCCCTCCCCCCTCAGGAGGGTACCTGTCCCAGGCAAAAGATGAGGACTCCTCTGAAGAGGTGATGGAAGATTCTTTGTCATCAATTGAGACTGTGGCCTACATCCTCCTAGCTCACATTTCCAAACCAGAGGTGTCAGCTGCAGAAATCACAGCTACCTCCCAGATTGTGCGCTGGCTCACCAATCAACGGAACCCCTATGGGGGCTTTATCTCCACTCAGGTACCACCCAGCTCCCTCAGAAATGGAGGGAGAGAGAGACACTGCATGCTTGGGAATCAGGGGCCATGAGTCTAACCTGGCAATGAAACCCTAAAGGTGGGGGGGTTACAAGTAACTTGCAGTGCTTGGAGGATTGGAGTGTCAATCCCCATGCTGGTGACCTGTGGTGAGGATCACACTGTAATGAGGGCTGGGGGTGGGAATCTGGCAGCTTGTGGCCTGGATGATGTAGATCTTTTTTGTTTGGGAGCTGAGAGTTGGAATCTTGGTACTGGTGCTGAAAGGGGTGCGGATCTCACCACATGGCAGGGCTGGAGTGTGCATGCTGGTGCGAGTGCCCCACAGCGCACAGACCCCCTCATTCCAAAGCTTTGACTCTTGATTGCAAAGAAGCAACACACACAGCAAGGTGCCTGTCTCTCTTTCCCCAGGACACAGTGGTTGCCCTTCAGGCCTTGGCCAGATACGCAGCCCTGACGTACCACGAGGCAGAAGGGGTAAAGGTGACGGTGAAATCCAAGGAGGGTTCCCAGCAGGAGTTCCATGTAGATAAGAATAACCAGCTGGTGCTGCAGCAGGCATCTCTCCAGCAAGTCCCAGGGGAGTACGTGGTGCAGGCAGTCGGGAATGGCTGTGTGTATGTGCAGGTGAGTGATGGCCCATTGGAGTCAATAGGAGTTTTGCCACTGACTCCCAAGGGAGCAGGATTTGGCCCAACTCACTCTGTGTATCTCTCGGTCTTTATTCTGTGTCTGGGTCTGCCTTTGACCCTGTCTATGCTAAAGGTTGAGCCTCAGGGGGCTTTGGCATGCTCACTTGAGGTAGTTACAGCGAACATGGCTTGAGTGCCTCCACACGACATCATTTCCCTGCAGGAGCATGTGTCAGCCCTGCTGGCCCATCCACAACTATTATGTTGTGCCCTGGTGTGTTGTGGGTGAATATGAGCAGTTCTTTATTCCTCGATTCTATGCAGCTATGATAAACCTCCTGAAGAACACAGGCCATATAATTTCACCCGTGGGTCCTGCATCAAGTCCCAGTAATCCTTGTAACTGCTGATGGGGCTGAGGACTGTGTCTACCTTTCCAATGGTGCATGGCCCTTGGGGATGTCATCCTTTACAGAGATGGGGAATGGAGGAATGCTGTCTAACCCTGATACACTGAGAGAGACCAGGTGGGTGAGATAGTATCTTTAGTTGTGTAGCACTCCCACAACACACCTTTCAAGATCCCGGGGTCCTACATATGGCTATCACAACACGTTTTGTACCTCATCCAGTGCACTAAATGCCCCAATAACAACTATGTGGGTGAAACCAGTCAATCACTACACTCTCGAATGAACTCACAAGGAAGACGATAAAAGACAAAACACCCTAACACTCGTGGGAAACCATTTTTCACAAAGCAGTCACTCCGTATCTGACCTCTCAGTCCTTGTCCTCAAAGGAAACCTGCACAACACGTTCTGAAGATGAGCCTGGGAGCTGAAATTCATAACTTTGCTAGATGCTAAAAAAACAAACATTGAATCCAAATACTAGATTTATGCCTCATTACAACAATCTATAATCCTTAATTCCTCCCCCCACTCCGTTTTTTTCTTCTCCTTTCCCACCTATGACTGGAGAGGTGTTCACTGGCCACTTCACCTTGAATGGTCCCTTGAAATATGTGTTAACTACTTATGCTAAACTATCAATTCCTTCTTGTATTTAGCTGACACTATGAGGGCTTGTCTGCACTTAACACTACAGCTGCGTTGCTGTAGCGTGTCAGTGAAGACGCTACCTACATGGACAGGAAAGGTTCCCCTGTCAGCGTAGGCACTCCTTCGCCCTGAGATGCAGTACCTATGTCAACAGGAGCATTCTCCCATTGATGTAGCACTGTCTACACCGGGGCTTAGATCCGTTTACCTGCATTGCTCAGGGGTGTGGATTTTTCACACCCCTGAGCAACCTAATGATACCAACCTAATTTCCTATAAAAGATATTACCTCACCCACCTTGTCTCTAATATCCTGGGACCAACATGGCTGCAACAATGCCTGATCCACTAACACAGTTAGTCCTGCCTATCTCCTTCGACCCCGGCTACCATCTGACAGCTGTGCAAAGCCAGGCTCATGGGCAGCTTCACCACAGAGTTATCCTTGGTGTAATCATTGAAGTCAAAGGCCTTATGCCAGGGATGTATTTGGCTCCATAGGTTAACCATGTTGTATATGGACACAAACCCTTGTGTGGGGTCAGCCAGGTACCAGCTGGCACAAACCAGTGAGAAGCCTGTGGTGTAGATGGGTCTGTTTACGTAGCGAGCCCCCAGGGCACTACATAGACAAATTCTTCCCCCCAGACGACGCTGCGCTATAATGTCCCTCCCCCAGAGAGCAAAGCGACCTTTGTCCTGGATGTGAAGACGGCACCTGAGGAGTGCAACCATGCTGCCAGGAAATACTTTGACCTCAATGTGCAAGTCAGGTACGGGATCCCTGCCTGCACTGCTTCCTGAGGGTCTCTCCCCTGGCTCCCTTTTTTGCAACAGGGCTGGGGCCAGCACATTGGCAACCCTGTGAAAAGCTACCCAATGGAACTCTATGGCAGTGGGGCCTGAGATGCACTGCCTGACCTTCTCCTCTTCCCCTGCTTCTCCCATATCACGTCAGCCCTTGTAATGTGTTCAGAACTGGGGCGGGGGGTGTGCGTAGGGGACAGCAGCTGCAGATTTCCTTTTACTTAGGAGAAGGCGGCAATTTGCATCATGCTGAGGGTCTCAAGTAACCTCCCAGAGATTTCAGTCAGCATGAAGCAGCTCTTGGGGCCCTGAGCAAAGAGCATCACGCTTGTAATGGGCCTCTAGGAGCAGGAGCTCCCCTCCTGCTGCAAGCTTATGGCAGCACGGGCTGGAGCAGCCCAGAGTCTATAGGCAGGACACTGCTGTTCAGGGGAGTCCTCAAGCAACCCCGCTGCTGTCTGAGAACCATGAGAGCACTGGGGAAGAGAGGGAACACGTGGAGGGAGGGGGAAGTCCAGTTCCCCCCACCCTCAATCTGCTGGATGGGGAGTATCCTGGTCCGTATTTCCCATGCTCCTGAGACTACTGGCTGCTCTGACCTCAAACAGCTTCAACCGTTCTCCCTCCTGAGGCCAGATGGCAAGAGGCAAGGGGCTGGGGACCAGGCCTGTCACCAGCTATGGAGCCTAAGATCTCTTATCACCTCTTGCTTGGTGACCCCGTCCCTGGGAAATGGAGACTGGGATGGGGGAGAGTGAAACACAAACCCTGACTGACCAATGTTACTTCAAAATGGACAAACCCTCTCCCACACTGATCAGGCAGGGTAGAGAGTAGGAGGGAGGGGTTTCTTGCTCTCTCTTCCATTGGCTGGAGGGGACGATTGGTTGCCATGTCAGGGTGGAACCAGCCTGTGTCTGGTGCAGGGATCCCATTTTTACCCTGTAACCAGGGTCACCTTTTCCAGAACTGGGTGATAGGGGGTGTTCATCACCCACTCCAAGGACTGCTACACTGACCGTCCCCCTCATTGCACCTTCTCTCCCATCTTCCTTCAGCTACGTCGGAGATCGAGAGAGCAGCAACATGGCCCTGATAGAGGCGACAATGCTCTCGGGGTTCGTCCCCATGAAGAAGTCCATGAAGAAGGTGAGATGTCTCTACCCCAACAGTCCTTCCCTGATCATATGGGGACCCTATGTTCCATGCATGGCTCAGTCAGAAACCACCAGCCCTTCAGGATGGTTTATGGAGAGATTTACACCCATGATACCTACTGTGTATTGAGACCCCACTAAACACAGAGAGGGGCCATATTCTCAGTTACATCATGAGGCAACATTGAGTCCAAAGGAGTTGCAGCACGACACGTCCCAGTGTATCTCCGAAAGTCAGCATTGCCATGCGGTCTGTCACAATGTCTAGGGATTTATCCTGAGGCAACACTGAGTCCAAGGCAGTTACACTATATCAGAAGGAAACCAGGAAGCTCTGTTGTGTGCTCCTGCTGAAGAGATCGAGCTGGGCTGCATTTATTTATGGGGGTATGTTCTAAACCTGACAGAGGCCCTCACCTTGTATCCTATGTTCTCACTGCAAACCCAGTGCTGTCGTAATCAGGGAGGCCACATTCTGCCTCATGGATGGGGGGGGGGGCAGCAAGTTTTCCAGCACACTCTCCTGTGCTGGAAAACTTGCTGCCCCCTCCCCCATCCATGAGGCAGAATTTGTTTATCTAATGGAGCAAAGGGATCTGCGAAATACAGTCATGGGAGGCCGGGGGGCATGGAGGAGGGAGAGGCTCTAAAGTGTCACACCCTCCATAGGCCAGGGCCATGAGATTCATTGGGCCTGGCTGTGATGTCACTCATTGCAGTTTTACACCTATGTAACACCATGGACACCTCATTCACACTGGCATGTGTGAGCTCACAATAAAGCCCAATGAGCTGATGCTAAACTGCGCTCATCTCTCCTGCTCCCTGGCAGCTGGAGAAGATGCCCCTGGTGAAGAAGACAGAGGTCCAGCCCGGTGAGGTCACCATCTACCTGGAGGAGGTGAGTGCAGTGCAGGCTCTATCAGTTCAACCTGCAGTCGGCGAGTGCCCATGAGACAACCAGGGTGCACAGGGTGGTGGGTACAGCTCGGGCTAAGGGCGAGCAGGAAAGAGTGAATGGGAGACCTGACTCTGCGGAGACTCTGCGGAGGGGAATTTCTTGGGGGTGGGAGAGATACAGTTGGGATTGGGGATGGGGTGAGCATGATCATAATCTTCCCATTCCCTTCACTGTCCTTCTGTAGCTGGACAAGTCTCCGCTCAGCTTCACCATCTCAGTGAAACAAGAGATCGAAGTGCAGAACCTGAAGCCAGCAACAGTGACGGTCTATGATTATTACCAACCAGGTAGGATCTTTCTATCAGATATAAATCACCACCCTTTCCTCTGCCCGCACACACAGCTCTGTCCCTTCCTCTCCATCCTGCCTTGCAGCCCCGCTGTTATTCCAGTCCTGGGGCCCTCACATACAACCTCCCAGACTTGACTTGCATAATGCCTTGATCATGTCCTGTTCCTCTCTTGAGCGCAGGCAGGCTGTCACCATGTTGGTTTTGTGATGTGGAGAAAACCAAACTTGATGCAGTTGTGGCCTGCTCTGGCTCTTAACTCAGGTCTCTGTACAAATGGAGCTTCTTCGTTAATCTGCTCTGTCACCTCCAGCTCCTCAGGTCTCCTGGCAATATTCGGCTTTTGTTTAATGAGACAGGAATGGGACTTTACATTTAAAGGGGCCTTTAACCTTGCAAACCCTGACCAATCAGGAGGCAGAATTTAAATTTATGCCTCTCATGAGTATTGTCGTCACCCCAGTGACCATTGATTAGTCTCCTTTCCCAAGGGATGTTGGGAAGATGCTTGTCCTGCCATCTAGGCACTGAAGAGAATGTGGCAGGGAACTGAAGTCACTAGGGATTGCTGTCCTAAAGGGGTGCAAGCTTGGGGTCTTGAGCAGTTCTGCATTTCACAGCAAATTATCCTCCCTCGTACAGGTGACAGTGTGATTACAGAATACAACGCCCCCTGCAGCTCAGGTAGGTATGGCATGGATACACCCCCGCAGGGGCAGCATATTGAGTGATTAGAGCAGGGAACCGGAAGTAGAACAAATGTGTACTATTCCTTGCTCTGCCACTGGACACATCACTGCACCTCCTTTTGCTCAGTTTCCCCATATGATGTGTACCCTAGCGGTGCAAAGCTCCACATCTCATTCCTGCATGACCCTAGCCATTCAGTCCTCTCTGATGTTGGACTGAATTTCAACCAGTGATGGAGACGTTATGGGATCTGTATCCAAGCCCCTGAGACCTGGTTAATGGGCTGGATCTGAACATGCCACCTAGAGATGAAAGACTATGTCCCCCATTTCCAATCCACTTTAACGATGCAGTCCCACACCATCCCAACTTAGCCCAGGACTGGAACTGGCCAGATGGATATTAGCGAAGACAGAGTATCTCATTCCCCGAGTCCTTTAAATTCATCCAGCATCGTGGATGTTCTTATTCTTTTGTTCTGCAGATGTCAAGAAGGAGGATTCCCAGTAAAGCCCTCTGGCTCTGGGCCCTGAATTCCTCAACCTGGGCATCACCGCTGGTAGGGGAAGAACTTTCCCGCTTTGGCCTCCTTTTCCTGCGAGGCTCATTTCTGGTCCCCTTTGCTTTCTCTCCTTCTTTTGATCTGCACCCATCTTCTCAAGGGGAAACCTGACTTGAGGTACAATAGTGTGGAACTGGGCTGTAACCCAGGAGAGCCAAATTAATGGGTCAGGGCATGCGAAGAGGAGAGCAAAGCCACTGGGGGTCACATCCAGTGGGATCCATCTGCTGGAAGCAAGGAGATAAGAAAGAAGGAGGGAGAAAACAGTCCCCTCAAGATGCGCTGGGAGCTCTGTGATCTCTTCCTTGCCTTGGTTTCTTCCTTTGAGTGGGAATTCTTTAGGAATCAAGGAAAGACCTGAGCTGCAGAGTTCAGATTTGGATCCTGATTCCCCCAGAGCAGCAAGGAGTTTGCTTCCATCATTTTGGTTCAGTCCCTACTGTATTAAAATCAAAATGAATAAACTGTATTGTCGTAACCCTTCTGCCCGTCAGAGTTGGCAGCAACAAGGGCCGGGTTCAATATCTAGGGGATCCATTCCAATAACACCATGCAAACCGGCTCGAGCCCCACCCAGTGACCTGGGACAAATATATACCACCCCCGCTGGGTGCCTCCAAGAGGCAATACTTCCCCTCTCGCAAGCACATAGTCTGAGTGTAGCAAAAAGCCTTTTAATAACAGAGAGAAACAGTGTGGCATTTTGTTGGGGAAACACCACCAACAGGATTCATAACACAACCCCAAGCAAATTGGGGCATGCCCTTTCCCTTTGGTTCTTGAGTCCAGCAACCCCAAAGTCCCAAAAGTCCAGTGGCCCAAAAGTCTCTGTCCCTAGTCAGGGCAGCCCCAGAGTTCGAAAGTTTATCTGCAGAGCTTTACCTCCCAACCTGGGTGGAGATGTGGGGGGGAGAGAGAGAGGTAAGGGGCACCTTACACGATCTGAAGCTGACCACCCCACAGCTCCATAGGCCTTCGCTTCGCTCCGCCCCACCAGCCACCCCACGAACTGCTTCGCTCAGCTCGGCTCTGCGGCCCACAAGCAGCTCCCGCCGTCCTACGAACTGCTCCGCTCCGCATCCCACAAGCAGCTCCTGCCGTCCTATGAACTGCTCCACCAGCCTGTCGTCAAGGCACTCCAACCATCCTGCAAACTGCTCCACAATATATCTTCAGGCTCCCCCACTACTTAACACAATGCTCAGCGTTTTCAGCTCTTAGGTGAATTCAGCTTGTAGTAGGGGAGCCTCAGTGCTGGTGCACCATTAGCCCAAAGTGAGCTCAGCAGCCTGTAACTAGACTCCCAATAGAATCAAAATTAGCTCTGATATTCCACAGTGGAGAGAGGAGGAAGTGCAATTAGCATGTAAGGCCCTCACCAAGAGTCCATACCACCAAGTATTAATACTTAGCCCCCACCTCTCTCTAGTCACAGAGTTTTGGAACCCATGTCCCTTGCCTAGCGAGTGCTGCTTAGTTGATGGCGAGTCCCTCCATCATAACAAAAGGCCCAGTACAGTTCCAAGCACAGTTCCCATAGTCAGGGTAATAACAATTTATTCTTCCTGCCCCAATAACAGAGACACTGGGGATCCCACAGCAGCCAAAGTGACCATTTGGGCAGCTATGGGCTCATGCTAGGGGGGGTGGGTGTGCCTATGCAAATGAGATCAGCCCCTGAAGTTCTTTTCCACAACTTGCCACACCTCACCACCAGATGTCAGGGTGGAGCTCATCCTGACTCTGCTTACATCGTGGATGCCTGTGTGCTGTGCACCTGTGGAACTGGGGTCTCCTGGGCTTTGGGGTGTAGGAGGAGGCTCCGGGCTGGGATGGGAGGCTGCAGAGCAGGACTGAGGGGCATTGGCAAAGCTGTGTGGGGAGCCCAGGACTGGAATATGCAGGGGGGTTGCAGGGAAGGACTAAGGGGCACAGGCAGAGCTGTGTGGGGAGCCCAGGACTGGAATAGAAGGGGGCTGCAGATCAGGATTGAGGGGCATTGGCAGTCAGCTCTATCCGGCCTCTGGGGACCACCTGAAATGGTCACATCATCAACTGCCTCTGCTCAGCCTCCACCCAACAGCAAGGAGATTCTGTTTCAGCAGCGTTTTACTGCAATAGCCTTTTCCTGCCCATGGCACCATGTCAGAAAGGGAAATGCAGCCACATCTAATAATGATTGGTAGCTATTGTCACGCAGTACGTTTAGCTATTGGTCTGGCTCTCTTTTCTCTCCTGCTTGGGCCCCATCTCCCTTGGAGCCTATGCAATAGTGCTGCCTCACCTCCCCCCTTGCACCCACATCACTCCAGTCCTAGAGGGAGATGTCTCCTGCTCCTCCTGTAGGTGCTGCCACCCTCAGTCACCCATCCTGGGATCTGCATCAGGGGCTGCTGCTCCACCACTGCAGCGCTCCTAGCACAGCACCCAGCGCCTGGGATTTCATGGCCAGTGATACAATCTTAGCCCCAGCTGGAGCCAGTCTGGGAATGACTCAAGGTTCCAGCCCCCATGAATTTCAAATCCTGCCCAGGGGAAATCCCTCTGATTGGCTGCCTTCCCCACTTGCCCGCCTCCTGGGAAATAGCAGCCAACCAGGGCTGCTGCAGACAAAGCTGTCCCCCCTCCCAGGGCCGGTGCAACCACTAGGCGAACTAGGCGGTCGCCTAGGCCGCCAAGTGGTTGGGGGCGGCAATGGAGAGGAGGTGAGCTGGGGCAGGGGGGCGCGGGGAGGGCCGTCTGCAGCAAGTAACGGGGGGTGAGGGGGTGGTGCACAGGGGAACCGCTCCCCGCCCCAGCTCATCTCTGCTCCGCCTACTCCCCTGAGCACCGCCCCACTCTGCTTCTCTCCGTGCCACAGGGGAGGCTCCCCGGGCTGAGGGGAGGGAGGGGGCAGCGGAGAGCTGCCGCAGGGGGTGCTCCCTGGGCCAAGGGGAGAGAGGGAGCGAGGGGGCGGCAGGGAGCTGCTGTGGGGGGGCTCCCCGGGCCAAGGGGGGGGCGGCAGCAGGGAGCTGCCGCGGGGGGGTGGGGATCTGCTGTGGGGCTGGGGGGGGGGCGGCACAAGGTGGAAGTTTCGCCTAGGGCGTGAAACCTCCTTGCACAGGCCCTGCCCGCTCCCATCAGGGGCCAGAGCTGTTTTCGGGTAGGGGAGTGGGAGAGGAAGCAGCTGACACCATCCTCACAGAAGGGGGTGGGGAAGAGCAGCTCAGGATGAACCTGCTCCCCCTTCTTGTGAACAATGGGTCAGCTTGCTCCTTGCTCCTCCCCTCTGCATTCCTACAGCACCCAACGCGGGAAGAGTCAGAGGGAAGTGAAGACCCTGTGTTACTGCAGGAGGAGCAGAGGTGCACCGAGGGGCAATGGGTAGAGATGGGGCTGGTTAGGCCATGGCACTAATTGCTGGGACCTGGGTGGCTGGGATGGCCAATGTGGGACCGGGACTGGGAGGCAGAACTGATGTGGGGAGTAGGGAGTGCAAAATACAATATAACTTTTAAAAATCTCATGAATTTTGAGCCAATGCCATGAGTTTTGATTGGACTCCTGATTTCTGAACCTTGGGAATTGGCGATACCACAGCCACTGGAGATGGGCTGGGCCCAAAGGGTTTTATCCTGCCCCTTTGTGCCCTGCCCCTGGTGGTAAAAGCAGGTTTGTTTATTCCAATTTTGAGCAATTCAAACAGGGGTGCTTCCCCCAGCTTCCGTGGGGCTGGGCCCTGTGTCCAAAGAGAGCAGGGGTTGTGCAAATGTTTGCAGAATTCACCTTTCACTAAGGGCTGCGTAAATCTCTCTAGATGCTTGTGAAGGGGTCTGCTCCCCACAGGTGCCACCTAGTGGTAAGGCAAAGGAGTGGTGGGTGCTCTTCTGTCTTGGCACCCACTGTTGATAGCCATCCCTGCCTTGCAGTGGGCTTTCCTTTTCTGTGACTCGGACCTCCAGCTGGGCCACAAGTTGTTTCCACCCTTCCAGGCTATCTAAAGAGTCCAACAAAGGCTGGTTCTGCTGTCCAGCCAGGGGCTTCAGGCCTCACCCAGCCAAAGACTCAGAGTTGGAGTCTCTGGGATATGGGGGCTCCCTAGTGCTGGGTCTCTGGTACCAGGGATAGGCTTTTCACCTCCAGCCCTGGTGAGTAGGGGAACCGAGCCCCACCCTCTCCACCAAGTTCCAATCCAGGGCCCAAAGTTAGGCAGCGGAGTCCTGCCCCCTGGAGTGCTATGTGCTGCCTCCCTGGATCACGTCCTACCAGCCTACCCACACAAAAAGGGAAAGCAAAAGCCAGTAAATGAAATAAATCAAAGAATAAATCTCCAACGTTACAAATGTCCAGAATTCTTTCCCCTCAGCAGGTCGGCTAGACCATCAATAGTCAGGACCCCAGCCGCTGGGCCTCCCATTGTGCTCCTTTGCAGAGCATGTGTCAGCTCATCTCCCCTGGCTTCCTGCCAATGAACTACTCTGCTTCCTTCCCTGCCCCTTTTCAGCTCCTGCTTGGCCGTGCACTGCAGGTGGAGTGGGCCCAGAGTAACTCCTTCCTCTCCCGTGTAGGGTTTTTACTCCCCATCACAGAGCCATGTACAACACAGTCCCAGAAATGAGCATTTTCCTCTGACTCTCAGCTCCTCAGCGTCGCCCTCCTCTGTTTACAGAGCCCCACTGCTGGGGGAGGGTTCATCTGGCAGGGACTGGTGGAAGAGAAGCCAGGCGATGGCTAGGGTTGCCAACTTTCTAATCACACAAAACCAAACACCCTGCCTGCCCCTTCTCCGAGGCCCCGCCCATGCCCTGCCCCTTCCACCCACTCGCTCCATTCCCCCCGTTCTCCGTTACTCGGGGGTGGGGCCAGGGATGAGGGGTGTGGGGTGCAGGAGGGGGCTCCGGGCTGGGCCAAGGGGTTGGGGTGCTGGGTCCTGGCGGTGCTTACTGCAGCTCTGAGGAAGCAGCCGCCAGGCCCCTGCAGCCTCTAGGTGCATGGGCAGCCAGGTGGCTCTACGTGGTGCACGCTGCCTTCATGCCCACAGGCACCCCTCACCACAGCTCCCATTGGTAGCGGTTCCCAGCCAATGGGAGCTGTGGAGCTGGCACTTGGGGTATGGGCAGTGCGCTGAGCTTCCCAGTCGCTGGCCGCCACAGTGTCTAGGGGCCACAGGAACCTGGTGGCCGCTTCCGGGAGCAGCACGGAGCCAGGGCAGGTAGGGAGCCTGCCTTAGCCCTGGGTCCCCGCTGTGCTGCCAACTGGACTTTTAACGGCCCAGTTGGCAGTGCCAACCGGAGCCGCCAGGGTCCCTTTTCGACTGGGCGTTCTGGTCATAAACCAGACGCCTGGCAATCCTAGCGATGGCGTGTGAGCTGCAGAAGGGTTTAAGCACTGCTGGGAGGCAGCAGGGGGAGACAGCTGTCATCCAGGGCTCCTGAGCCTCCTAGGAGCAGGCCTCAGTGGGGCAAGAGCTTTGCATGGAGGGGGTCTCTTGGGTCCCACGGGAGCAGAACTCGGGAACTGAAAAGGGGCCTGACACTGTCTGTGGGCACTGCACTGGTCACTGCCCAGCATGGGCCCTACCGTTTCCTAGTGGCAGTGTCATCAGGTAGCAGATGGTGTCAGAGGGAGCAACGAAGCCCTGGACGATCAGCAGCTGAGAGGAGCAAGAAGCAGCAGGACTCCAGGACAGCTGGGAGGAGTCGGAGGGTGGGGCTCTAGGTGTAGTGTGTGTGTGTGTGGGGGGGAGCCTCTGTGGAGGGACTAAGGACTGTGTTGGCCTGGGTGTGGGGATGTGCAATCCTGGGGAAAGGGCTGTGATGGATGCTGCTAGACTGGGGCTGCGGACCGGGAGTGAACCCTTTGGACTCAGATTCGTTTGTGTCCCGAGGGAAGGCAGAGGCTAGGGAGCAACATACCCCGCTAACCTGGAGTTCTGACTGAGCAGCCAGCAAGCTGCTACCTCGCCAGGCTAGTGCATCCAGCTTTATGTGGAGTTAGAGGCTTCAGAGGGCGGGTGAAGGTTTAAGCCACCTCCAGAGATGGAGGGAGGGACTGGGCTATGTTTCACTGTTGCTGTGAATTCCCCGATTGCCTGTCGGCTGGTTGGTGTATTCCCATCCCCCTGACTAATATTTTGTTAGAGCAATGGTCTCAGAACGCCACTGGGTCTTTGTGTGAGGAGTTTCCAGACCCACATAAGCAAAGGGGAACTCTGCCTGACCCAAAGAGGACTGGCTGCAGCAGCCTCGCCACCCTTGGACAGGTACCAGCACCTGTGCTGCATACAGTTGTTGGGGACACTGGGGCATGGCCACTAGGTAACTCGAGGGAATGGAAGACCACGAGTGTTGATGAAGCCCCCTCGCACTAGGCCCAGGTGTTTTTGGCCCCCCTTTTTGCCTGGAGGCACTCACAGCAGTTATGCAGCAGCTCTGCGTACTAGGCCCAAGTGTCCTTGCCCCCCCCCCCCGCCTGGAGGCACTCACAGCAGTTATGCTGAGGATCTGCAACAATATGTTGCAGAGTTAGACTGCCTAAAACTAAGCAAGGCCAAACAGGGCAAATATAAAAAAATAATGCTAAATAAAGCAGCTTTATGTATGGTTTAATAAATAATACAAAAAACAAAAAAACTAGCTGGGAACTGGATTGGCTAGCTATATAAATACTTAAGGCAGCTTGCTATTAAATAAGTATGCTAAAAAGAAGAATGTATAAAAGCCCGTGTAACTTCCTGCCCTGTATGCAGGATTTAAAATTTTATTTTTTTTGTACCTTTTTGCAGCTGCAAATAAACTTGTCTGCTTCTCCACCCCGTTGTAATTATTGGGTGTAGCACACCGGGTAGCAAACCAACCCAAGCTGTTGTTTAGCCTCTCGGCACTGGGTGCCAGCAACAGCTTTTGGCATCCCTAGGTGGGCGACGAGGCTGCAATTTAGCCTTGCCTGGACCCCTCCTGGAGGTCGAGGATTGCGGCGAGAACCAATGCCCAGCGCGCACCGGTGAGTTCATCGGGGGCCTCAGAGGAGATGCGATTTGATCAACCCCGGAGGGCACAACGGTGCAATGCACTCATATAGTGGAGACGCAGTTGTGGACGACGGTGAGGAACTGGTCCCTTGGACATGGGGGAGGAGCAGCTGCGGACGACGGTGAGGAACCGGTCCCTTGGATAAGGTAGGAACCTTTTGAAATCCGGATTGTATGCTCTGTTGGAACCTGGGGACGCCCAGAGTTACCCTGTAGGTATGGGACAGGGACAGAGCTTGCGGGTTAGGGCACGGTGTTCGCCCCTAGAATGCATTCTAGCGAACTGGAAGGTATCTGGTGCGGATCCGATAACTAAGAGCCAATTAAAATGATTCTGTACAGTTGACTGGCCTCAATATCAACTAGAGGACCAGGAGTGGTGGCCACCAGGAGGGTCAATTAATTACAACACGATCCTCCAATTAGTTTTGTTTTGTCAGTGAATGGGTAAATGGAATGAATATTTGTATGCACAAGTGTTTATGGCTTTAAGAAATAGAACAGAGCTGTAATTCTGCAGAGCTGTAATCTGACTCCGACTGGTTCGGTAGTAGCTAATGTTAGTCCCCAGACCCCCACCCCCACTGTAATGGCAGAGCCGGTGTCCCCTTCGGCCCCCACACCCCCACCTTATAAGGGTAGGATGCCTGGGGTTACAGAGATTGCCCCCTCGGTGGGACTCTATCCTTTGATTACCGAGACTGTTGTGGCTTGCCAAGGGGCAGACGGATGTCAGGCTACCACTATGCAAGTTTACACCCGTGTGCCATTCAATCCCATAGACCTAGCAGCTTTTAAAACACAGGCTGGGGAATTCTCAACGAACCCAAGCAGGTTTATTTCAGTCTTTGAGGGGTGCCTCAGTAGTCACAAGCCGGATTGAGACGACTGTAATATCCTCCTAAGAACTCTGTTGTCTGAGGTAAAGGAATCAGGTTACAGCTAAGGCAAGGGGAGCGTCAGCTTTCAAGCAAAAGAAAGGAAGCTATCTGTCAAGTTCCTACCCCAAGTAATCGTAAGCGGCTCAGGGCATTTCTGGGTATGGCAGGCTTTTGCAGGATATGGATCCCAAAGTTTGGACTGTGGGCTAAACCCCTGTACGACTGTGTAAAAGGAGCAGATCATGACCCCTTCTATTGGACCCCAGAGGCTGACAGGGCATTTAAAATCCTGAAAAGAAAATTGATGGAAGCCCCGGCTCTGGGCCTGCCGGATCTCTCTAAGCTGTTTCAGTTGTATGTACGTGAACGAAAGGGGGTGGCCCTAGGAGTGCTCACACAGCTGTTAGGAGCATGGAGACATCCCGTGGCTTATTTTTCTAAGCAACTGGATCAGGTTGCAAAGGGTTGGCCGGCATGTTTACGGGCGGTCGCAGCTACTGCCCTAGTGCTTGAGGAAGCCGAGAAGCTAACACTGGGAGGGGTTATGCTAATCTATACTCCCCATATGGTCCGAGCCTTATTGGATGCAAAGGGAGGGCTTTGGCTCACCCAGGCTCGGATTGCTCGGTACCAGGCTAAGCTGTTAGAGAACTCTGAAGTCACCTTACAGCCTTGCCCCTCCCTTAACCCAGCCACTCTCTTGCCAAAAACAAAGGAACAAAAACATGACTGTTTAGAAATCATAGATGCCCAGTACTCCAGCCGTCCGGATTTAAAGGATGTACTCCTCCCAAATGCAGATTATGAGTGGTACACTAATGGTAGCAGTACTGTAATAGATGGGCAAAGGAGAGCGGGTTATGCTGTTGTGACCCTCCATGACACTGTGGTAGCTGAAGGTCTGCCTGCTGGGACCTCTGCCCAGCTTGCCGAACTAATAGCCCTGACCTGTGCACTTAAACTGTCAAAAGGAAAGCGGGTCAACATTTTTACTGATTCAAAGTATGCTTTTGGTGTGCTACATGCTCATGCTGGCCTATGGAAGCAAAGGGGAATGCTGACAGCCCAAGGCTCCCCAGTCAAGTACGGGATCCAAATCCTCCAGCTCCTAGAAGCCGTACAACTTCCCTCGGAAGTGGCGGTGGTACACTGTAAAGCCCATCAAAGGGAAAATCAAGATGTGGCCAGAGGTAACGTCCGGGCAGGTAGAGAGGCTAAGCATGCTGCCACCCTGCCATCCCCTCAGACTAAGAATGCCCATATGTATGCCCTTATCCCATCAGTAGGGGAGCTTCCAACCCCTCAGTACTCTGGGGAGGAGAAACAGATAACTGACAAACTCGGTCTCCGGGAAAAGAAGAAATGGCTCCATTCCCCAGAAGGGAAGGTCCTCTTACCAAAGGGCCTAATCCGGCCGGTATTGCAGAAACTACATCAAACCACTCATGCTGGCAGGGAAGCACTTATCCAGCTAATGGAAAAATACTTTATCACTTCCGGAGTCCGACCCCTGGCTGCCCAGGTACAAGTGAACTGCTTAGTCTGCCAAAAAAATAACCCCCGACCGGGACATCCTGTGCCACCAGCTGCCCTAGAACCCACTCCGGGCCCCAGACAAGTGTGGCAAATAGACTTTACTGAGTTTCCCCGGACCCAAGGGTTCACATATCTCCTTGTCATAGTGGATCAGTTCAGTGGGTGGCCAGAAGCCTTCCCATGCCGTAATTGCACTGCCAGAACAGTGGCCCTCAAGTTTGTTAAGGAGATCATTCCTCACTTTGGACTCCCCCTGTGAATGGAATCTGACAACGGGACACATTTCACGTCAAAAATCATTCAAAGCATCTCGCATGCCTTACAGATCCCCTGGAAACTCCATATGCCCTGGAGACCGCAAGCCAGTGGGGTAGTGAAGCATACCACTCAGACCCTTAAATGGCATCTCTCAAAAGTGTGCCAAGAAGCCTCACTGCGATGGCCTGATGCTTTGCCCCTCGTCCTACTTCGTATCCACATTCTCCCTAAGGGTAAATTAGGGCTTAGTCCCTTTAAAATTATGTTTAAAAGGGCATGGCCTATGAATGGCACCCCGGTTCTGTCAGGGGAATGGGAGCTGGGTAATGGTTTTTTGTCACAGTATATGTGTTCCCTATCTGCTGTTCTCTTGTCTCTTCACAGGTATACCAAGGATTCCCAGCCTCTCCCCTTGGACTCTCCCATGCACTCCTTACAGCCCGGTGACTCCGTGCTTGTTCGTACCTGGAAAGACAAGCCTCTCCAAAAAAAGTAGAAAAAACCCTATACCGTCCTGCTGATCTCCCATACAGCGGCAAAGATCGAGGGACACAAGAACTGAATCCATCACTCTCGTCTGAAGGCAGTACCTGCCCCCTCGTCAGCAGAACAGTGGACCGTCCAACCTGCTGACTCCTCATCTAGTAACGATCTCGGGCTAAAGCTACTGTTTAAAAGACACAAATAGCGAGCACCTTAACACTAAAATGGGCCCACCCAGGTACTGGAGACCCTGGGTTAAAAAAACTCTGGTGATAATTAATTGGGTAACATTGTTGTTCTCTGTATTGGTATTTCCAAACTGTGCATATCGGGAGCATAACTCCTTTGTTTCGCTTGCGCACCATGTTGCTACTTTAACAAACCAGACTGATTCCTGGGTATGTGCTCCAACTCCACTGTCCCCCAAAACGGGAACTTGACATGCTGCCCTTGACCCTAGCAGAAATAGCTGCCACCAAAGAGCAGGAAAGAACAGACTCGCCGTTCTGCAGTAAGACCTCTTTACAGCAAGCCACATATCAGGACCAGGAATATTCAGTTGCAGTACTCACTGAGGGAGTATTATGTTTTACCCAAAACCAATCTAATCACTATGAGCGTCCTGTAAAAAAAAGCTCCTGTGTTATTACACAGTGGACTGATGGGTATTGGATAAAGACCAAAAGGGGAGGCCAACAGTGTGGGTGTAATGGTTCCTCCCCTTTTAAAAAAACTCTTACAAATAATCTTACCACAAAAAAAGTTGTAAAAATATAACTTGCCGTCCAGTTAATATCTCCAATGTAGCAAGCCAATGGTGGGTTTATAGTGGTCCCTATGGCAAGTGTAATTTAAACGGCACAATTAAAAACGCCCCCACTTGTACCCAATCAAAAAAATGGGATGCCCCCTTAGGGGCATATAAACTGTTTAAAAAAGCAGCCAAAGCAGCCTTAAATATCCCAAAAATCCCCTTAAAAAACAGTCCTTACTGGGCCCTACAGGGTCACTATTTTGTATGTGGCCGAAAGGCTTACAAGGTGCTGCCAGCCAACTGGACAGGTAGCTGTTATATAGCTCATGGAGTTCCTCATCTTTCCACAACTGCCACACTGCCCCAAAAAAAAAATTAGAAATGCCCAAGACACCTCTGTTACGTCACAAAAAAAAACCCTGCGGCGACTGACTACGGCATTGGAGGGCAATATAAAAAATTCCCTCACAACCAAGAAGCTTGTAGGGTGCTCTGTACTAAAAATAGCGCCACTGTTTACTGGGCCAGCCATGGCATGCATAGGCCGCTATACTGTAAGGCTGCAAATGATACTTAAAAAAATAGCCTTAAAGTTAAAAAACTCAGTTAATAATTTAAAATCAGCAATAAAAACATTAAATAAAAAAGTACAGCAGCTCAGGACGTTTTCCCTCCAAAACAGGCTGGCTTTGAACTATCTATTGGCATCCCAAGAAGGGGTTTGTGCCCTCGTCGGGCCCCAATATTGTATATATGTAAATAATACCAATTATAAAATCTATAAAAAAGTGGTACAGGCTAAGGCCCATGCCCGAGCCGGAGCACAGGTTGCCTATACTGCCCCAGAGAGCGATTGGTTGCAAACCTTGTTTTCAGGCTGGGGTTTGTCGTTTTGGCTTGGTGGTTTATTTAGCCTGTTATTAAAACTTCTTTTTCCTGTATTGCTTGTATTACTGGTATTATGCTGTGCAGTATCATGTATTAAAGCCCTTTTGCAAAAGTTAATAAGTCATTCTCTTCAGGGCTATCACAAAGTGCTTATGCAAAATCCTATTATAAAAAAATAAATAGCCCAAATAAAAAAACTCAAAGCCAAGATTCTTAAGTGTTCTCAAAGAAGGGAGTTGTTGGGGACACTGGGGCATGGCCACTAGGTAACTTGAGGGAATGGAAGACCACGAGTGTCGATGAAGCCCCCTCGCACTAGGCCCAGGTGTCCTTGGCCCCCCCGCCTGGAGGCACTCACAGCAGTTATGCTGAGAATCTGCAACAATATGTTGCAGAGTCAGACTGCCTAAAACTAAGCAAGGTCAAACAGGGCAAATATAAAAAAACAATGCTAAATAAAGCAGCTTTATGTATGGTTTAACAAATAATACAAAAAACAAAAAAACTAGCTGGGAACTGGATTGGCTAGCTATATAAATACTTAAGGCAGCTTGCTATTAAATAAGTATGCTAAAAAGAAGAATGTATAAAAGCCTGTGTAACTTCCTGCTCTGTATGCAGGATTTAAAATTCTATTCTCCCTGTACCTTTTTGCAGCTGCAAATAAACTTGTCTGCTTCTCCACCCCGTTGTGATTATTGGGTGTAGCACACCGGGTAGCGAACCAACCCAAGCTGTTGTTTAGCCTCTCGGCACTGGGTGCCGGCAACACAGTGAAGGAGGAGAGGGTTGGGACAGTACTTTCGCTCGGCTGGCAAGGGGTTGGGCAGTTGCAAGGGATTCTGGGGACACATTCTTGGGCTCTCTAGTGCAGTGGGTCTCAACTAGGGGTACATGTACCCTGCGGGTACACAGAGGTCTTCCACGGGAATACATCAACTCATCTAGATATTTGCCTAGTTTTACAGCAGGCTACAAGAAAAGCACTAGCAAAGTCAGTACAAACTAAAATTTCATACAGACAATGACTGGTTTATACTGCTCTACATATCATACACTGAAATGTAAGTGCAATATCTATATTCCAACTGATGTATTTTATAATTATATGGTAAAATGAGACAGTAAGCTGTTTTTCAGTAATAGTGTGCTGTGACACTTCTGTATTTTTATGTCTGATTTTGTAAGCAAGTGAGGTGAAACTTGGAGGTACGGTACGCAAGACAAATCAGACTCCTGAAAGGGGTACAGTAGTCTGGAAAGGTTGAGAGCCACTGCTCTAGGGTGTCCAGGGGCTGAAAAGCCAGCTCCAGTCAGGAGGTGATTCAAGGAGATTCTTTGGAGCCCTTGGGGGGGGGAGGAAATGGGGGGAAGGGCCAGAGGAGAATAGTATTTGGTCGGATGAAGCACTATTGGGGCTGCAGTATGACCCCTCTCCTCCTACTGGGAGAGGGATGAGTTGCTGGCTGTCGTTGTGTATTGGAATCTGTTTGCGGTGTGCATAGTATGATTTCAGTCTCTCTACGCAGGGGGGTCTTTGCAGTGTCTATAACCCCTACACAACACCTTTGGAAATCTGCCCCCAGTGATTGTTTTGCAGTTCCAATGTTGGCCACTAGATGCCACTGTAATCCCATAAGAACAGAGCTGCCAATAGTCAGGCTAAGAATGTGATGTCTCTTGGTGCCACCAGGTGCCCATTTCTGCAGGTTCTGGGATGTCACGTGTTAATAATGGAACCTCTTTCCCATTTCTGTGTTTAAAGCTCCAGGATGATTGTACAGTGATGCAGGTGGAAACTAAGAACAAACCATCTCCTCTTCTTTGTGGAAAACATAAGTTCAAGGAAAGGTGTGTTTTAGGGATTTTTTTTCTTGATTTTGTACATATTTTTAAAATTTTTCCTGAAGATCAAAAATCCAAATAAAGCAACTGTAAAGCAACCGAGTTAGGTGACCTGGGACTCTCTTGGTGGATTGTGTCAAGGCGGGAGCTCCATGTGTTTGGAATCCACCACTGTGGGTCTTTGGTGGAGAGAAATTGATATTAAAGGAAAATATGACACCTTCCTCTGTCCTGCCATTTCCAGGACTCGCAAAAGGAAATCTTTCTCAGGGAGGCTTCAGGTTCTCAAAGGTGTTTGTGAGTTGGGAATATTCTGTACGGGGGCAGAAGATATTTATGTGGTAGATACAGCAACGGTTTGACTGAATGTGATGTTTGGGTTTCTTCTTTTGCGGACGAGCATGTCTTGCTGAACGCAATACAGCCTGTGGTCAGGCGTCTCACCTGAAACCTGCTACAAGTCTCCAGGTGGCGTTACTTGCAAGTGATACGCTATATAAGTGGGAGAATGGTCCTGTTATTCTGGGGAACTTTCCTAGTTTATACACTACCCCAGTGGAATTGGCTAGTGAAAGAATCTGAGTCCTTGCTTGCACTTCCTTTACCCAGAAGCCTGCCTGACCTCGAGGACTCTCCTATCCTTGTAACTCTGACAAGGCTGGACCCAGGATTCCTGGGGGCTTGAGCCCTGTCATAAACATACAGCTATGGGTAGCATAAAATCCCTCCTTTACCTGTAAAGGGTTAAGAAGCTCAGATAACCTGGTTGGCACCTGACCAAAAGGACCAATAAGGGGAGAGATACTTTCAAATCTAAGGGGGAAGGTTTTTGCTTTGTGCTGGGGGAGGGGGGGGCTCTCTCCAAGACAAAGGGAGAGACCAAGCAAGTAATCCAGCTCCTACTGAAATGATACATCTAATATTACAGAAATTGTAAGTAATAGCAAGGAAATGCGTTAGAGTATTTTTTGTTTTAGATTGTGAATTTTCCCTATGCTAAGAGGGAGGTTTATTCCTGTTTTTTATAACTTTATAGTTCTGTCTAGAGGGGAATCCTCTGTGTTTTGAATCTGAATACCTTGTAAAGTTACCTTCCATCCTGATTTTACAGAGGTGCTTCCTTTACTTTTTCTTTTACTTTTTTTCTTTATAATAAAGTTTTTAAGAACGTGATTAGTTTTTAGTGTCCTAAAAACCCAAGGGTCTGGTCTGTGCTCACCTGGTTTACCTATTTGGTTGATAGATTATACTCAAGCCGCCCCAGGAAAGGGGGTGAAGGGGCTTGGGGGGGATATTTTAGGGAAACAGGAACTCCAAGTGGTCCATTTCCTGAATCTTTGTCTAACTCGCTTGGCGGTGGCAGCAGTACCATCCAAGGACAAGGAAGGATTTGTGCCTTGGGAAGTTTTTAACCTAAGCTGGTAGAAATAAGCTTAGGGGGTCTTTCCTGTGGGTCCCCACATCTGTACCCCAGAGTTCAGAGTGGGGAGGGAACCCTGACAAGCCCCAACCTTGTCGTGGTCGGTTAGGACACAGACTAGAGTGTCCCCACTTCGGGGTACTTTCTCCAATCTGGACACTTCCCTGACCCACTGATCATTAGATATACTTAAAAGCAAATACAATTTACAGTACAGACCTGTTTACACGCAGATGTCAGGAGTCAAGCCGTCATGACCGCATGTTAATGGACTGTGGGTTAAGAGGGCCATGCTGAAAAAAGTGTCTATGATTCACTTAGAAAAAAACACCGTTATTTTCTGCTCTTTCTGGCTCGCATTTTTTTCTTTCTTATGAAGTCTGTCATTCGCTGCAGATGAACAATTTCAATATTTTCCGCATTTTGCTCCTCCATAAATCTTACAACAGTTTCTACAGCACTAAGGGCTTCTGTGGGCGAAATTTTGACCTTTTCAACGACATCCTCGCCATCACTTTCGTGGTCCGACGTAGCCTCGCGGCCCGTTAATATTTCTTCCTTGGACAGAAATCTGAAGTCGGGCAATCTTCATCCATCTCCAGCCACTCGGTAATGATTTCCAGCGACGTATACAAACTAAAATCTTTTATCATTTGAAAGAGAAGTTTACCGTTATCCTCTTTTGTCTGCGTGCGTGTTTGCAGCGATGTCTTCTTCCGAAAATCCTTCAAAGTCTGGCTCTGAATCAGTGCCTGTCATAAATATAAAGGGAAGGGTAAACCCCTTTAAAATCCCTCCTGGCCAGAGGAAAAATCCTCTCACCTGTAAAGGGTTAAGAAGTTAAAGGTAACCTCGCTGCCACCTGACCAAAATGACCAATGAGGAGACAAGATACTTTCAAAAGCTGGGAGGAGGGAGAAAAACAAAGGGTCTGTGTCTGTCTGTATGCTGCTTTTGCCGGGGATAGAACAGGAATGGAGTCTTAGAACTTTTAGTAAGTAATCTAGCTAGGTTTCAGAGTAACAGCCGTGTTAGTCTGTATTGGCAAAAAGAAAAGGAGTACTTGTGGCACCTTAGAGACTAACCAATTTATTTGAGCATGAGCTTTCATGAGCTACAGCTCACTTCATCGGATGCATACTGTGGAAGCTGCAGAAGACATTATATACATACAGAGACCATGAAACAATACCTCCTCCCACCCCACTCTCCTGCTGGTAATAGCTTATCTAAAGTGATCATCAAGTTGGGCCATTTCCAGCACAAATCCAGGTTTTCTCACCCTCCGCCCCCCCCCCCCCACACACAAACTCACTCTCCTGGGCTATTACCAGCAGGAGAGTGAGTTTGTTGGGGGGGGGGCGGAGGGTGAGAAAACCTGGATTTGTGCTGGAAATGGCCCAACTTGATGATCACTTTAGATAAGCTATTACCAGCAGGAGAGTGGGGTGGGAGGAGGTATTGTTTCATGGTCTCTGTGTGTATATAATGTCTTCTGCAGCTTCCACAGTATGCATCCGATGAAGTGAGCTGTAGCTCACGAAAGCTCATGCTCAAATAAATTGGTTAGTCTCTAAGGTGCCACAAGTACTCCTTTTCTTTAATCTAGCTAGGTATGTGTTAGATTATGATTTCTTTAAATGGCTGAGAAAAGAACTGTGCTGAATAGAATGACTATTCCTGTCTATGTGTCTTTTTTGTAACTTAAGGTTTTGCCTAGAGGGATTCTCTATGTTTTGAATCTAATTACCCTGTAAGGTATCTACCATCCTGATTTTACAGAGGGGATTTCTTTACTTCTATTAAAAGTCTTCTTGTAAGAAAACTGAATGCTTTTTCATTGTTCTCAGATCCAAGGGTTTGGGTCTGTGGTCACCTATGCAAATTGGTGAGGATTTTTACCAAACCTTTCCCAGGAAGTGGGGTGCAAGGGTTGGGAGGATTTTGGGGGGAAAGATGTTTCCAAACAATGCTTTCCTAATAAAAATAAACCCAGATAAACATTTGGTGGTGGCAGTGGAAGTCCAAGGGCAAAGGGTAAAATAGTTTGTACCTTGGGGAAGTTTTAACCTAAGCTGGTGAAAGTAAGCTTAGGAGGTTTTCATGCAGGTCCCCACATCTGTACCCTAGAGTTCAGGGGAGGGACCTTGACAGTGCCACTGCTGGAGTTTTCTGAGCCTGAGCCGTCTTTGACAGAAAAGGCATCACCGAGAGCCTTCATCCAGCAGTTTTCAATGGACTTTTGTTTTACTCCGTCCCAAGCTTTTTTAACTAAATAAATAATTTCCTTCATGTTTAACTGTTTCAGGAATTCAGAAATGCCTGGAGACGTGCATGACACAATCACCAAAATCAGCTCCCGTCAATAATTGTTTTTAAAATTCTGAATAATGCCCTGGTCTAAAGGTTGAATTTTTGATGTTGTGTTGAATGGTAGGTATAGCACTCGAATTTTTCCATCGCTTGATGCCAGTGATTTGGCTGGAGGATGGGCTGGACAATTGTCAAGTAGCAAAAGTGCTTTGGCTTTGAGGGCTTTGAGTTTCTTTGACCGCAGATGCTTACCAACAGCTGGAACAAAGCTGTTGTAGAACCAGTCCTCGAAAATGTGTCTCCTCATCCAAGCATTTTTGCTGTTAGCATATATTACTGGCAGTTTGGCTCTAATGAGGTGATTAAAGCAGCGAGGGTTACGAAAGCAGCCAAAGAGAAGAGGGACAAGCTTATGGCTGCCCGTCTTATTACTACAAAAAAGAAGAGCCACACGATCTTTTATCTTTATAAATCCAGCTGTTTTCTGTGACTCGTAATTAAAGGTTAAAGTCTTATCAGGTAGCAGTTTTGCAAATAAAGCTGTTTCATCACAATTATAAAGTTGTTCTTCATTGTAGTCTTCATTTTGTAAAATAGATTTTAACTTGGCGGGAAACGCGTTTGCGGCCAATTCGTCGGCTGATCGGCTTTCTCCAGAAATCGATACCTGTGCTATGCCATGATGCTTTTTAAAACGATTTATAAACCCCTTGCTGGCTTGGAATGATTCATCCCCCATTAAATTTCTGAATTTTGTCACTTGGGCTTGAAGAATTGGCCCACTTAGCGGCATTCCTTTCAGCCTTTCCTGAGCAAACCACGTGCGCATGGCTTTGTCTTTTGTGGGTTTTGCTGAATAGCGCATATGTTTTCACTTAAGCCCCGTGGCAGAATCAATATTTTGTACAAAGCCATTCAGTTTAGATTAGTTTTTTAGCCATCCTTGGAGAGTAGATTCGGCAATCCCAATATCTTTTGAAACTTTGGCCTGGGTTTCTCCGCTATTTACTAGATCCATTGCAGCTAGCTTTTCTTCTACAATGTAGGAATGCTGACGCTTGCCCTCTGCCATTATATTAGGCCTACGGTTAAAATTTTCTAATGTAGGATATATATTACTATATAACTACTGTGACAGGGTCGGGCCAGATGGCTATAGGAGAGTAATAGAAGGCAGATATATTAGCCCCAGGCTAAGTAGTTCCCTTTTCCCTGGGTAAGGGAACAGGGAAGGTTCCAGAACAATCAGGAACCTTCTGGAGACAATTAAGACAGGCTGATTAGAACACCTGCAGCCAATCAAGAAGCTGCTAGAATTAATTAAGGCAGGCTATTCAGGGCACCTGGGTTTTAAAAAGGAGCTCACTTCAGTTTGTGGTGTGCATTTGAGGAGCTGGGAGCAAGAGGCACTAGGAGCTGAGAGTGAGAACGCGGACTGTTGGAGGACTGAGATGTACAAGCATTATCAGACACCAGGAGGAAGGTCCTATGGTGAGGATAAAGAAGGCGTTGGGAGGAGGCCATGGGGAAGTAGCCCAGGGAGTTGTAGTTGTCGCACAGCTGTTCCAAGAGGCACTCTAGACAGCTGCATTCCACAGGGCCCTGCGCTGGAACCCGGAGTAGAGGGCGGGCCCAGGTTCCCCCCAAATCCTCCCAACTCCTGGTCAGACACAGGAGGAGTCGACCTGGACTGTGAATTCAGAAAAACGGCCAAGCTGCGGGCTGCCATGAAGCTCCAAGGCGAGCAAATCCGCCAATAAGCACAAGACCCACCAAGGTAGAGCAGGAACTTTGTCACAACTGGTGTCAGAAGTGGGATCTGGTGTCCACAGCGTGGCAGAAGAAGGAGGGTGTTTGGAAGGGAAAAAGAAAAAAAAAAAGGGAAGAGGGTCTATTTTTATTTTTTTTCACCACAATGAAGGAGGTACTGCGGGCACTGATACAAGCCACGGCTGCCCAGCAGGAGGCTACCCGTGTCCAGGCAGCCGCCCAACGGGAGGCACTGTGGCTGCAGCAAGAGACTAATCACCTGCTGATGGACCATGCTGCTCAAGACCAGGCTATGTTGCGGGAACTGGTAAACCAGGTAAAGGCCCTTACAGAGCTGAACCGCAGCCATGATGGGACGTAGATCATGCGGGCCAGCAATTGGCTGCAGAAAATGACGCGGGAGGATGATGTAGAGGCATACCTCCTGGCCTTTGAGAGGACAGCCCTGCGGGAGGCTCGGCCCCGAGAACAGTGGTCTGGCATCCTCGCTCCATTCCTGCGTGGGGAGGCCCAGAAGACCTACTATGATTTGCTGAAGAGGCTGCGGCACACTACCCCCAGCTGAAAGCAGAGATCCTGGCCAGATCTGGGGTAACGACCGCAGTGCGGGCCCAGCGATATCATGAGTGGAGGTACCAGGAAAACAAAACCTTGCGGTCCCAATTATATGACCTCATCCATCTCGCACGAAAGTGGTTACGAACTGAGTCCCGGAGTCCGGAGGACATACTAGAGGTTCTGGTCATCGACCGGTACATGAGAGGACTACCGCCAGACTTTCGCACCTGGGTAAGCCAGAACGAACCCTCCACCTATGAAGAGGTTGTTGCGCTTATAGAAAGGCAAAGGACGGTGAGGGAGCTGATCCGACCAGTTAAGGAAGAAGCACCCCGGGTTAGACTAGCAGCACCAAGCCCTAGAGCTCGGGTGACTGGGCCACCAGGAGAACCCAGGTGGAAAAAGAGCGGGGCTGAAGGCCCACCAGAAGCCACAGAGTCGGAGCATTGAGGGGGAAGAGGATCGTGATGTTAGACTACCCAAACCAAGAGACCGGGGAATGCGTAGGGCTCCATACAGACGTTACGCCTGCGGGGAGTGGGGACACATAGCTGCACAGTGTCCCAATGCTGAGGAGTCTATGCAGTGTAACCTGGGGAACTGGGCAGACCAATGCTCCCTAATCCACCTTGTGGGGGTCTCACTAACCCCACATATGTACACTAGACCAGTGAAGCTAAATGGGGTAGAGACTACAGCACTGGTTGATTCAGGGAGTGCTATCATGGTTGTCTCGGGGAAGCTCGTGAAGCGTAGGCAGTTGCTGTGGGCTTAGCGTATGGGGATAACGTGTCCATGGGACAGTTGGTTATTACCCCACCATCCCAGTAAAAATCGAGATTCAGGGGAACACTACTGAGGTAGCAGCAGGTGTAGTCCCTAAACTCCCATACCCAGTGCTCATAGGGAGGGACTTCCCAGGGTTTGGAGACTTACTCCCGGTAGGGGAATTGGAGAAAGGGGGAAGCCCTGAAAGTAGTAAGGCTTCCACAGTAGACTGTTAACCCCAACCTTCTCTGAAATATCCCCAGATTTGTTCTCTACTCCCAGACAGTGTAGAAAGACAAAAAGAGAAAGAAGAGCAGCTAAGGCCTTGGGAACCTGAATACTGGCCCAAAGCCAGAAGGTCGCTCTCCTAGGTAGGTGGACCCGAGCAGCTGAAAAGGAGGCCACCCAGGAGGGAGAAGCACCCGAGTCTGACCACACCCTAACGCCTCTGAACCAGTAGAGGCAACAGAGACTGGCCCCCTAGGTCTCGGGCAGATTAGCCCCGGGAAAGGAAATTTTGGATGGGACCAGGCTGAAGACCCAAGGTATGACAACATTAGGAAGGAGGTGACCGAAATAGATGGGGTCCCCATGGAAGGGAAAACCCAGGGACCAGGACCCTACTTCATAATGAAGAAGAATCTCTTATACCGGGTTGCACCAGTACAGGGGCAGAAGGTACAGCAGATCCTAGTACCTCAAAAACACCAGAATGCTGTATTAAGTCTGGCCCATAGTCATCTTTCTGGGGGGCATTTGGGGGTAGAGAAGACCCTGCCACGGGTCCTGCGATGATTCTTCTGGCCCGGAGTATATGAAGAAGTGCGGAGGTACTGTGCGTCCTGCCCGCAGTGTCAGCTGCACAGTCCCTGTCCCCACTTGAGGGCACCTTTAGTACCCCTTCCCATCATAGAGGTTCCCTTAGAGTGAATAGCCATGGATCTAGTGGGACCCCTGGAGAAGACAGCCCGGGGCCACCAATATATACTTGTCGTTCTGGATTATGCTACTCACTACCCAGAAGCCGTCCCCCTGCGGAACACGGCCTATAAAATGATAGCGAAAGAGTTGGTGGGGATCTTTTCCTGAGTGGGGCTACCAAAGGAGATATTAACAGACCAAGGTGCCCCATTTATGTCGAAGCTAATGAAGAACCTTCCCCTCGGCATCAGCCCCGCCCTCCCCCCCTCCCCCCCCCATGAGGGTCACAATCTCCCTCCCAATCCAGCCTGCAAGCCCTCTTGGCTGGTGGCATCTCCCTGTGCTGGGCCCTCTGCCCAGAGCCCGTTCATTCTCCTCAGCTGCTCACTGCACTCAGCTCCCGACTGTTCCAGCTCCAGCTCCACTCTGCCTCAGCACTGCTGCTGCTCTGCCTTCAGCGCAGCTCCCTGGGCTGCTTCTCTGGCCCCTCTGGCTGCTGCTGCTCTGCTCAGCTCAGGCTGCTTCTCTGGTTCTCTCTGGCTGGTGCGGCTCTGCTCCCCAGCTCAGCTTGGGTTCCTGCTCTCCCCATAGCTCCGCCCGCTCTCGCCCAGGCAGCTCCCACTAACATGGAGGGCGGGACCCCCTGGCCTCCTGACTCCCTCATTACCCTGCCTGCCCTGTCAATCAGGCTGACCCTGGAGCATTTGCCTCTCCCCGTTGGCCTTGGGGACTGTCACTGTCCCTTTTTGGTACTGGGAGAGGGCCAACCAAAAAACCTCACTAAGTTTCAGTAAGGGTCCAACAGTTCCCTTATATTCCCCCTTGCTAAAATTCTGC
This sequence comes from Natator depressus, assembly GCF_965152275.1. NCBI lineage: Eukaryota > Metazoa > Chordata > Testudines > Cheloniidae > Natator > Natator depressus. The sequence goes on along the minus strand of NC_134234.1, from coordinate 214,454,633 downwards.
CAAAAGCCAGAATGTTCACATCAGCACATCCAGGTCCTATATTAACAAAATTTACTAGCATCATATTTTAGATTGATCGATGTTGACAATTAACAAAAGACCATTTAAAATATTTAACATTCCATGTCCACTTCTTTATACTATACATAATAGTATTCATTGACACAATGCATAGAACCAATAACATAATCATGTCTAAGTTTAACAGGCATACATTCATTAATTCTCAGGGACCTTCTTAAGACTGATAGTTCATTACCCATATTTTCTATTTCCCTGTCCCCGGGTAACACCAGATCAATTTGAGGGATCTGGTCATTTTCATCAGGGTTTGGATTTGCTCCATTGGTTTCAGTCTCCTCGGGACAGGCTCCTCTATGCCTCCTATGAACCCTTATCGGACTAAAAGTCCAACAGTTTATCTGGTCCCTATGTACTACTCTCTCAGGACCTCCTCGTTCAGGCTGCATAGTGTAAACCAGCAGTTTGGGATTGTTGTGAGTGACCACAATGTGGGGATTTGGCTCCCACTTGTCCTGTATTTTATTACGTCCCCAGGGTCTATGGTTACAAACTGGTACACAGTCACCAGGTCTGAAGAGAGCCACACTGGACTTGCGATCAGAAGTCCTTTTTCTACTTTGGGCTGTGTCTTTAGTTGTACTGAGACCAACTTCACTGCCTGTCTTTGGCCTGTCATGGACACCTTTGGCCCCATCATCAAAAGTGGTGATCTCATCCTTAGAAAAGATGTCTTGATGCTTCTCTGGCAAAGCCCTTAAGTTAGCCACTTCCACAGGAATCAGCCTTTGGAGCACTGCTTAAACTGGAACTGGCAGTCTCCCACCACCTCTTTCTCGAGGAAAGGTAACTTGTTCTCCTTTCTCTCTCCTTGTCACCTGCAGCTCATCTATACTCTCTTCAAATGTTATCTTCACCTTAGGAACCACCTCCTCAGGCTGATGTATCTCTGCAGTTCTGTTTTGAGGCTGCAACGTGGGCTGGCTGGGAAAGGTACATGATGCTCGCATCTTCAGGAACTCTGGTCTGTTTCAAAAGCTGCAGGAAGGGACTTTCTTCCCAGACCAGAAAATAACTGTTGGGGATGTTGAAATGCCAATAGTTATCCTTGGGGACCCAGCCTACCCCTTAATGCCATGGCTCATGAAGCCATACACAGGCAGCCTGGACAGTAGTCAGGAGCTGTTCAACTATAGGCTGAGCAAGTGCAGAATGGTGGTAGAATGTGCATTTGGACGTTTAAAAGCGTGCTGGCGCAGTTTACTGACTCGCTTAGACCTCAGAAAACCAAAATTCACATTGTTATTACTGCTTGCTGTGCGCTCCACAATATCTGTGAAAGTAAGGGGGAGACGTTTATGGCAGGGTGGGAGGTTGAGGCAAATCACCTGGCCAAATCACCTGATTATGAGCAGCCAGACATCAGGGCAGTTAGAAGAGCACAGGAGGGTGCGCTGCACATCAGAGAAGCTTTGAAAACCAGTTTCATGACTGGCCAGGCTACCGTGTGAAAGTTCTGTTTGTTTCTCCTTGATGAACCCCCCCCCTTGGTTCACTCTACTTCCCTGTAAGCTAACCACCCTCCCCTCCCCTCTTCGATCACCACTTGCAGAGGCAATAAAGTCATTGTTGCTTCACATTCATGCATTCTTTATTAATTCATCACACAAATAGGGGGATAATTGCTAAGGTAGCCCAGGAGGGGTGGGAGAGGAGGGAAGGACAAGGCCACACTGCACTTTAAAAATTAAAAAATTAAAACTTATTGAATGCCAGCCTTCTGTTGCTTGGGAAATCCTCTGGGGTGGAGTGGCTGGGTGGCCCACCACGTTCTTGGGCGTCTGGGTGAGGAGGCTATAGAATTTGGGGAGGAGGGCGGTTGGTTACACCGGGGCTGTAGCAGCGGTCTGTGCTCCAGCTGCCTTTCCTGCAGCTCAACCATATGCTAGTGCATATTAGTTTGATCCTCCAGCAGCCTCAGCATTGAATCCTGCCTCCTGTCACCACGCTGCATCTTCAGCTCTCTCTTCAGCCCACCACTTATTCTCTTCAGCCCGCCACCCATTCTCGTGTTCATGTTGTGCTTTCCTGCACTCTGACATTGTCTGCCTCCAAGCATTCATCTGTGCTCTGTCATTGTGGGAGGACAGCATGAGGTCAGAGAACATTTCATCGCAACTGCGTTTTTTTCGCCTTCTAATCTTCGCTAGCCTCTGGGAAGGAGAAGATACTGTGAGCCTTGAAACACATGCAGCTAGTGGAGAAAAGAAAAGGGACAGTGGTATTTAAAAAGACACATTTTACAGAACAATGGGTACACTCTTTCACGGTAAACCTTGCTGTTAATGTTACATACATAGCACATGTGCTTTCATTACAAGGTCACATTTTGCCTCCTCCCACCACGTGGCTAACCCCTCCCCTCTGCCCCCACCACGTGGCTAACAGCAGGGAACATTTCTGTTCAGCCACAGGCAAACAGCCCAGCAGGAACGGGCACCTCTGAATGTCCCCTTAAGAAAAGCACCCTATTTCAACCAGGTGACCATGAATGATATCACTCTCCTGAGGATAACACAGAGAGATAAAGAATGGATGTTGTTTGCACGCCAGCAAACATACGCTGCAATGCTTTGTTCTGCAATGATTCCTGACTACGTGCTACTGGCCAGGTGTGGTAAAGTGTCCTACCATGGTGGACGGAATAAGGCTGCCCTCCCCAGAAACCTTTTGCAAAGGCTTTGGGAGTACATCCAGGAGAGCTTTATGGAGATGTCCCTGGAGGATTTCCGCTCCATCCCCAGACACATTAACAGACTTTTCCAGTAGCTGTACTGGCCGCGAATGCCAGGGCAAATTAATCATTAAACACACTTGCTTTTAAACCATGTAAACTATTTAAAAAGGTACACTCACCAGAGGTCCCTTCTCCACCTGGTGGGTCTGGGAGGCAGCCTTGGGTGGGATCGGGGGGGTACTGGCTCCAGGTCCAGGGTGAGAAACAGTTCCTGGCTGTCGGGAAAACCGGTTTTTCCGCTTGCTTGCTGTGAGCTATCTTCAACCTCCTCATCATCATCTTCCTTGTCACCAAAACCTGCTTCCTTGTTGCCTCCCACTCCATTGACGGAGTCAAAGCACAGAGCTGGAGTAGTGGTGGCTGACCCCCCTAAAATAGCATGCAGCTCATCATAGAAGCGGCATGTTTGGGGCTCTGACCCGGAGCGGCTGTTTGCCTCTCTGGTTTTCTGGTAGGCTTGCCTTAGCTCCTTAAGTTTCACGCAGCATTGCTTCAGGTCCCTGTTATGGCCTCTGTCCTTCATGCCCTGGGAGATTTTTACAAATGTTTTGGCATTTCGAAAACTGGAACAGAGTTCTGATAGCATGGATTCGTCTCCCCATACAGCGATCAGATCCCGTACCTCCCGTTCAGTCCATGCTGGAGCTCTTTTGCGATTCTGGGACCCCATCATGGTCACCTCTGCTGATGAGCTCTGCATGGTCACCTCTGCTGATGAGCTCTGCACTCACCTGCAGCTTGCCACGCTGACCAAACAGGAAATGAGATTCAAAAGTTCGTGGGCCTTTTCCTGTCTACCTGGCCAGTGCATCTGAGTTGAGAGTGCTGTCCAGAGCAGTCACAATGGAGCACTCTGGGATACCTCCCGGAGGCCAATACTGTTGAATTGCATCCACACTACCCCAAATTCGACCCAACAAGGCCGATTTCAGCACTAATCCCCTTGTCGGGGGTGGAGTAAAGAAATCGATTTTAAGTCGAAAAAAAGGGCTTCGTTGTGTGGACGGGTGCAGGGTTAAATCGATTTAACACTACTAAATTCGACCTCAACGCCTAGTGTAGACCAGGCCTTAGAGTGCCCATGCTGGTTCATCCTCCTGGTTCCTTCTCCTGGCAACAGTAGCTCCTTCAGCTCACTCATGATGTTCATTCCTAGAATCCCTGGGACTCCTTCTACCATATGACTCTCTTGAGAGACTTTGTCTTTCAGGATAAAGGTGCATTTTCTTGGCATTGTCTAGCCCATATACTCTATGTCTGCTTTGAAGCATCCCACCACTGGGATTGCCAGTCCATTACCTGCTGTTAGATGTACAAACCATGTGCTGTGCATGGTCAGCTCCTTGTCCTTCAAATATTTTTGAAAATGCAACTCAGTAATGGTGGTGACTTTTGAGCCAGTATCTAACAAAAAGCTTGTCTTCACCCCTGCTATACATACTTCAGCAGTTAGACAGTCTCCAAATGCTCCTTACAGAAGTTGCTAGATATGCTGGCACTGCCTGCGTTCCTTTCAACACTGTATGCAGAGTGATTTTCCACCAAGGACAGGCCTAGGAATCCTTCCGCCGTTGGTTGGCCATCTACTGTAGGTGGGCCACTCACTCCTGGTGCCCCTTTGGTTCCAAGTGCCTGGGACTCTGTTCTTCTACTCAGTGGACATTTTTAGCTAGTATGCCCTGGCTTTTCACAAGTGTAACAAATGTACCTTCCCAGCTCGTCCTTCAGTGGGGATCTTCGGGATCCCAATGCCCTTGGATACTTTGGCATATTAATGGGGATTTCTTTCCTTCATCACCTTAGTCGTCACTTTCAGCATCTCCTCCTGTTGGACTGCCAGTTTTTGGACAGCTTCATTTAAACTTTCCAATGTTAACTGTGTTTGGGGCAGGGTCTTCTCCCCACAATTGCATTCACTAAGTCTCTGCTTCATATATCAGGATTAGGCTTGGCTGTCTCTTCCGCAGGAACTTCCTCTTCTTCGGATCACATAATGGCAGCCTGCATGAATTCATGGAACTTCTTACCGGGCTCTTCCTTAAACCTCCTTTTCATTTCACGGCAGAGGGAATCAGTCCAGAGCCCTCAGCACCAACTGCTCTTTCAGAACCATATCTGGGTCTGGAACTCGTCGAGGGTCTCACCGCTCCACTTTGCTCATTCTCTCCTGGAGGTCATACGCGTATGCCCAGTCAGTTTCACCAGGCTCCTGTTTTTTCTCAAAGAACGCCTGGGTTCCAATAGGTACCTTGTCTCCATATACTTCTAGGAGGAGTTCAAATACCTTTACCACATCTTTCTTGTCTGCCATTGCCAGGAATTTTACTGTGGGCTTGGTCTGGCCCTTGAGGTATTCCCTATGAAGTCTGCACGATCGTCTTCAGGTACTCTGAGCACACACAGAGCTGCCTTCACAGACTTGACCCACTCCTCTACTGTAATGTCTCCTGGTCTAGTTGGAAAATCACTGAAGTCTGTGACCTTCTGCTCCCTTGGGAAATAAACAGTAGGGCGTCCTTCTTTGCTTCTGCTGCCTGTTGGTCTATTACTGCCTTAGCCAGTGATAAGGCTTCTCTCTGTTTGGTTCTAGCTTGTTGTAATACCTCAGCCTGCTCTGAAAATTTGCACTCAAGTTCAGCAAACTGGGCCTGTAGTTCTTCAATTCCAACCATGGTAGGGTTCTTAACCAGACCTGGACGGCACTACCAGAACTCAACCAGTAAACCGAAGGGGTGGATCCTATGAATAGGCTCCTGTTGATGACACCAATTATGTAAGTGGGGAATGGTCCTGCTATTGTGGGGAACTTTCCTGGCTTACACACTACCCCGGTGGAACTTGCTAGCGAAAGGATCTGAGTCCTCGCTCCCCCTTCCTTTACCCAGAGGCCTGCCTGACCTCAAGGGCTCCCCTTCCACGCTCCTGTGTGGTAGAGTCCTCGTAACCCTGACAAGGCTGGGGGCTTGTGCCCCAATCTTCTTGTGGTCAGTTAGGACACGGACTCAGGTGTCCCCAGTCCGGGGTGCTCTCTCCACTCTGGATGCTTCCCTGACCCACTGATCATTAGATATAATTAAAAGCAAATATGTTTTATTAAACAGCAACTAATTAAAAAATAAGGAAAAAATGGGAACAGTTAAAGGAAAACACATAACCCCGTTCTCTAGCAGATGGGAACCACAAACAGCTGTCTCTGGAATATAAGTGAAGTTCTCAGCCTGTTCCTCACATGTCCCAGGCCTCCTGCCACAGGCCACAGGCTCTAGCTGGCAGGGTCCTTCTTCCCAGAGTTTTCCCCCCCCCTGCACCCATCAGGGTTACGATCCCCCTCCCAGTCACGATTTCTGCAAGCTCTCTTGGCTGGTGGTGTCTCCCTGCACTGGGCCCTCTGCCCCGGGGCCCATTCACTCTCCCCAGCTGCTCACCTCACTTGGCTCCAGACTGCTCCAGCTCCAGCCCCAGCTCCACCATCTGCCTCAGCACTGCTGCTGCTTGGCTCCAGCGCAGCTCCCTGGGCTGCTCCTCTGACCCCTCTGGCTGCTGCTGCTCTGCTTAGGCTGCTTCTCTGGTTCTCTCTGGCTGTGGCCGGCACAGCTCTGCCCCACAGCTCAGCTCGGGCTCCTGTTCTCCCCTTAGCTCAGCCCGCTATGGCCCAGACAGCTCCCACTCACATAGAGGACAGGATCCCCAGCCTCTTGACTCCCTCAGTAGCCTGCCTGCCCTGTCAATCAGGCTGACCTGGAGCACTGGCTTCTCCCCTTTGGTCTTGGGGACTGTCTCAGGGTCCTGATTTCTCATTGGCCCTTCCCCTTTCTTTCTGTACTGGGAGCTAGCCAACCAATAAACCCCACTAAGTTTCAGTAAGTGGCCAACAGTCCCCTTACATCTACATAGATCGGGGTCTCAAACTCCCGGCCCCTGGGCCATCTGTGGCCCGCGAATCTCCCCAATGTGGCCCACTGGGCTCCAGCAGTTTTGGGGCTGGGTCTCTCCCTTGGCCCCACCTGCCGCCCCCGGGAGCTCCCGCTGCCACCGCCTGTGATTTACAATGCCCCGGGGTCCCGGCAGCGCAGCGGAGCTGAGTGGCATCTGCCTGTTTGCTTCGCCTGTGTGCTGGCCCCTCCCTGGGGCCCCAGGGTGGGGCTGTGCTTCTGCATGCTGCCCCGAGCGCCCCTGCGGCCAATGGGAAGCTGCGGGGTTCGCACCCCTCCACCCCCTCCAAGAGCTTGCATCCCCACCCCCTCCCCACATACCCCCCAGCCCCCAAACTCCCTCCCAGAGCCTGCACCCCCTCCCCACACACCCCAGCCCCCAAACTCCCTCCCTGAGCCTGCACCCCCACCCCCTCCTCCTGCACCCCCACCCCCTGCCTCAGCCCAGAGTATGCACCTAGCACCCAAATTCCATCCCAGAGCCTGCTCCCCAGACCTCCTCCCCCACCCAAACTCCCTCCCAGAGTCCAACCTCTCACCCCTTCTGCACCCAAACTCCCTCCCAGAGCCTGCACCCCCTCCCCACACACCCCAGCCCCCAAACTCCCTCCCTGAGCCTGCACCCCCACCCCCTCCTCCTGAAACCCCACCCCCTGCCTCAGCCCAGAGTCTGCACCCAGCACCCAAACTCCATCCCAGAGCCTGCTCCCCAGACCTGCTCCCCCACCCAAACTCCCTCCCAGAGCCTGCACCCCAATCCTCAAATTCCAGGTGCCTGGGCCCTAGTTATCTACACACTTTTTAGCAGCACAAACCTGCAACTGAAGCACATTTATCACTCGTTGACTAAGCAAAGTGGGGCCCTGCACGCAACTCAGTGGCACTCCCCTTTTTGTCTGTAACAGGATAACTTTTGAACACCACAGCTGATCAATTCCAAAACTTCTGGAACTGTTCAAGGCATCAGTGAGAAGAGGCCTATTAATTTTGGTGATACTCAGAAAACCAGAAAATCCTGATTTCCACCAGTGTGTGGGAAAAATCAACTAACAGCACGCCCCATTTGGTGCTGCAGGCAGAGGAATATCTGGGGTGCCCCCTGCTGCTGCATACCCACATCAGAGATAGCAGCTTAATGTGCTGCTCACAGGCTGTCTGCTTATGATGGCATGTAGAGTACATGCATTGCAAAGGTAGTTGTAATGCTTGTGTGGTGTGACACTCTGCCCCGCTCTAGTGGAGGCTAGACCAGCTAGAGATTGATGAGCCTGCTGCAGCCTTGGCTAAGAGAGCAGTATCTTTTAGCTCAGAAATAGAACCTCATCATTAAGCTCCAGGGGTCACAGGTTTGATCTGCTGGAGTCTCTTGGCATATACACTGCAGTGAAAGGCCCTGGCAAGCAGGGAAGCAGCAGGAACTATATGACTAAAAATAGCAGTGTAGACATAGGAGGCACAGCTCGGGCGTGTAGAGATCTGTGTGGATTATACACCTTCCGGGTTCAGGTACGTAGAGCACTCTACTCTACCTGTCCAAGCCATGCCTCACTGTGTATGCTGCTGTTTATACCCGTGCTAGCACGGTGTGCACTCTCTGTACTCTGCACGCTGCTGCAAGTGTAGACATATCTTCAGTGGGTGTACACCTCTGCCTACAAACGCAACAAAATGTGCGACTTCTAGTTAGAGCTAGAAGCCATCTCAAAGAGACAGCAACCCAGGCAGTAACAAAAGGGCAGAAGAGTTGCCCAAGGTTCTTGGGCTGACAGCAATACTACTGACACACTGAAGTGCAAAAATCTGCTAAATTGCTAAATGCACCTGAATCCTGACCTGTATTCCCCCACCCCCGTTCTATTCCGGTCCTTCCCACACAGCCCTGCCAATGCCCTTCAGTCCTGCCCTGCACATACACCCCCTGCTATTCCAGTCCTGGGCTCCTCACACAGCTCTGCCAATGCCACTCAGTCCTGCCCTGCAGCCCCTGCTAGTCCAGTCCCCCCCACAGCTCTGCCCAAAACTTCTTTAGAAGTGCCAAGATGAGGCACTCAGAAATGGGCTTGTACGACTAAAAAGCAGCCGATTTTTTGAGGTTACAGAGGCAGGACAAAACCCACAGGACTATAGAATCCTTCTATGGATTAAATCCACCACTGCCCATGTCCAAAGAACCTTTTCCCTTCCCCTTGTCTCTGAGGTGTTTCTAAAGATCATCACTATCCCTCTTCCATACACTCAGGAGTTAGTCCGGCTTTTCCTTCTCAAAGGTGTAACTGAGCCAGAGCTCTACATGCTAGAGGCATGGCGGAGAGGGCTAATAGGAACCACACTGGCCCTTGCCACCTCCACTAGCAGCATCCGCACTGGGAAGTGTAACAGTAGATCATAAATCTACTTCTGAGCTTCCTATCCATTAACCCCACTGCCTCACTGGAGGGGACTCTTCTCATCATTACAAACTGCTGCCAGTAACCCAGATTCTGGCCCAAATTCTAATGATGGCTGTAACTACTCTTATTTATACCTTGGTTTGGGCCGTAGGCTTGCATCATGGAGCCCATCCCAGTGTTGTGCAGGATGGAATGTGCTGAGAGCCACACAGTGAGGGACTGGAGTTCTGCGCGGGCCTCTCTTCCTCCCAATGTGGGCACCAGAATGAAAGGGCTGCAGAACCCACTGGCATAATGTCTGGCCCCAGGGAAGCTGGCACAAAGGCAGCCTGCATGTCCTTGCTGAGTCTCCTGGTTGTTTACTCCATGTCCCTCCTGTTAGAACAAAGTCAGGTTATGTGGGCCAGGGCCCTGCAGCAAGTCAATGCCTCTGTTGTAAATATGCAGCTGGCTGCTCTGTTGCTTGGCTCAAACCCACTGTGCTCCCTGTGGCCCTTGTTGTAACAAAGCCAAGTAATTAAGTGATGAACCAGCAAATTCTGTCCTGTCCCACTTTCCAAATCTTCTGATATCTGCTCACTGCTTTCCTGTCTTCTCCTAAACTCTCACACCGTCAATATGCTCAACAAGTACAAGGTGTCCAGGTGGACCAGCCAGCTATTGGCTAAAGCTGGTGAAAATCTCCAATGGAACATTTCTCTTGTGATGGCTCTGCTCAGCAGGGGACTGTAACTCCCATCAGCCACCTCCACACTGCACTTCCCCTTCCTCCCGGCCAGGTGCAGGAAAAGGACCAGAATCTGCCTGGGAAGTGGTGGCTGCTTGGCTAGCCAGGAGCTAAAGGAAGCTGGATGCAGAGGGCAGTCCCCAGGAACAGATGCAGAGCTGCATATGGAACAGTCTGTGTTTGCTGGAGGCTAGAGATGGGTGCAGGTCTGTGTGGGGCTTATGAGGGAGCAGCAGCAGAGAGCCAGTGCAGAGTGGCCCCAATGAGAGACACTAAGTAAACCTGGCCTGGAAACCTGCTAGGGTTGCTAACCTCCTGACTGAACAAAACCAAACACCCTTGTCCCGCCCCTTCTCCAAGGCCCCACCCCGCTCCCTCCATCGCTTGCTCTCCCCCACCCTCACTCACTTCAATTATGTCACTGTAATCCAGGGTTCACGTCACATCACTCTGAACAGACATTAAGGCCAGGGTGTTCATTCTGGCCTGTCCCCATTGTTGCGCGGTCTGAGGTTTTAATTCTCCTTATCCTGGAGAATGACTGTTCCGCTTCAGCATTTGTAACCGGCAATGTGAGGTAAATACGAAGAGTGATGCCCACATTTGGAAAAGTGGATTCTGGGTAGGGAGCCTTCAGCTGCTCTAGTAGGTTAGCTGGCAAGTAATAATCTTCATTGTTTGCAAAAGAACAAAACTGTTCAATCTCACCTTCAAAAGTTGCTTCGGGATCAGATGCATATTTTGCAAACAAAGCTGCAGCTGCAGAAGAAATCTCAGTGTGCAGCTTATTGTTGAAGTTGTTTAGGGAGCCAAAATCCTTAAATAAATGAATATAAGTGTGACACTGCACCCCATATTCATCATAGTAATATTATTATAATATGGTCATGGCATAATTATGATGCATTTTGTACAAGATATCATGTGAGGTGTCATTGGAAAAGTTATGATTTGCTGAATATGATTATCCTATTTGTATGCAGATATCATTTTTATATCTGAAGTTATAAATACTGACTATGTATTGGTACTTCAATTGTTGTTACACTTGGGTAACAACCACTAGACAAGATGCTTTCAGTCTAGATAGCTGGTTGGGAAGGGCCTATTCAGGGCAATGAACCATTATGCAAAACAATAGGCCTTAGGAGAAGCCTATCTCCTACCTGGTGAGCGTTCCTGAGAACACTCCAGACAGCCTGTAAGTAATGGCTGCTAAGACTCTACAAGGACATGTGATCAGGTCATATGATTCTGGACTCTATCTTCGGATATCAGTATTTTTCCACAAATTGGTCTGGGAACCAAGTTTTGAAACAAAGGGTTCCCACCATATGCTAAAGTTATATAAAGGAGGGAGTGACATCATCTACGGTCTTCACTCCCCACATAAGAAGACTCCTGGAAACACCTGAGGAAAAAGACTGAATTGGGGGAATTGCTGGACCCAGGTTAAAGGGATTTTTAGCCTGTGTGTGAAGACCTGAGAAACCCAAGCTGTAAAGCTAATGCAGCTGGTGCCTTAAGAATCTACAAGTCTGCTTGTATCATCTCTTAGGGTGAGAATCTGCTATTCATATACAATCTATCTAGTATATTAAGCTTAGTTTTCATTTTTTGTTTATTGACTAGGTAATCTGCTTTGATCTGTTTGCTATCACTTATAATCACTTAAAATCTATCTTTTGTAGTTAATAAACTTGTTTCAATCTAAACCAGTGAGTTTAGAGTGAAGTGCCTGGAAATCTTAGCTCAAGGGGCAGGGGCTGTTGCATTTCCTCTCCACATTGAGCAGGTGGGAAGTGAACTGGATAATAAATTCATACTGTTTGGGGTTTGGACCAGGATAGCGTGGTACTGCTCTGGGGTCCTAGGCTGGGGATCTGGGGGTTATTTTGGCGGTAGCCCCTCTATTGTTTGCTCACATGCAGTGGCTGGTCAGAGAGCCTGCATGTAACTGCAGCTGGGTGTGTCCCTACCTGTGTGTTTGCTGGTGGAAGTGTAAAATCAGGAGCGTGTCTGCAGCTTGTCACAGCAGCACAGTGTGAGAGGGAGCCCCAGCTGATGTGTCACAGGGCTAAGTGGTACCCCAGTTGCAGGTGGCACCCTGGGGGGAATCCATCACAATAAGCTTCCAGACGACTTTGCAGGGGCATTTTCAATTATGTCAGGGTCAATTATGAAGTTAAAAGTTTCTATTCCACATTTTTGTGGCCCCTGCAGCTCTGTATTTGGTGTGTTGGATTCACATGCCTGCTGTTTATGTTTTGGGACTCAAAGAGTGCAAGTGCTTCCCTCAGGTACCATAAAAAAATCAGCCAATGACTTCAGGAGTTGGATAGTGGAAGCAAGGTTGATCTCACACAAACTGACAGCTGGGGAATTAAAAAATCTCCTTTGAGAGGAAATAGGGTGCAGCAGGGTATTAACCCACTGTTGACAGGGCACTCTGAGTCCATGCTCCAAGGACTATTCAAGTGCTAACTCTTCACATGTTTTCACTTCCCACGTTTTGGCCAGGACCACAGGGAGGTGAAGGCTGGGTTATCATCCACAGCCAATTGCATAACCTTTTCCAACTGTTTGTACTGGAAGTGACTAGAGCTAGGCCCATGCAGGTTGGGGTTTACAGCAGAGTGACATTGTTTACACAAAACTCCTTTTTGGTGAAGAATGAAGATTGGGCAACAGCAAAATTTTGCAAATTATTTTGGTTAAAAAAAACCCTTAAACCAAATTCCAAAAAAACCCCAGAACATTTTGTTCTGACATTTTCAAATAAAATGTTTTGATTTTTTTGGTTCAAAATTGCTTTTCCTTGCAACAGTTCCTTTTAATTGTATTTTAAAAATACTCAAATACATTAAAAAAGACTCAAAATCAAAATGAATTTTTTTCTTTCAGGTTGAATGAAATGTTTCAATTGACCCCAATTTTTTTTTTCAACCTTTTGATTCACTAAGTGTTTAGAAAACTTTTGGTTTTGGTTCAATCCAAACCAATTAAAAAAAATTTGCAATTGTCAGCAAATCAAAAAATTACTTATTCTCCTAGGTCTATTGGTCTAAATAGGATCCATCCTTCTCCTGACTAAGGCTTCCCCCGTATTTCAGATCTCCGTTTCGTGGAAGCAGGGCAGGGGCTTCCCACACTTCTTGAATGACCTTAATTCACTAATGGGGTAAGGGATTAACCATCAGAATGTCTGACTTCTGTTTTCCGATGTGCCACAAAAAGGGCTTCTTCCTTTGCCTTTCCATTGCACCTCCCACCAGAAGATCCTAAACCACTTGACAACCATTAATCAGTTGAGCCCAACACGCCCCTGCCAGGTGGGTCAGGATCATTACCTCCATTTTTCAGATGGGTAAAGTCAGATACAGAGGGGAATGGATGTGCCCAAGGTCAAAAAGTGAATTGCTGGCAGGGCTGAGAAATGAACCCACTTCTCCCAACTCCAGTGTCTTTGCTCACAAGACTCTCCTTTCTCCATTTAGAGCCCCAGTGTGCCAGTCTTACTGTGTTCCAAAGAGACCATTCACAACTAGCACCAGCTTCCTGGGGAGCTAAAGAAGCAGTCGCACTCCCTTGAAGAACTGAGGGCGCTGATATGCACAGAGCTAGTCTGATGTTGCCTCCCACTGGTTGGAATATGGTGCATCCCAGCTCCTGCTCTAGCACAGCTGTTCAGCCAGGATAGGCAAGTACTGTGGACATGAGCAAGTGTGCTCTATGTACTCCTGCAAGGGCAGTGGCACAAACACACCCTCTACAGGGGCAGCTCCACTCCTGCAGCCAGCAAAGGGCACTTTTAAACCCATGGCCAGCTCTGACACTCACCATGCAGCAGGGGGCAATGGTACACAAAATGGTCTCTCACTGTCATTCCCTACAGACAGCACTGACTAGAAGCAGGAAAAGGGAGACAATTGTACGGGGTCCCCAGACCCAGGGGTCCCCAAAACTTTGGTAACATCTGCATAAATAAAGTAAATGGGAGGGGGAGGGGCCCCCACACACGTGATGTCCCAGGGCCCCAATTTCTCTTAACGGGCCTGCCTGCATGTGTGCCAGGGGGCTATTATTAGAGGTAACTGGCTAAGCTGCCGGTGGAATGTGATATGCAATATTGCCAACACTTGAGATTTTTTTTGTGAGTGATGGCACTTCGGGGGTGGTGGGGGGGAGCGGGGGGAGAGGGGCTGGAGCTCGCCTCACACTGACACAAGGCACCCACCTGGGGCCAGAGGTCTGGAGACTCTCCCCTCCCATCACCATTCTCACAGGAGGGGAGAGGGGAGCAAAGAGCCCAGCCGCTCCAGATGGCTCTTCTGCTCCTCCCCACTCCCCTCTCCTCCCTTCTGCATCTGGTCTGGGAAGGGGGAGGGGGGAAGAGCCCTGGTACCCCTCCAGCCTGGGAGAAGGAGTGGGGACCCCACTGCAAGCCCCTCCCCCTCAGGCCTTGGAGAAAGAGGGGTGAAGAGACCCAGTAAGAACTGACATGAGGCTGAAGGGGGCTGCTTGGGGAACTGATGGGGGCTGGGGAACAGGATTAATGCCTGGACATGGGACAGGCAGATGTGGGGGTGAGAGCTCCTGCAGCAGGGCCCCAAATCCCCTTAACCCAAACCTCTGGTAGAGTGGGTCAGACTGACAGTTGCACACACACATGGGGGAGGGGCACGGGGAGTTCAAAAGACCAAAACCACAATGGTGTCTTTCTTTATATAGAACCTTAAGATTTTGGGGGGGCCAATCTGATGATGTTGAGGGTCTGACTTGCGCTTTTTGATCTCTTATGGTTGGTAGTACTGGGAATGGGGACGGAAAAGGTTTCTCTGGAAACGCTGGGCAGGATTTGGGGAGTTTGTTCCAATCCCCACAGAATGCTGGACTGGCCCAGTAATGAGCTAAAGGGCTTCTCCAACCACCGCAGAGTGCTGCTGGAGTGATACAAAGATGGGATGGGGATGAATGGTTCAGACACAGGACAGTGTCTCACATGAACACCTCCAATAAATACTCTTCTCCCCAAATAAAGAAAAGCAGGACTTGTGGCACCTTAGAGACTAACAAATTTGTTTGAGCATAAGCTTTCGTGAGCTACAGCTCACTTCATCGGATGCATGTAGTGGAAAATACAGTGGGGAGATTTTATATACACAGAGAACAGGAAACAATGGGTGTTACCATACCAACTGTAACGAGAGTGCTCAGTTTCTCAGGGTCTGGCCAGGGATATTTTCTGTGCCATGAGTTAAGATTGGCTCTGGCTCCTCCTCACGTACCTCTCTCCATTGCCCAAATGGTCCTGGTCCCCTGCCCTTGTCTCGCCCCTCCCGGGGGCTGTTTGCAGAGAGAGGTATAAAGGGGCGGACCCAGCGGACAGCCAGGGTGCAGGGAGCCAGCGGACAAGGCTGTGTGTCTGCCTCACTCACCATCCTCGCTCTGCACCATGGGCAAGGACAGGCTGCCCGGTGGCCCGAACATCTTCCTCCTGCTCCTCTTCCTCCTCACTGGAGACACGTCGCCCACCACTGAACCGTAAGCTGCACATGCAGAGGGGGCTCGTGCTGTCTTCTCTTTTCTTTACTTCATCCCCCTCACAGCGCTGCCAATGCCACTCAGACCTGCCCTGCAGCCCCCCTGCCATTCCAGTCCTGGGCTCCCCACACAGCTCTGCCAATGCCCCTCAGTCCTGCCCTGCAGCCCCCCTGTTATTCCAGTTTCCTTGCCTGTGAAGGAGAGCTCAGAAAAGTGTTGATATTTTCTCCTCTTCTTTAAAGCCAGTTTGCTTTCCTTGGCAGCCACAGACTGTGCTTGTTCCCAAAGAGAGTCAGTGACCTAGATTCCTGTCTGTCAGCACAGACCCTGGCTGTGGCACACTCTGCTGGAATATCCATCTGGGGCACTGCAAACAAGCAACTTGGCTGCAACCTCGCCTCCATTGAGGGGCCTGAAGAGGGCGCGTGGCCAAGCTCAGCCAGGAGCTGGGCAGACTCAGGGCATCCCTTTGGCAGTGTCGACTGGCAGAGACTTCCCCTGGAGCCCGGCATAGATTAGAACATTTGCCCTCCAGTGGGCACTCCCCTGTCCTGGGGGCAGCACCCCTCCTCGCTGGTGTACATGAGCAGGTACAATTTACAATGCCCTGATTCAGCAGGCGATGGATCTAGGGTTGATAACTTTCTATTTGCACAAAACTGAACACCCTTGCCCTGACCTCTGCCCTTCCCCCTCCTCCAAGGCCCCGACCATGTCCCTCCCCCTGCTCACTCCATCCCCCCTCCCTTTCTCGTTCACTCTCCCCACCCTCATTCACTTGCTCATTTTCACCAGGCTGGCTCAGGGGACTGGGGTGCAGGAGGGGGTGACAGCTGCAGCTGGGGGTGCAGGCTCTGGGGCGGGGCCAGAAATGAGGGGTTCAGGGTGCGGGAAGGGACTCCAGGCCTGGGTAGGGGTTGGGGTGTGGGGGGGTGAGGGCTTCGGCTGGGGGTGAGGGCTCTGATGTGGGGCTGGAGATGAGGGATTTGGGGTGCAGGAAGGGGCTCCCGGCTGGGGGGTTCAGAGTGCAGGAGGGGGCTCTGGGCTGGGGTTAAGGCATGCGGGGTAAGGCTCTGGGTGGGGCTGGGCATGAGGGGTTTGGGGTGCAGGAGGGTGCTCCAGGCTGGGACTGAGTGGTTTGGAGAGCGGGAGGTGGTTCAGGGCTGGGGCAGGAGGTTGGGGAATGTGGGGGGAAGTGAGGGCTTCAGCTGGGGGTGCGGACTCTGGGGTGGGGCTGAGGATGATGGGGTTGGGGTGGAGGATGGTGCTCCGGGCTGGGATTGAGGGGTTCAGAGGGCAGGAGGAGGATCGAGTCTGGGGCGGGCGTTGGGGGTGCAGGCTCCGGGCAGCGCTTATCTCAAGCAGCTTCTGGAAGCAGCAGCATGTACCCCCTCCGGCTGCTACGCAAAGGCTCGGCCAGGCAGCTCTGAGCACTACCCCATCCGCAGGCACCGCCCCTGCCGTTCCCATTGGCCATGGTTCCTGGCCCATGGAAGCTCTGGGGGCGGTGTTTGGGGCAGAGGCAGCTTGCAGAGCCCCGTGGCTGCACTTACACATAGGAGCCGGAGGGGGGACATGCTGGCTGTTCCCTGGGAGCCGTGTGGAGTGGAGGTTAACATGGAGCCTGCCAGCCCCGCTGCGTGGCGCCGCCAACCAGACAGTCAGCAGCCCGGTCAGCAATGCTGACCGGAGCCACCAGTATGCCTTTTCGACCAGGTGTTCCGGTCACCTGGTCACTCTAGATAGATCTAGTCCCATAACTCCAATGTCAGATCTCTTAATCCAATTCACTCCATATTGTTTTGAATTGCCACCCTGCCAGAAATTCTGACATTTCAAAAATTGATTTCATTGCAAATTGGAACACACAGTCCAAATTTTTCATGGAATGGAAATCCCAGAAAAATTTTATTCAGAAAATCTAAACACTTACCTTTTGATAATGTCAAAACATTGTACTGTAATATAAAATGAAAAGGAGTACTTGTGGCACCTTAGAGACTAACCAATTTATTTGAGCATAAGCTTTCGTGAGCTACAGCGAGCTCGCTGTAGCTCACGAAAGCTTATGCTCAAATAAATGCTCAAATAAATTGGTTAGTCTCTAAGGTGCCACAAGTACTCCTTTTCTTTTTGCGAATACAGACTAACACGGCTGTTACTCTGAAACCTGTAATATAAAATGTTGCACATCATAATGTATTATATTTAATATTCTATAACATTCATATCATAATATAAAAGTCAAAACATTTTTACGTTATTTAAATGAGAACGTCAAAACAATTCATTTAGACATTTTCCCATTCAAAATGTTGTCAAAATTGACACGCTCCTGCAAATTGTCTCCATTATGATGAAACTGCATTTTCTGACAGAAAATGGTTCCCTCTGAATTCTTTTGCCTCGTTCTGTTCCAGTCTGAGCATGTAGTTTCATCTGGTCAGACTTGTCTGCGTCTTGCACCTTTAAATGGACAGAAGACCCCCTCTGTGCTGCAGAAGCAGCTGCCATTTTGTGTTCAGTTGCATCCTGCAGGAGAGACCCCGCTCTTCTCTCTCCATCTGTCTTACCAAGACCTGCCTTTTGTCCTATCTCATTCTCTCAGTCTAGACGAAAATTTGTTCTTGCTGAAAGGGCAGAGGAAGAACACAACATGAGGCACTGTCACCAAGTCTATTCTGCTCTGTGTGAGGCATTTTATGCACATTTTAATGAAATAATTTGCATATATGTGAATACTTTGCATATGAGCATAAATTTAAGCTCATGGTCGACAAACCCTGCCCCAAGCAGAGGGGAGGAGGGCTGGCCAAGGAGCTCAACAACACATGGCCGCTATGGAAGGTCAGTGCTGAAAGGTCTCTGGGGGCAGAGCTGCTGGAGTGGTAAGGCTGCTGGGGCTGGAACTCCTGCAACGCATTGGGCTGTACAGATTGATGGGGGCTGAGGGGTTGTACAGGGGGGTAGTGGCGGCCAATATCAGACCCCTCACATTTAGGGTTACCATACGTCCGTATTTTCCCGGACATGTCTGGCTTTTTGGTTCTTAAATCGGCATCTGGGAGGAATTTTTAAATTTTAAAAATTCCTCCTGGGAAAATATGGACCTATTTAAATATCTAAAAACATCCGGGAGGGCAGCTGCAACAGCGAATGTTACCCCGCCGCCCTGTGGACTGTCCTCTTTTTTGAATGTTCAAATATGGTAACCCTACTCACATTGTGCTTTTGCCCCAGCCAGCTTCTGCAGCCTCTGCCATCACCTCCAGGCCACTTGCTCTGATCCAGCAGGGAGAGAGGAGGCACATGGCTACCTGCTCAGCAAATGCCACAGCTGCCTCTAGCAGCCATAAGGTGCAACTGCAGGAAACTGCCTGCTGCCTTCTTACGGCTCAGCCGTTGGTCTCTATTCTATGTAGGTTCTCATACTGTGCTAATCACTGCAGTACCAGCGAGCCTGCCGCTAGAGTGTTAAGCTAGATGACTGTCACATGTTGTTCCTTCTGTCATCCTCACCCCAGAGAGAGAAGTGTGTGCCGTGCAGTGTCTGGCAGAGTGGGTGTCAAATGCTACCAGAGCAGAAGGGCCGATTTCAGGCCCCCTTTACACTCACTTTGCACCAGGTGCCAGGCAGGGAAGAATCAGCCCCCAGCCTTTATTGGCTGAGATTGAAGATAGAGAGAAAAATCACACAGGGCTTGATCCAAAGCCCAGTGAGGGGAATGGAAAGAGTCCTATTGACTTCCATGGGCTTTGGCTCAGGCCTAACAAAGGGTGAAGAGGAATTTAATCAGAGCCAGGTTAAGGCTACTCCTACCTGACTTTGTCATTTTGAAATCTTGGCTAAGCAAGATGAACAGCCCCCCAACAGAAAGCTGGGTGTCCCAGGCGGCTTCATGCTGCTGCATGTCCAGCCTCCCAGCAGTGACGCTCTGCCAGCATCTCTGCTCTGAGTCAGCAGGCTGCAGCCTTCTGTAGTAGGGTTGCCAGGCATCCAGTTTTTGACCAGAATGCCTGCTTGAAAAGGGACCCTGGAGGCTCTGGTCAGCACTGCTGACTGGGCCATTAAAAGTCTGGTTGGCCACCTGCAGCAGGGCAGGCAGGGTGCCTGCCTGGTTTTGCAAAGCTCCCAGAAAGCTGCTGGCATCTCCATCTGGCTCCTAGGCTTAGGGGTGGCCAGGGGAGCTCTGCACGCTGCTTCCCTCCCTCCTCCCAGCGCTGGGTCCGCATCTCCCATTGGCCAGGAACTGCGGCCAACGGAAACTGCAGAGTGGCACCTGCATGCAGGGGCAGCATGGAGACTGCAGAGCCACCTGGCTGTACCTCTTCCTAGGAGCCAGACAGGCTGGCAGCTTTCTGGGAGCCTCCTGAGGTAAGCACCGCCCAGAGCCTGCATCCCAAACCCCCTCCCACACTCCAGCCCCCTGCCCCAGCCCTGAGCCCCCTCCTGCACCCCAAACCCCTCATCCCCACCCCAAAGCCCACACCCCCAGCTGGAGCCCTCACTCCCTCCCGCACCCCAATTCCCTGCCCCAGCCCAGAGTCCCCTCCTGCACTCTGAACCCCTCAACTCTGTCTCCACCCCAGAGCCCACACCCCAACCACCTGCCCCAGACTGGTGAAAATGAGTGAGGGTGAGAGAGAGTGAGGGGGGATGGAGTGAGCAGGGGTGGGGCCTCGGAGAAGGGGCGGGGTAGGGGGTATGGCAAGGGTGTTAGGTTTTCTGCCAAATAGAAAGTTGGCAACCCTATTCTGTAGCCCAAATTACTCTGTTGTTGTCATTGCTGGTGAGGGGCGAGCCAAGCTGGGTAAAGTCCTCATTAACATTTGAACTTGTAAGCTAGCACTTTTCATCCAGAGATCTACATGCACATTAAAGGGGGGCATAAGCAGCATCTTCAGGATCCCCATATGAGAAATGGGGAAACTGAGGCACAGAGAAGTGAAGCCCAGTAGCACACAGCAGGTCACTGACAGACCCAGGAATAGCAATGAGTTTTCTGGCCAAATCCCTGTACAGTAGGTCACTCTGCCCCTTTAGCACAATGGCCATTCCCTACATTCAGATGTCATCTCACACAGCCATCCTTACATTTGTATCTCTCCATTACTGAGGGCAGCTGGTGACACCTAGATCCACAGACAGCTAGAGAGGGGGTTAAATTAAAAGCCCTCATCCACACTCCTCTGTAACTGCCTGCCAGTCTCCATGGAGGTACAACAAGCATTTCATCTGAGCTCCCTTCCCGCTGTTCAGATAATACAGCGAGGGGCTGTGGGATACACAAACATCAATTAACAGCCTGGAACTTTTCAAGCCATCTCCACGCCCTGCTGGGAGCCTGAACAAACAGCCCCTGGACAGCAATCGCTGCTAGCACAGAACTAGTTCCTTCGCTCCAGGTGGTGTCCTAGGTTCCTGGCTGACTGAGCAGACCAGCTAGTATGTTACAAAAACAAAACGAAATTCACCATCCTGTATGTACAAATTACAGTGCGGATGGATGGATGGTTGGGGATTTGGCTGTCACACTAGCCCATGCCCTTTCATCAGTACCTTCTCTATTCCCCATCCCCGCCTCTCTGACCTGTGCCCTTCCCCTTCCCAGGCAGTACATGGTGCTAGTGCCCTTTCTGATCCACACCAACGTTCCTGAAAAGGTCTGTATCCAGCTGACCCACCTGAACGAGTCTGTGACGCTGAGCGCCACGCTGGAATACGCAGGGGAGAACAGGAGCCTGATCGCAGACGTGGTGTCGGAGAAGGACGTGTTCAAGTGCATCCCGTTCACGGTGAGTATCTGACTCCCACAGGGTTTATTACCTGAGTCTGTAAGATAGTGACAGCCTGGGACCAACCCCTGCAAGGCCTGACACCATCAGAAATCACAAACGGAGACAGGCTCAGGTAGGAGACATTCAAGGAAAACCACAGTTCCTGCCGGCAGTGCTGTGGGTGACTCAGAGGAGTGATCTTCAGTCGGTGCTGAGCTCAGTGCCCGGCACAATGCTGGGAGAGGCTCTGCTACAGGCTGTGGTGTGGCTGGCTTTGTTGGGTGGTTTTCTCTCTGAGTCAGTGCTGACCTTATGGCTGCAGCCTGGCCTCCCATTTCTCAGGGGGCTCCACAAGCCTCTGAGTGAGACCGGAAAGAAAGCCATGGAAGGAGGAGGTTACAGAACTTCCTCCAGACCATCGAAGTCCTTGAGCTCATCTTGTGCCTCTCCCGGGGGCCAGTCCAGGATTTCTCCCTGCAGCTCTCAAGGCTGGCTGCGGGGACAGTAGAAGAAAATGGACCCAGCACAGAAGTAATTAATCAGATGTAGCTTCCCGTTTTCCTCCATCACTGGGATCCACAGCTGGGGGGACACGATCACAGTCCATCAATCCCTTTGAGGAAGGAGCATAATGAGGGAAGAGAAATGACCCCCAGTCTTGGCAAGAGGCAGCACAAGGGGTGATGAGCACAAGGAAAAGCTGAGACTAAGACACTGGGGGAAGTTCTTAAGATATGAGCTACTGGGGTGGAGGAGTCAGAGACTCCTGGTTGGGAGGGGATGGCAGTGGGTGGCAGGAAGAGTCTCCTCTGGAGGAGGTGCTGGAGGCCCCATCATTGCAAAGATTCTGGCAGCATAAAGGAGACATTAGTGGGGATGGAGGAGAAGAGTCCTGCAAAACCAGGGTGAGGTGAGACTGGCAGAGCCTGGCTTTCTTTCCCCAGACCCCACAATCCCTGATTCTGGTAGGTATGTGGTGACCTTTTTGGTTGGGTTCCATGTGCAACTCCAGCCTCCAAAGGCTCAGTGCAGAGGAGAGAGTCTCTAAGGCAGCGACTCTTTTGCTGTTCTCCAGGTTCCAAAGTCCAGCAGCTCATCAGCAGCGTTTCTCACGGTGCTGGTGAAGGGGCTGACGCTGGAGTTCAGGAGCCGGAAATCGGTGCTGGTCAAGAACTCGGAGAGCCTGGTCTTTGTCCAGACGGACAAACCCATCTACAAACCGGGACAAACAGGTACAAGGAGTCGGGTGGGGAATTATATACAAGGCAGGAAATCCTCCCTGCTTCCCCAGAGACTCCACAACTCATCACCAAGTTAGTACGGCTGGCAGTAAACCTGCCTTTCCACCACCTCCCCGCTAGTCACTGAGGGGAGTGTGGTGCATGCGTCCAACCTTGCCATGTGTCCATGGATCATTGTATCTGGGCCAGGCATGCACACAGCAGCTGCCTCAATGACTGATGGTCCCTGTGTAAGTGGCTGCAGGTGTAACAGTGAAAATCTCTTCCTCTCTCAATCATGCCCTCTGCAGTTCTGTTTCGGATCGTCTCTCTGGACGAAGACTTCCGTCCTCTGAATGTGAAGGTAGGTCAGATCACTGATCAGTTTCCATGGCTGACTTGGTGAGTGCTGATGATGACCCCATTAAAGTCCTTTGTGAGTCCCGAGTAACTTATTTCTATAAACATCCTTCTAGAGCCGTAAAAGCAACTCGGTAAATCAAATAATCCCATCTGACCGCCCACATCTTCTACGTGGGGATCAGTTTCTGCCATGATTTACACTCCATTCTCCTTCATTGACAGTGTGTACATAGGACAGAATATGTCCCTTTATGGCACAATATGAATTATTATATTATATTACAATACTATAAAGCTGGCTAGTAAATGGTGGTGTAAAGTGGTGTAAATGCACCACTGCTCTCTACTGGTTGGAATCTGAAATGTACAATTGTGTGTCATAAGGCTACTACTTTGTTGCCACAGTGGTCACAGAAATTGTGAATTTCAATAAAATCCATGAAATCTTGGATATGGCTGTAAAAACTCATTTGATTAGCCCCCAAACCAAGTGGTGTTGTGACCTGGCACATGGGAATGCAGCCCCACTCAGGTTTGGCCTGTCTGACCTTCTCCATCTGTAGAGGGGTGGCCGGGCCAAACCTGAGTGGAACTGTGACCCCATGCTCCAGGTCCCAATGCCCAAAATGGGGAGTCGGGCTCAGTACTGCAGGACAGGAGCTGCCGCTGCAGGGTGAGCACAGCATGCCCCCCATCACCACCCCGGGCCTCCCCTTTCAGCACCCTCACTATACTCTTTTCATGTTGATGTAGTGCAAACTACATTATTTGGTGATCTTGCCATAACTTACCGTTTTTTCTCCCACACCGCTGTTGTGAAATTTACTAAAAATTTCTGTGCTGAAATCGTAGCCTTAGCCATAGGCCTTATGTTGCGAACAGCTAACATAGATTCTTCTTTGGATTCCATGGTTGAGGCCTGAGCAGATGGGTCAGAGTTCTGTGCCTTCTGCTGTTGCCATGAGTTTTGAAAGGCCATGGTGTATGGTAGAGTGACAGTCATGATATCAGAGATGGTCACAAAGTTGCTATAATGTGGAATCCCACAATGTTTTTCCAGAGTGACTGTTCAGAGACTAAATCCCTCTGAAGTGGATTTATGGACATCTACTAAAATAGCCAATAATCCTGGCTCCCAAATGGGATCCTCTCCACAAGCAGCCCAGCTACAGAGGAGATTATGGGGTTGCTTCCTGTCTGCTTCCTGCCTCTTGGAAATACCCCAAGAGGAAGTAGGATTAAAGAAATGTTTAGATGGGATGATCGTTGCTCTGAGATGCTGGGCCACATTCCGATCTCATTTGTACCACTGTCAATCTGGAACAACTCCATTGACTTCATGGGAACTGGAGTTGATGTGAGAGCTTAAACTGTGCATTAGTGCATTAGTAATGCCTTAGACTAAGACCAGTTACTGGGAGCAAAATTTGGCCAGTGAGGCTAAGCTGATTCTGAGATTGTCTTGGCAAAGATCTTGGGGAGGATGTTCGTCTTTCCCCTGGAGCAGGGAGTGGAAATTGTCCTGTTAGGATCATGTTGCCAGAAGTAAGTAAATTGGAAAAAGTCCAGAGGAGAGCAAAAAATAATAAGATGTTTCAAAAACCTGATCTATAAGGAAAGGTTGAAAGAATTGGGCCTGTTTAGTATAGAGAAGAGACAGCTGAGGGGGGACCTGACAATAATAATCAGATATGTAAAACATTGTTATAAAGGAGACAGTGATCAGTGGTTCTCCATGTCCAAGAAGTAATTGATTTTGTTGGCAACAAGAGAGATTTAGACTATAAAGTAGGAAAACCTTTCTAACTCTAAGGATAGTTATGCACTGGAACAGGTTACCAAGGGAGGTTGTGGAATCCCCATCATTGGAGGTTTGTAAGAACAGGTTGGACAAACAACTGTCAGGGATGGTCTAGGTTAACTTGGTCCTGCCTCAGCGCAGGGAATGGACTAGATGATCTCTGGAGGTCCCTTCAGGCCCTACATTTCTGTGATTCTATAATTCTGTCCTACATGATAAATTGCTCACAGTTGGTGGAGCTAAGAACCTCCCTCTATCTTCTGTGTTACATCTTAAAAATCATAATCCTCTGTTTGTGGCATCCTTATGGGCCCTCTGAATATAGGGAACAGGAATTCAGGGCAGAGGGAATGAGCAGCAGGGCAGATAAATCTCCAGAGGCAAAAGATGATCATTATTCTGAAGGTGAAGGAGCATGCTAGTGTAACAAGGAGATTCTGATCACTTCATCTGATCACAAGGAAACATAAAACTCTACCAGAGAAGTTAGTGCTTTGAACAGAATTGTAAAGAATAACTGTCAAAGAAGAAACCATTGGTCTCAACATGCAGAGCAAGATTGGAATAACTGGCTTCTCCAGTGCTTAATTTGTAACGGTGCTGGGGGCTCAAACAATTTTTTTTTTACTTTCATAAGTGACGCGGCAAGCCTAGAGATGCCTGGGCTATTTACTGCCAAGCCTAGAGGTGCGGGGCTATGAACTGCCAAGCCTGGAGATACTGGGGCTCAGCCCTGGCACAAATTAAGCACTGGGCTTCTCCATTTGATAGGACTGGAAATCAGAGACTTTCAGTAGTGGCTTTAGGAACATCCTAAGGGCCTGATTCCCCAGTGCCGTGCACCTTGCGGCATCATTAACACCAGAGCAAAGTGGGCATAAAACGTCAAATGAGGCTTGTTCTGTGTGCCTCACTTTGCACTGGTGTGAGTGACAGCACCAGGGGTGGGCCAGCAGTGAGTCAGGCCCTGAGGAGATCACTTCTGTCTTGTGGGAAGGCATGTGACTGGGCCTCAAGACCCCTATACCTGGCTCTATCACACCTTTCTGCACATTGTACACTGTGACCTAGCTGACCCGCCTCCACAACCTCACTGTGAGTTTGCATGTGCAGGAGCAGGGGTCCTTCAGGAGACATCCCAGCAGCAGGCCCCACCTGATGCTGCAGAGCAGGACACAGAGAATTGAGTTGCCACCTGAAAGCCCTGAAAACCAGCAACTTTCCAAAGGGCCTCAGTGACTTAGAAACCTAAGTTCCCTCCCCACTCTGAGGTACAGATGTGGGGACCCATATGAAAGACCCCCTAAACTTATATTCCACCAGCTTAGATTAAAAGCTTCCCCAAGGCACAAATTCCTTGTCTTTGGACGGTATCGCTGCCACCACCAAGTGAGTTAGACAAAGTTTCAGGAAAAGGAACACTTGGAGTTCCTGTTTCCCCAAAATATCCCCCCCCAAGCTCCTTCACCCCCTTTCCTGGGGAGACTTGAGAATAATATAGCAACCAAATAGGTAAACCAGGTGAGCACAGACCAGACCCTTGGGTTTTTAGGACACTAAAAACCCAATCAGATTCTTAAAAGCAGAACTTTATTATAAAGAAAAAAGTAGAAGAAGCACCTCTGTAAAATCAGGATGGAAGGTAATTTTACAGGGTAATAAGATTTAAAAACACAGAGGATTCCCCTCTAGGCAAAACTTCAAAGTTACCACAAAAAAAAAAAAAAAAAAAAAAAAAAAAGGAATAGACCTCTCTCTTAGCACAGGGAAAATTCACAAGCTAAAACAAAAGATACTCTAACACATTTCCTTGCTATTACTTACAATTTCTGTAATTTTAGATGTATCATTTCAGTAGAAGCTGGATTACTTGCTTGATCTCTCTCTTTGTCTCGGAGAGAACAACAAAGAGCACAAACAACCCCCCGCCCCCAATTTGAAAGTATCTTCTTTCCCCATTGGTCCTTCTGGTCAGGTGCCAACTAGGTTAATGGAACTGATTAATCCCTTACAGGTAAAGGAGGGATTTTATGCTACCCTTAGCTGTATGTTTATGACAGGGCCAGATTGCCAAAGGGATTTAGATGCCTAAAGATGCAGATAGGTGCATAGTGGATTTTCAGAAGCACGTAGGCAATTAGGAGCCTAACTCCCATTGGCTGTGGTGGGAACTAGGTATCTCAGCTCTTGGAAACTCCTCTAGGTACCTGTCTGCATTGTTAGGCACCTAAACACAGATCTGCCCCCAAGTCTCACTGAAAGTCAGTGGCTCTTTGGCTCCTAAGCCACAGAACTTGAAAGGTACATAGGTGCCTGACTCCCACTGAAATCAACGGGAGGTAGATACACAAGTCCATTTGTGGATCTGGCCTAAAGTGCCTAAATCACTTTTGAAAAAGGCTCCTATGATAAATGAAGCCGGGGGGGGTAGCTCCCTTTTATGGACACCCAGCCAGCCAGTTAGGTACAAAATCCGTTAGTAGCTGTTCTCTACTTGCTTTACCTGTAAAGGGTTAAAAAAGCCCATAAATAAAAGGAAGGGAGTGGGCACTTGAGCAAAAGAGCCAATGGGAAGGCTAGAACTTCTTAAAATTGGGAAAAAACTTTCCCTTTGTCTGTCTGTTGTTGTTCTCCGGAGAGAGCAGACACAGAGCAGCAATGCTCTACGAAGCTTTAAACCCGTTATGAAAAATCATCAAATCATACCTTGAAACTACTTATCTGAAAACCCAGATATGTAAGTAGATCAGGGAATGTCTAGGATTAGGTTTATTTCTTTATGGCTTGTGGACTCCTCTGTGCTAACCCCAGGTGCTTTTGTTTTGCTTGTAACCTTTAAGCAGGACCTCAAGAAAACCAATCTTGATGCTTAATTATTATATTTGCTCTTTTTAAAATCTAGCAATAGCCTATGTTCCAGATGTATTTTCTTTCTTTTCGTTTTTTAATAAAATTTACCTTTTTTAAGAACAGGATTGGGTTTTTGTGTCCTAAGAGGTTTGTGCATATATTGTTTAATTAGCTGGTGGCAACTGCTGATTTCCTTTGTTTTCCTTCTCAGCTCTTCCCTGGACAGGAGTGGAGGTGAAAGAGCTTGAGGGTCCCCGACAGGGAGGAATTCCCAAGTGTGCCTTCCTAGGTTCAAAGGGATTTTTTGCATTTGGGTCATGGCAACATCTACCCATCCAAGGTCACAGAGAAGCTATAACCTTGGGAGTTTAATACCAGCCTGGAGTGGCCAGTATTAATTTTTGCAATCCTTGCGGGCCCTCACCTTCTGCACTCAAAGTGCCAGAGTGGTGAATCAACCTTGACAGCTCCTAAGTCACTTGGGTGGGTTTGACATTTTTATCCTGAATCCTCTAAATGCAAAACGAAGTATTTAATTTCACAGCTGTGTTAAACTGACCAGTTCAGGCTCTAAAACATTAAAAGGCCCCGTTTCTCATTGAGTAACAGAGAGCAAGGGGCAGAGGGAAATGCAGAGACACAGAAGTCCCCTGAACAGGGTAGATGAGCTCAGTGCATGTCTGACCTGTATTTCTAACTCTGCTTTTCCCTGTTTTCCCCACAGTTTCCACTGGTCTTCATCAAGGTAAGTGGCAGATTGATTTTTACTCTCACGGCCACTAACTGAAAGCTGGGGCTGCTGCGGGGCTGGGGAGACTCCCGTGCTCCACAGCAGAGGGGGTGTGTAGTGCGGTGTTCATTGTGAATGGGTAGTGCGGCCACTAGGGGGCTCAGAGCAAGGAAGTAAGGGTGAGTCTGTGGGAACAGGAAATAGAGTCCTGCATTCACCCCACCCATTGGTGATCATTGGATCATCTCAGCATTGGATCACCCTAGAGATTTCAGTCCTCAGCTGCAGCGCAACATTGGAACCTGACCTGCAAAGGGGGAAAATGGGCCCGTGACCTTTTCTGCTTCTTTAGGTTGTTTAAAGGAGCCTGAAAAGGGTCTTTTGTGAAAGTGAGCCTTGGTCTGCACACAGATTTCATTCCAGTTTAACTGTGTCAGTCAGGGGTGGGATTTTATACCAAAATAGTTAAACCAGTGCAGCCGCTAGCATGGGCCCGGTTTTACCAACATAGAGGTGCCTTATACTGGCATAGCTCATTCCCCTTCCCATACAGAAATAAGCTATACTGATCAAAGGCACCTTTATCCTGGTATAACTGTGTCCACACTAGGGGATTGAACTCGTGTCATTACACCAGTATAGCTCAAGCAGTACAACTTTTATATGTAGACGGGCCCTATGTTTGTTATTTCTGCCTCTTTTTCCATTAGAAGTTCAGATCTTGTCCACCCTGGAAGTCTCTGCGGGCACAAGAGAACTAGAGAGTTGATGATATGATACGAGTCCGTGGCAGGAAAACTGAACCCCTCAGATGGGAAGGGATCTTTGGGATTCTAATATTATGTAGGGTTGTTTGTTTTGTTTTTGTGGCCAGCTGTTTAATTCCAATGATTAAAAAACTGTTGGGATAAAGGCTGTCTCTGTTGAGACAGTGTGACCTAGATAGACAATTGTGGTGGGACTCAGGAGACCTGGGTTCTATTGGTAACTCTCCCACCCTTCTACTGGTGACTTTAAGAAGTAAGCTCACTTCTCTCTACCTCAGTTTCCCCAGATGTGAAACAGGGATAATGATTCTGACCTCCTTTGTAAAGCGGGTTGAGGTCTATGGATGCAAAGTGCTAGGTATTTTTTTTTATTGTTATAATTGTTTCCAACTCCCACCCCTTCAGTTAAGATGTGGCCGCTCACAATAAATACATCTGAGATCTGGTGAGAAACCAGGGGAGATCAGATGTGGCATTCCTGCTATTTCTGAAGTTAAAACAACAAGCAGGGGTGCGAAAAAACACTTTTTTTTTTTCATGTGGAAAAAGCTTTCAGGCCTTCTGTCTATATCCATCATAAAGATGGCAAAGGCAGCACAAGCCCAATTATAAACCTTCTTTCCCAGCCTCCTCTGAGTCACATAGTCATTTCATCTCCAGATCCGCCTCACACTGGGCTACCCGCTTTTGACTTGACTTAAATGTGGGGCCAACTCTCAATAACTGCGCCAGCGCAGTGGGACTTGTCAGCTGAAGGTCCTTTCACTCACTCTGCCTTCGGTGTCACCTAGTGGGGTCTCTTGGAAACAGGGCCTGCTCTCTCCCCGTCAGCCATGAGAGGTCACTCCCCTCTGCCATGTACATTGGCCAAACTGGACAGTCTCTACGTAAAAGAATAAATTGACACAAATCAGACGTCAAGAATTATAACATTCAAAAACCAGTTGGAGAACACTTCAATCTCTCTGGTCACTCAATTACAGACCTAAAAGTGGCAATACTTCAAAAAAAAACTTCAAAAACAGACTCCAACGAGAGACTGCTGAATTGGAATTAATTTGCAAACTGGATACAATTAACTTAGGCTTGAATAGAGACTGGGAGTGGATGGGTCATTACACAAAGTAAAACTATTTCCCCATGTTTATCCCCCCCACCCCCACTGTTCCTCAGACGTTCTTGTCAACTGCTGGAAATGGTCCACCTTAAATATCACTGCAAAATGTTCCCCCTTCCCCCCCTCCCCCCGCTCTCCTGCTGGTAATAGCTCACCTTAAGTGATCATTCTGGTTACAGTGTGTATGGTAACACCCATTGTTTCATGTTCTCTGTGTATATAAAATCTCCCCACTGTATTTTCCACTACATGCATCCGATGAAGTGAGCTGTAGCTCACAAAAGCTTATGCTCAAATAAATTTGTTAGTCTCTAAGGTGCCACAAGTACTCCTTTTCTTTTCACATCTCCTGTTACTTGGCTCAGGGATAAAGTGGGAATGAAATAAATCCTCTCCAGTCAGTCAGTCACCTGGGGCTATCTGAAGTAAATAGACTTTTGATGGTAGCCAAGATACAGAGGAGAAAACAGATAGAAAATGAAAGAGTGTGAACATTAAACATGTTCCTGAGCAGTCTGGAAAGGGCACATCAAACTATATATTGCTTTTAGTTTAATCTCTTTGATGGTTTCTACTAGAGTTGGGCCTGAGCTGCAGAATTCAGAACCAGGTTAGGATCTAGTCACGTCAGACCTGGTTTGGTCCATTGCTTTGGCCTGTTAATAATCAATTTGTAATTAATAATACTCAGCTTTTACAGAGATGAAGTTTCAGATCCAGCCTTTGGACCTGCCTTCAAACTTGCCCAAAACCATACTCAGGACCTTGTCTAACTTATTCAGATTGGCTTCCCATATTCCCCACCCCCCATACATATTGTGCATTGAGTAGCAGCCCAAAACAACATATTTAAGACCAGATTAGTATTTCCATGGCCCATTGCCTTCCACATACCTGCATGGGGAGGGTTTTCTCAACCCCATAGGTAACTTGAGTATTTCAATCCTCAGCCAGACCAGTTGCCAGTTCTCGAACTGCAAATATAACATTAAAGCTTCCAGGCTTTAGAAACTCATCACATCCTGCTGTCTGTGCATTGGCCTCTTAGCCTTGCTCTCTCCCACCCTCCTTGCCCACTCCATATGGATGTGGGCATGTTGATCAGGTGGGCAGACAATGGAATAGATTCGGTGCTGGTATCTGGCTGTTTAATTACACACTGATTGCACAGGATTTGACAGGTTAATCCTTACAGACTACTGGGAAAGTACAGAGCTGGCCACCAGGTGCCTTAACCTCAGCTATAGGAGAGGGAGATAATCGTATATATCCTGTATCTCTGCCAAACATTGGACTGCAACTGCCCTGCTCTGCAGCCTCATGCTGTGTAGACACCCTGCCTGTAAATGAAAGGTTAAGAGTCATCCTGTCTTATGACCTTGTGCTGTTCTCACCTCTAGGACCCGCAGAGGAACCGCGTGTACCAGTGGCGAGAGGTGGAGTTAAATGGGGGCCTCACCCAGCTCTCCTTCCCCCTCACCTCCGAGCCCATTCAAGGCACCTACAACGTGGTGGTGCAAAAAGAGACGGGGACCAATCTAGAACACTCCTTTACTGTGGAGGAATACGGTAAGAAAGGGTCCCACTCATGCTGGGGCGAGGGGTGTTGGAAGCAGGAGCAACTGTCTGGGATTCATCCATTCCAGGCACAAAAATCCAGTTCAGGATTGTCTGGGGTGTAGATGTGTGAAGAGTGATCTGAGGAATGGGCCAGGAAAACACTGGATACTTTAAGGGATCAGGATCTGAGCCCGCATCCAGTGGTGTGTAGCTTTCTCTTCAGCACCTGAACTGTCAGGGTCACTGTTCACTGTAAGCCTGGGCGTATCTGGGTCTGAATACAAAGGCCCATCCCTTGGGCCTACTGGATTTGGGCTGTGATTCCAGTCTCAGTACAATGCAGCTTTATTTTTGTGTAGGGTCTTTCCTACCAGTTGTGTGCAGTATATGGTACGGATGCAGAACAAGCTATGTGAATGCTACATTACAGTGGCACAGTTTGCTTCCCCTGTGCTCTGCCAATGAAACTGGCTTAACTCACCTCTCCTTTCTCCCCTTCTCCCATTCTGGTCTTCACACCTTTGTCCTTGCAGCCCCTGGCTCCCAGAACATCTTCAAATGTTCAAAATAAATAAATAAAGACACTTTGGCTGGAGATCAAGCCTGGAAAACATCAGCCTCAAAGGGCAAACTTTTGGAAGGTTTATGAGGAAAGGAAAATGAGGCCAGCAGGAGTGGTAGATTCTCAGAGAACCCATTTTGCAACCTTAATTACAGTGGTTGCCACTAATCACCCAAGGAGAGAGAAAGTACAGCTCTGTCTAGTCTAGGGAAATGTACCACTCCAGCCCCCACCCCGACCACTTGTGAATTGTCCCACAGAAATGCTTCAGCCACTTACATGCATTCCAAGAGCTTACTCTCAGCAAGCCTAAGAGCCAGCTCATTCTGAACGGGTTAGTAACAGTGGCTCCACGAGGCCTCCCGCTGCTGTCCGACAGGGCATTCTGAAATTTCCCAGAATCCACTGCTTCTGGGGTCTGTGCTGGGAACTGCAAGATACGTACCACAGGGCGTCGCAACTGAAGGGCTTTAAAGCAGTGCTCTTGTAGGCAAACCCGCAGAGCTCCGAACACCAGTCAGCATGGCAGTGCGGGCACTGTGACCAGCCTGTGCTCCAGCTGGGCCGATCTCACTGGTTCCAGTGCTCCAGTGTGACCTGGCTCTGGACAGACTGCCACCTCCTTGCTTCGGGTGCCTCTGCGTGTGCCACTCCAAGCCAAGCTGGCTTTTGCCTGAGCCTTATACCTACAGCAGCTCTTATTGCAGGGGTTCTCAAACTTGGGGGTTGGGACCCCTCAGGGGGTTACAAGGTTATTACATGGGGGGTCGCAAGCTGTCAGCATCCACCCCAAACCCCACTTTGCCTCCAGCATTTATAATGGTGTTAAATATATTTCAAAGGGTTTTTAATTTATAAGGGGGGGGTTCGCACTCAGAGGCTTGCTATGTGAAAGGGGTCATCAGTACAAAAGTTTGAGAACCATTGTCTTTTTGAGTTTGCTCTCCACTCCCCTCCACACACCCCCAGTCAATGTCTCTCTTCCATTATTACCCCCTCATTCAGTTAGTTCAGAACTCCTGAGAGAATTCACTTTGGGGCTGAAACTTGACATTCTAGTGCCCAGCCAGAAGGGGAATGCAGTCTGTGTACTCAGCCAGCAGGAAACAATATTTGCTTTTACCGTGTTATGAAACAGCTTTTATCCAACTCTTTTCATGCAGGGATAAGTTTAAAATGGCTGAACTTTCAGGGTCACATTCACTGCTGCAGTCCGTCTGCTTTGTACCACTCCAGCAGGGATGCAAAGTAAGCGGGCTTATGGCTGCTTTGCTTCACCGGAGCAGCACAGGAGCCAGAGCACACAGTGAATGTGGCCCTTTAAATCTGATGAGTGACAATGGTGCACTGGGGAGTCGGGCCCTCATTAGGTATCACTTACGTTGCATAGTTTGGAATACAGTCTCTGAAGCAACGACAGCCCTGCGGGCAGGGTTGGGCAAGGGGAGCGAAGGGGAGGGGAGCAGGGGTTACGGTGTCTTTCTCTTCAGTTCCACGGTCCCTGGCCGGATCCTCAGCTGGTGTAAACTGGCTCAGCTGCACTGAGGGGCATGGAGCTGTGGTGATTTATAGCAGGCTGAAGATCTGGCACCATGCGTTGCGGGGGGGGGGGGAGGGAGAGAGGCTGTGTCTGTCACTCAGTGGGGTAGTGACAGTGATGTACACGTGTTCCCTCTGCTCTGCTCAACATCTGGCCTGTCTGTCTCCCTCAGTGCTGCCCAAGTACGAGGTGTTGGTGAAGCTGCCCAAGAAAATCACCATCCAGGATGAGGAGCTGAAAGTGGCCGTCTGTGGTCTGTGAGTTTCAGGGTTTGAGTCACCGTTTTTTGTGCTCATCCACCGTTGCCTTCCTGCTGCTACCCCCAGAAACCAGAGCTGGAGAAGGCCCCTTGGGTCACTTTCTCTCCATCCCCAAGGGCCCTGGGCAGGATTGTTCCCTACTGTCTAGTCTGCATCCAGCCCAAGTTTTAAACATCCCAAGCAATGGGGCTCCTCCCCTGCCCCGGGAAACAATGCCTCAGCCCCGTACAGCTCCCTCTCAGAAAGGTTTTCTCCATTATTCAACCCAAATTTTCCCTTTTTTAACATCATCCTTCCTAATCAGACCCCCAAGTGCCTCCGTAAATTATCCCGGCCCCCCTTGGTGATGCCTCCTTCAGACACTTGTAGGTAGAAATTACGTCCCTTCTTAGACATCCCGTAACCAGACTTGCCAGATTTAACTCTTCCTTCCCTCCTCATAAATCCCTCCCTCCGGCTCCCTGCTCATATTTCTTGCTCTTCTCTGAACTCCCTCCAATTTGTCGATGGCTTTTGGGTAAAGAGGTGTCCGGAGCTGAAAACAGTGCTCCAGAGGTGTCGTGTAGCGTTGACGGGAGATGATAATCCCTCTCTATACAGCCTTAGTGTGACCCCACCTGGAAGACAGTGTTCAGCTCTGGGCCCCACAGCTCTGAGGAGACTGCACCTGGAATACTGTCCGCAGGTCTGGGCTCTTCCGTACCAGAAAGGTGTGGCCAAATGGGAGGGAGCTGGGAGAAAGGAAACACAACTGATTAAGGGGCAGAAGAGCCTGACTATCAGGCAACATTTCCTAATGGGGAGGCCTGCTGGGTAATGGAATAATCTCCCCCGGGAAATGGCTGGAACCCCGTCACTTGAGTCATTGGAAAACAGGACTAGACGAAGCTCTGGAGAATAGACATTAGGAAACCAGCAACAGAGTCCTCAGGGGTAATGGTATAAAGGGCCCCAAAAGGCCTCTTCTGCCTGACTCTGTCTCCCCGTCTAAGTACCTTGTGTCTCTTTAACACCTCTCTGGTTACAGATACACCTATGGGACCCCTGTCCCCGGCCTGGTGAATGTCCGTGTGTGCCGGAGATTCTCCCAGTCCAGGTCACACTGCTATGGAAGAGAGGCCGAGGCTGTGTGTGAGGAATTCACCAGACAAGTGAGTCCAAGGCCCATCCCATAGGCAGGAGGACTGTCTTGAGGAGGGTGATCTGTGTCTGTCAAAGGGGATTGTTAGACCTCAGCTGGGATTCTGTGTTCTGGGTTGGGCTCTGTCTCACAGGAGGGAGGTATTGGTTAGGAGGTGATGCCAGGGCTGGGGGATATAAATTATGAAGAAAAACCCCTCGGGTGAAATCCTGGCCCCATTGAACTCAATGGCAAAACTCCCATTGACATCTGTCAGATCAGGATTCACCCCTGGATGGATGTTTCTTCTAGCTGGGAAAGAAAAGACCCTGAGAGGTTTTTGTGTCTGTGAACGGGATTGAGATGGGGAGGGGAGCAGAGCAGAGGAGAAAGCAAGAGGGAACTTTAAGATCTGGGAGAGAGAGAGAACTCAAGAGGAAGAAGAAAGAGAGAGACAAGGCAAGGAGGTAAAGAGAATAGGGGTAGAGCAATAGAGAGAGAGAGGGAGACTATGAAGGAGAAGAAAGTAAGAGAGAGAAAACAGAAGTAGGTTGGACAGAGATAGGAGGAGGAGAAGAATGAGAGCGAGAACGAGAGAAGGAAGAAGAGAGCAAGATTGTGCATGGAGAACGAGAGAGGATTCCAAGGGTGGATAGAAGACACAAGGAGATTTATCACACTGATGGGAAGTTGCAGATCTAGGGGGTGTGATCTGAACAATCAGGGAACCAGGTGTGTAACTAGGAGAATTTGTGGTGAAATGCATCAGAGAGGGCTGCATGTTGGATAAGTCACTGGGACCAGAGATGCCTTGATTGCTTTGTTGAGGAAGAAGGGAAGAGAGGGAGTCAGGCCGGATCAAGCCAGTAAGAGGATGGGATTAAGGCAAACCAAGCAGCAGGCAAATGTCTTGGGTACTGGGGTCTATGTTCCTGTTCCACACAGACCTGAATTGTACAGGGATTTCCATGGTAATTTCGTCTTTGGCTCAGGCGGACGTTCGAGGCTGTGTCTCCAATGTGGTGAAGACTAAAATATTCCAGCTCAAGCGAAAGGGTTATGTGATGAAAATTGAGGTGCAAGGCAAGATCACAGAAGAGGGTACAGGTATGCATCATGCTGACCTGGTGGAGCTGTGGGGCCGCACTGCAATAGCAGTGGGTGTTGCAAGCCAGCACTGAAGGGCACTGGCAGAGCTGGACAACGTGGGGGGCAGCATTGGAGCATCTGGAGGAGCTGCAGGTCAGTGCATTAGTTCAAACCCCTCTTTGCCGTGTTTTCTTGCAGGGGTGGAGTTAACTGGGACAGGCTCCAGTGAGATCACAGGCACCATGAGCAAAATCAGCTTTGAGCAGGTGGACTCTCATTACATACCAGGGATCCCCTTCTCTGGGCAGGTAGGGAACCTCTGAGAGCCCAGGAAATTACCTGACACGAGTGTGTTTGTCTGTGGAGAATGAGAACGTGCAAATGGAAAAGGGAAAACGTGGGATGATCACAAACCACGGGAACAGGAGCCATCTCCCTCTGCCTCTACACATGCTGTGGTATCCTTGCCATTAGTGGGAATTGCAGCACCTTCCTCTGACCCCCTGGTGCTGTCAGAGTCAGGATACAGAGGAGAAGGCCCATTGGTGTGGCCGGCACAGTCCTTCCCATGTTCCCAATCACACACTCTGGGAGGACAAGCCACCTCCTCAGGTGGTTCAGACTCACCCAGCATGTTCGCACATACCTGCCCCGTGGTCAGCTCTGTAGGAAACACCCTCTGGAGCTGCCTCAGGGGAATAACGTGGGCAAAGGCTCATTAGGACTGTGGGGACTGCTTTCCCTGCCTGGTATAAGCAACGGAGATTGGATTTGTTCCTTTAGGTGAAGCTGGTGGACGGGACCGATGCTCCAATCACCAATGAAATAATCCGGATTTCCATAGGGGGAAACAAATACAAAGCCAACTACACAACGAATGAAGAGGGCCGAGTCTGGTTTTCCATAGACACTGTCAACTTCACAGACACCTCCATTCACATCACCGTGAGTGGCTGAATCCAGGGAGCTAGGGGATGGGAGGTGTCACTGGCTGAGCTCCAGGGGAGATGTCCGTGGGTTTATTGATCTCTCTGCCCATCGGGAGATAAAACAAAGAGTTTGTTGGCTGGGAATTTCAGTCTCCTGCTCTCTCTCTTGCTCTCTGTCCCTTATTCTCTGTGTCTTTCACACACTCGGTCGTTCTCCCACTGTTTCTCCATCTCTGTCTCTCTCCACATAAGCATGGAAAATGCAGATCAATGCACTGTGCACTGAAAAATCTGCCAAGAACATGTTTTTAAAATTACCCGCTTTTTCCTTCTGAAATGCTAGTAGACTTGTTACTCACTTTTTGATCTGATGTAAAAATGTTCTTCTTTATCAGGCAAACCATAAATCTGAACTGAACTGTTACGACACAGACTGGGTCACCCCTGTGTATGGTAACGTCATTCACACAGCAACACGCTTTTACTCCCCGAGTAAGAGCTTTCTCAAAATTGAGCCCATGTCTCAGACTTTAAGCTGTGGCTCCAATGTGGTGGTCCGGGTGCACTACATCCTGAAGCCAGAGGCCGTGGGGGAGCAGAAGGAAATCATCTTTTACTATTTGGTAAGCCCTCATGACCTCTACTTCCGTACACATGACACAGCACTGGAGGCCAGACACCCATATATGTCCCAGGCCACCAAACTGCCCCGAGGCCAGGTTCACTTGACTTTGACATTTACATGTAAAAGCCAGTGAAGGAAATGCAGAATTGGCCGGCGAGTGGATGGTTTCTGCTGGGAGAGAGAATTTCTGACTTGGTCGAGGTCCCAATAAACTCCAGTCTGGGTCTGGGACTCTCTGTATGACTCTGCGGGATTTTCTGCTCCTTCCCCACAGGAAGGCATTGGTATAGACACCCCCCCACCCCCAGCATTCCCCCGTGAGCATCCCGCACCTCCCACCAGGACCTCTGTAACAGGTGGGTTTCTTCTTCCTGACAGGTGATGGCCAAGGGAGGCATTGTGAGGGCAGGCACTGAGGTGCATCCCGTGCGGGATGGAGAGCGTGAGTAGAGCTGTGTGAATAACTGATTACACGGTTTGCTGGCCGAACCAGAAACCTCAAAAAACAATTGTTTGGGAGCGGCTGAACCATTTCACTTTTGAGCTGCTTTCATCTTTTTTAAATAGAATTGAAGGGAAATTGTAAATGAGGAGTTGTTTTGAATTGAAAAATGGAACCTTTCATTGAGGAAATGTCGAAACAAAACTTTCTGATTTGTTGCCAATTTTTTTTCTGAACAAAACCATTTGGTGAATTTCACACAAATTTGTGAAATGTTTTTTGGTTGATCCAAGTCTACATTTTTCAACAACAAAAAATCATCTGAAAAATTTCGGCCCATTCTCATTGTGAGCTCTCCCCACGCCTTTCTTTGTCTGTCCTGGGAGGCTGAGCTGCTGTGTCTGAAGGAGGTGACGAGAACAGCACCCTTCTCTCCTCTTCACTTTCTCTCTTACTCTCTCCTCCTTGTCTCACTAGTCATGGTCTCTCTCTCCCTTTGACACACACACAGTTCCCCTGACCGATTTCATTTCATTAATGGCAGTCTCAAGGGATTCCCAGTTTGACCGATTCAGGCTGGCTGGGCAAATTCCACCTTGAGGAGCAGGAGTGTGGAATCCCAGCCCCTCTGCAACCCTGTGCGCACAACCCTCCGCACAGAGCCACTGTACAACACGCACTTCTTTCCTCGCCTTCATTATTGCATGGGCAGGGGCATCCTGCACTGATGGAGGACAGTGCTAGACTCTAGCTGACATGGATTTAGAGGACATGCTGAGATCCACCAAACCCATCTCACCTGAATATCCCACACCAGGTGTCTGCAGTAAGAGTCAAAAGCCTCAACTATGCGCCAAAACTCTTACCCTTGGATAGTGCATTTTTCAGGGTGGCTGATATTGCAGCCATCATGAGGGAGCCTAAGGAAATGTGTGGCCCTGGAGCTGCTTCTCTATAGCTTAGCCACCCCCCTCTCTATTTGCCAGTTATCCAGGTATTTGAGCTGAGGCTCCCCGTGAGGCCTGATATCGCCCCCCTGGCCCGGGTACTCGTATACACCACTTTACCCAGCGGGGAAGTTATCGCCAATTCCGAAGATTTCAAGATTGAAAACTGCTTTGCCAATAAGGTGAGCATCCGGTTTCTATAACTCGCATTCACCCCATGGACAATGGCCCACCTGTGGAACCTGGAATGGCAAATTTCAAGGGAGACTCAGGAAATGTTCAATGGCTTCATGACCCATCAGGCACTGACCATAGATCAGCAATTGAATATGAGAGATGAATGCACATCAGGACTAATTTGCATAGGCAGAATTATGGAGGGTGGAAACAGAACTGACATATAGGGGGCACTGCTGATATTGCACTGGTCAGGGCTGAGGGGCATTGGCAGAGCTGTGTGGGATCCCAGCATTTAATAGCAGGGGGGCTGCAGGGCAGGACAGAGGAACATTGGCAAGGCTGTGGGGGGAATC
Source organism: Natator depressus (assembly GCF_965152275.1). NCBI lineage: Eukaryota > Metazoa > Chordata > Testudines > Cheloniidae > Natator > Natator depressus. Next base: position 214,414,989 of record NC_134234.1, on the reverse strand, counting down.
CAGGGCTGGAATAGCAGGGGTGTTGTAGGGCAGGACTGATGGGCATTGGCAGAGCTGTGGGGCAGCATGTGAAGGTATCTGGAGAAGTAGCTCCTCTAACACCTTTCCTGGGGTTGCAGGTTGACTTGCATTTCTCACTGGCTGAGGGCCTCCCCGCCTCCAACACTCACCTCCGGGTCGGAGCCTCCCCGGGCTCCCTGTGCGCCATCCGTGCTGTGGACAAGAGTGTCCTCCTCATGAAGCCTGAAGCCGAGCTCTCGCCCAGCTCTGTAAGTGCCAGTCTGGCCTGGTGATCAACGGGCACAAGAGATGATCTTGTCTGGAAAGGGCAGAGAATCACTCGTGAGAGCTAGGGCAGAGCAGTCTGCCTGTTATTGTAGGGTCCCGCGTCAGCACAAGGTCTGCGCCCACTGCTTGATCTATGTAGGGCGCTCATGAAAACTGTTGCTGCACCCAGTGATTTATAGTTCTGGGGCCATTTGTGAGGATACAACCACACATACTGATTTATTACTCGAGGGCCGCTGGTGAGCATTGGTCAGCACACACTGGGTTATTATTATTCTGCAGAAAAGGACCTAGGGGTTACAGTGGACGAGAAGCTGGATATGAGTCAACAGTGTGCCCTTGTTGCCAAGAAGGCCAATGGCGTTTTGGGCTGTATAAGTAGGGGCATTGCCAGCAGACCGAGGGACATGATCGTTCTCCTCTATTCAACATTGGTGAGGCCTCATCTGGAGTACTGTGTCCAGTTTTGGGTCCCACACTACAAGAAGGATGTGGAAAAATTGGAAAACGTCCAGCAGAGGGCAACAAAAATGATTAGGGGACTGGAACACATGACTTATGAGAAGAGGCTGAGGGGACTGGGATTGTTTAGACTGTGGAAGAGAAGAATGAGAGGGGATTTGATAGCTGCTTTCAACTACCTGAAAGGGGGTTCCAAAGAGGATGGATCTAGACTGTTCTCAGCGGTAGCAGATGACAGAACAAGGAGTAATGGTCTCAAGTTGCAGTGGGGGAGGTTTAGGCTGGATATTAGGAAAAACTTTTTCACTAGGAGGGTGGTGAAACACTGGAATGTGTTACCTAGGGAGGTGGTGGAATCTCCTTCCTTAGAAGTTTTTAAGGTCAGGCTTGACAAAGCCCTGGCTGGGATGATTTAGTTGGGGATTGGTCCTGCTTTGAGCAGGGGGTTGGACTAGATGACCTCTTGAGGTCCCTTCCAACCCTGATATTCTATGATCCTATGATTATTGAAAAGTCAGTGCTGAGCCCTGGAGTCAGACATTCTGCTCTGTTACTGTAGGGTTTTGTTATTGTAGGATCACCCTTGGTCACTGGGATTTCACGCACAGGTGTGTTAGCTTAAAGTTGTCTGTGATCACTAGGGTGGCACACGCTGGTTTATTATTATTGGGCCTGTGGTCACTGACATCGAAACATGTCATACCCGCAGGTGTATGATTTGCTCCCCGTGAAGGAGATCAGGGGTTATAATTACCGGGAGCACGATTTGGAGGAAGAAGACGATAACCCTTGTGTGACACTCGAGAACGTCATTTTAAATGGATTCATCTACGGACCCATTTCTCCTGACGGAGAAGGGGATGCCTACAACGTTCTCAAGGTGAGCGCCACGTCTCCCTTTAGTGTGTGAAATTGCTGTTAGTTCAGAAGATTTCCCCACCGTGTTCTTGGCAGAGCAAACTCCTGTCATATCCCATAGGTGCTGTCTGAGCGCACTTAGCTGGGTGCTTGTTAGCTAGCTCATTCAAGGAAATAACTAAACCTGGGTCAGAAAACCCCAGATGGGAATCCCCCAGCATTGAGGACTGAATGTCTCTCTCAACCACTGAACTCTAGAGGTTTCCCATCACTAATTTAAACATGACAAGGAGACGTCCTAATAGCTGGGGCAAAGAAATAGAGCCCAGAAATGGGCGACTCAGCCTCTGCAGCCATTTTGTCAAAGAGATCCTGTCCCACACGCTCTCTCTCCCGTCTACGTAGGTCTCTGTGAAGTGCCAGTCCCCATTTTATCCACACACGCACGCATATGCACACATGTGCGGAGTGCTGCTCTGAGCCAGCACCCAGGGTAATTACCCAGCCCCAGCTGGTGAGGGTTTGGTGTCCTGCGGGATCTCAGGTTTGTTGCCAGTGGGACTCACTCCCAAATCACCCAATCCCCAGCACATCTGACAATGACTTGTTAGGCATCTCAGCAGAGAGGCAGGGGATGGACTGGGCCAGAGAGGCTGATCTCCCTCCAAGGCAGGGCTGAGGCAAGCCGGCAGGGGCTGAGTGCATGGCGGAAGCTTGCATGGCTGATGCCTCTGATGAACCTGCTCTGAGGACACACAGGACGTCTGTCTCCAGCCGCTGGTCCGGCGCCTTTCACTGACATAGACCTTGCCGTTGGCTTCCCGCCAGCCACACAGGCATTGACCCCTTAAGCCTTCGTATCTGCTTTTGCAATGACCCATCCCTGCACTGTGATAAGCCCGTCACATCCTGGTCCAGTCCAGATGGCACATTTATCTCCCGACGTATGGTTTACTTTACCACATGCCTGTCTGGGTTATCTTTTTACAGGAGATGGGTTTAAAAGTCTTCACCAGCACCAAGGTCCATAAGCCCAAACTCTGCATAGAGAGAATGTACGGTGTACCTGAAGCATATGGTATTGCTGGTAAATGAGCCTGCTTTGTTTTGCCCTGCTGATACCCCCCTGTTAGGTGCTTTTCCTGCTCCCCTCCCTTTCACCCTCTCCTCTGCATGGAAACTAGACCAGTAGGACCAGACTCTGTTCTCAGCTATGCTGGCCAAAATCCAAGAAAGTCAGTCCTGAAATAGGAATCTGGTCCATTTCCACCTGCTTGCTCACCAGCTAAGGAAATGTGCACTGTTGTAACTACACTGGTGCAGTGGCACCTTGCACCCCCTAATGTAGATGTGCTGCACTGGCACAAACTGGCTGCTAAATCTTGTTGAATTTCGTTACAGCTCTCTCAACCTGGAACAGGATAATTTCCACTCCCTTGTTTTCACCTTTCAGCAAGTGCTAGAGAAAAAACTATGCAGAAAGAGAGCCAGGTTCAATGGGGAGGGAGTGTGAACCCAGGGGGAGAGTTTAGGACTGGAAATCAGGAAATCTGTACTCCATTCTTAGCTCTCCCATCAACTTGAACTTGGGTGAATCATTTCAATTCTTTGTGCCTTAATATTCCTATCTGTAAAAGGGGATTAATTATACTTACACAGCCTTGTGAAGAGCTCTGAGATTAGATGGCTAAATATTCATGTTAATTATGCTCTCAGTTACACCAGTGGAAATGAAGAGTAACCAGATCAGATCACTGACCCTCTAATCCAATGTCCCTGTTCCTACTGTAGAACATCAGACTACTGGTCTATATATGGCATGTCCTGCCTCCTGACCATATTGGATCAGCACTGTCATCTTTTTAGTGCAGGATCCCTCTTCAGACTGTGGTCAATGGTGGCTGCCTCAGAGTAAGGTGGAAAACCTTGGTAATACACCTCACGGTGCAGTACTGTGGGGTAAATTTCTTCCTGGCCTATGGGCTTCTTATCAGCTTGTATCCTGACGCACGAGAACTGATACCCGTGATCATCTGAATCCTAGCTGGTGTCACTAGTGTTGCTGCTACTCTTCGTCATATACAGATACAATTTTTTTTCCTGTGACTCTGACTCCGCTACTGCATCTATAATGTCTTGGGGCAGTGAGTTCCACAGGATAATTCCACATTGAAATGGATATAGGCAGGGCTCTAGGGGCTGCTTCAACACAGTCATTACAGCTGGGCTTCCCATACTCTCTGGGATTGGAGGTGTGGGAATAAATATGTCCATCCATCCCGCCCCTGTAAGGGGTGCTGAAGTCTTTAGAAAGCAGACAGTTTGATATCACAATCGGGCAATACAGATATTTTTTCAGGGGCTTTGAAAGAGGTTCTAAAAAGATGATGATGCTGGGAGAGTGGGGTGGGGAAAAGAATGACTGGTTGCAAGCAGAGATAGGTCTAAGTTTGGGTCTGAACATGGCTGAAGTTTGTGAGGAAGGGTTATTAGATCTAGAGTTTAGGATCAGGCCTATCACTAACTGGAAACAAAATGCCATGGTTTAGAATAAGGTCTAACATATTATGTCCTCTCTGCCCTCGCCACACCCTGTACCCCTAATGTCTGAAAGAAGCTCTTACATCTGCGCGGATGTCTTCATCCCTTTTGGATCACATCATCGATCATGGCCCAGTGGAGACCATCCGGAAGTATTTCCCTGAGACGTGGATTTGGGAATTAGTTCCAGTGAAGTAAGTGATGTTTATGGGATGTGGTGAATGCGGTCGACTGGATTACACAGACACTCAGAAGAAGTTGCTCAGACACCATGAGATGTGCTTATATCCTTCTGTCATAGATGGAGTACCTGTTGTAGATAGACTAGAGAGAGACAAGCATGAGGGATGGATAGGCAGGTAGAGGAAAGGCAGGAAGTAAGTTAACTAGTTCTACTAATACACCACAGCCACTCCTTCTCCTCTCAGTAACTGGGAGACAATTAATTGTGTGGATCACAATGGACAATCCCCTGTTAAGTGATCCAGCACGAGGTGACCTGCCTGGGAAGTGTGTGTGTGTGTCGGAGGGAGGTGTAATTTCTTTTTGGTCCCAGCTCTTGTGCAGAAGTCACTATTAGCTATACATCTCATCCTTTTCTATAGCCGTGTGTCTGAGGGATTTTCTGTTCACCGTGGAACCCCACCCCTTGTCTTGTTACTTGAATGATTCTTCTGCGGAGCTGGATGTAGGATGGGATGGGAGGAAGTGCTCTGCAGTGAGCCTACAATAACCAAGCAGCATGCACACCCCAGTGCTCCCAAAGGACTCTGCAGTTACAAATGGGGGGAGGGGGTTAATTCAGGATGCTGTGAGGGACACGGTTTTTTCCCGCAAAGCTAGGAAAGCTCCCCCCATCACCTTGTTTGGTCACCAGGTCTGACGGAAGTGCTGATTTGGCCGTGACCATCCCCGACACCATCACAGAATGGAAAGCCAATGCGTTCTGCACTTCAAGTGATACTGGCTTTGGCCTGTCCCCGACCGTGTCCCTCAGAGCCTTCCAGCCCTTCTTCGTGGAGCTCACTCTGCCCTACTCTGTGGTGCGCGGCGAGGCCTTCACGCTAAAGGCCACTGTCTTCAACTACCTGACCTGCTGCATCAGGGTAAGGGACATTTGCAGGGGGCAGGGAGGAGACCATGTTGCAACTGGCCCATGTGGTTTCCCATCCAGGGGAGGCAGCTCATTGGCCCCTAAGAAATTGTCTTATTACAGTGGTAAGAAATGGGTGATGGAAAGGAGGAATCTGATAGGCTCCTAGGTGTGTGTTACTACTGGGGTACAGAGTGGGCATTAGGAAAAAGGAATCTGTTTGGCTGACAAAGGTTTGCGAGCTGCAGATATACCTGAGATCAACTTCCTGTGTGGCTGAAGGCACCTGGCCTTAGACCTCCTGTGCCTATCTCATGACCCCATGGCAAGCAAGGTACCTAGGGTGACCACACACTGTGCATCACCCCTTACTCTAGCGGAGACTCCCGGCTTCCTGGAATGGACACGTGCTTGGCCTTTGGCCTCATGCCACACAAGCCCCCCAGCTGCACTACAGCTGCTGGGAAACTCACTGGCCTGTTGCATCCATGGAAACGGCACTGACTCTTTAGCCCCACTGGCCTGCAGTGTATTCCTGCTCCAGCACAAGGGACTGGAGGGGACTCAGGAAGGGGGTCCCTGCAAAATTGTGGTGACTTTTCTCTCAGCTTTTATTTAAATGGGTTTCATTCTAGATAAAGTGAAGCGGGAACAAGCTCTATGGTGTTAAGAGCCCCCAAGGCACTCTCATCCTCTTCCCCGTCCCTTTCCTGCCCTTCGCTATACTCACTGATGGTCCCCAATTCTGTTCTCTCTCAGCTACTCCCAGATAGCCCCCCATCCCCCACAGCCATCACTTCACCTCCTCCCCTAACAAGACACCAGAGGGGTCTCAGACTCATGCCAAGGTGGTAAATTTGAGGTCACCATTTTGTCTTTATTCCCACAACTGGTCCCGAGTCCCTCAGGCCCTGCAATCTCCTCTTTCTTCAGAGCCATGCACCCAACTCTCTGCCCCTCCTCAGTCTCCTGCACTTCCCCAAACCACGGTACCTCTCAGCTTTCCCCACCTCAATCCCTGCCCCACCAAATCCCTGTGGCCCCCAAACTCCCTGCCCCCTCTCCTCCCCTGCATTGTCTCATCTCCATTTACCCACAATGCCCTTGAACCCTTCTCTCTCCCTGCCTGATGGCACCTTTCTGTACAATGGACAGGTCAACATCTCACTGGTTTCATCTAATGACTTCCGGGCTACCCCTGTGGAGAAGGAAGAAGAATCTTATTGTCTCTGTGTGAACGGACGGAAAACAGTGTCCTGGGCTGTGACCCCAAAATCTCTGGGTAAGGGACCTGGCAACTTCAAAATCTCAGGATCAGGGACTAATGGATGGGTCCAAAACCTCTGTGAAAGGGACCAAATGGCACTGAAATTTCTGGATAAGATTTCTGGCGTTTCCAACCTCTCTGGAAGGGACTGATCTGCTGTGAAAGGAGGAAGGCTGGCCTTATGGCTGAGGCACTGGACTGGACTCAGGAAACCTAGACTCAGTGTCCAGCGCTTGGGAAAGTCAATGTTCCGGTGCCTCAGTTTCCCCATCTGTAAAATTGGAATAATACATTCATCCATGTATGGCAGGTGCAATACACGACTGCGATGAGGGCCATATAAATACTTGGACCGACAGACTGGTTGGGTCTGAAATTTCTGGAAAAGAAAGATGATGGCTGTGACACCATGCAGGGGTCTGAGTGTCAGAATCTGAAGACCTGCCCCTGCACTCCCCTCCTCTCCATCTTGCCCAGCCCCATTCAGTGTAGCTGTTGAAGCCGAGGGGTTGGAACTAAGGCTTCTGCAGAGCTGTGCTATAGTGCTAACCTACATGTGACTTGAGCTCTGCCCTCTTTAGAGAGGTTTCCATGTAATCAGTGGTGCTGCAAAGCACAACACCAAGCGAATGACACTGACACCCCTGTACCTGCAGTGCCTGGCAGAACACTTATCCTTCTTTGTTCCAGGTACTGTGAATTTCTCAGTGAGCGCTCAGGCCCTGAAGACAGATCTGCCCTGCGGGAACGAGGTAGTAGAGTCCCTGGACAAAGGGCGGAGGGACACGGTGATCAAACAGCTGTTAGTGGAGGTAGGTGGGCTCTTTAGTCCCTGTGGAATAGAGAAGCCATGATAATTTACTGCTCTGTAGTGACAACTGATATAATGCTGCAGGTCTTCTTGGTTCTATTGGGAAATGTAAGGGGACTGTTGCCCCCTTACTAACATTCAGTGGGGGTGTTTTGGTTGGCTAGCTCCCAGTACTAAAAAGGGGGAAGGGTCAAAGGGGAATCAGGACCCTGAGACTGACAGCCCCCAGGAACAATGGGGAGAGGCCAATGCTCCAGGTCAGCCTGAATGACAGGGTGAGCAGGCTAATCAAAGAGTCAGGAGGCCAGGGAGGTCCCATCCTCCGTGTGAGCTGGATTTGCCTGGGTCAGACAGAGTGGGGCTGAGCTAAGGAGAAAGCAGGGGTCCAAGCTGAGCTGTGCCAGATCCAGAGAGAGCAGACCCTGTCCTGGGAGCAGAGCTGCAGCCCCAAAGCCAGAGGCACAGCCCAGAGAGAGCAGACTTGCCCTGGGAGCAGAGCTGCAGCAACCAGAGCCAGAGGGGCCACAAAAGCAGCCTGCAGAGCAGACCTGTCCTGGGAGCAGAGCTGCAGCAACCGGAGGCAGAGGGGCCAAAGAAGCAGCCCAGGGAGCTGGAGGCAGAGCAGCAGAGACAGAGTGGTGCAGCTGAGGCTGGAGCAGTCTGGAGCTGGGTGCGGTGAGCAGCTGGGGAGAGCGAGGGGGACCCTGGGCAGTGGGCCCAGCACAGGGAGACGCCTCAGCCAAGGGGTTCTGCAGGCCAGGCTTGGATCGTAGCCCCGACAGGGCGGGGGCAACACTGGGAAGAAGGGTCCTACCACTTAGAGCCTGAGAGCGTGTGGCCACCACCAGAGCAAGTGTCCAACCCACTGCATCCCTGCAGCACAACCAGGGCCTGAGAAGAAGGCCTGGGACTTACAAGGAACAGACTGTGAACTGCCTTGACATTCCAGAGACACTGTTTGTGATGTTCCCTGCCACAGAGCGGGGTGATGTGTTTCCTTTCACCTTTCCCATTTTCCCTTATTCTTTTTAAAATTAATTGTTGATTAAATAACTTGCATTTGCTTTAACATGTATGTAATGGTCAGTGGGTCAGAGAAGTGCACAGAGAGTACCCCGGAGTGGGGGCACCCTAGCCCCTGTCCTAGGTGACCACAGCAGGGTTGGGGGTTGAGCCCCCCAGGAATCCTGGGCCCAGCCTTGTTGGGGTTATGAGGACTCTGCCAGACAGGAGAGTGGAAGGGGAGTCCTCAAGGGCAGGGAGGCCACTGGGTAAAGGAAGTGGGAGCGAGGACTCAGATCCTTTCGCTAGCCCACTTCACCGGGGTAGTGCAGAAGCCAGGAAAGTTCCCCACAAGAGCGGGACTATTCCCCCGCTTACAGAAATCTTGATGACTTCATATGATCACACATTGTCTAATGCTGTAAAGGGAAGCAACGATAAGTCACTACAATATAAACTGTAATACTGCATCACTTCTTACAGGAAAATACTGGTACCTTGTTGCACCGTGTGATTGAAATAATGAGCAAAGGTGATAGGTTTGACACAGCCATGTCTTTTGGGACAGAAACCATGACTTTTCGGTTTTGTCTATAACAAGTCATGGGATCAAGCCCTCAGCAGTGTAGATTGGCATAGCTCCATTCAATCCAATGCAGCTCTGCGGATTTACACCAGCTGTGAATGTGGACCGTGGTCCTTGTAAATTGAGCTGTGCGAATAACTGATTTTTTGGTTTGCTGGCCAACTGAAAAATCAAAAAAAGAATCGTTTTGGGCCAACCCAAATAGAAATGTTTCAGGGTTTTTTGGTGAACCGAAACAGTCAAAAAATGTAGTTTCAAGTCCAACAAAATGTTTGATTTGACCTGACATGAAATGCTCTTTCTTTTTCAATCTTTTTTACCCTTTTAAAAAAAATAGTGTTGAACTAAAATTAAAATGAAAAAAGCAATTTTGAATTGAAAAATCAAAACATTTTATTTCGAAAATGTCCAAATAAAATGTTTTGATTTTTTTCATTGAAACAATTTGGTGAATGCAGCACAAATATGAGAAATGTTTTGGTTAACCTGAATCTTCATTTTACAGCAAAGAAAAGCTTTTCCAAAAATTTCCTTATTTTCTTGTAAACCCTGCCAGCCCTTCCCCAAATAGGACACTTCCAGGACCTGTAACAAATCTTGTGCTGTATGTGACCAGTGTAGTGGAATATGGGAGAGTGACTGCATTTAGAACATTTTTGAATTATTTGTGAATTATCATTATTTATTTTAAATAATTTAGCTTCATAATTTTAAAAAAAATCTCAAGATAATGTGAGCCAATTTTTTTTGTATATTTTTCTATAAATTTGTCTCTTTCAGTATTTTGTGATGAGGAACCCCTGGCTTTTCCCATTTTTTTTAAAAATGACACCCAACGAGACTTAATAATAACTCATAATATAATCCTCCACAGCTATTCTATGTAATAGGGAAGTAGTGATAATTTGTTACATAGTCTGATCAGAGCAATATCACGTGATAGAAGGTGGCCACTCCTCTCTCCATTATAGGAAAGCACTAATCATTTTTAAATTGTTTGATGCAAGCAGTAACACATGATCTAATACTGCAGCTCCTCTCTGAGTTACAGAAATGGATGCCACCTTTTTAGTAAGATACAATTCACATTATTGTATCAACCCAGAAAAAAACAACTCTGTAAGCTTCAAGATAAGAATGAGTCCTGTGGCCAGTTCTGGGTGCCACGCTTTAGGAAAGACATGAGTAAATTGGAGAGAGTCCAAAGGAGAGCAACAAAAATGAAAAAACCTGACGTATGAGGAAAGGTTGAAAGAATTGGGCATATTTAGTCTAGAGAAGAGATGGCTGAGGGGAGTACAAGATAACAGTCTTCAAATATGTGCTACAAAGGGAATGGTCATCAGTTGTTCTCCATGTCCACCAAGAGTAAAACAAGAAGAAATTGGCAAGAGAGGTGTGATACCAGGAATAACTTCTAACTGTAAGGGTAGATAAGCTCTAGCACAGGTTACCTGGGAAGGCTGCAGATTCCCCATTATTGCAGGTTTAAGAACAGTTTGGACAAACACCTGTCCAGGATAGTCTAGGTGTACTTGGCTCTGCCACGTTCTGAGGGGGGTGGATTAGATGACCTCTCATTTCTAGCCCTACGTTTCTATGATTCTGTCCTCTTACAGTGAATCTGTTTTGGCTTTTGCTTTAAAGTTATCCTATGTGCCAAGTGAAATTTGAATTCTAACTTGGCTCCTTTTTCAATACATAGGAACACAAAGAACTGTGAAACACTTCACAAAAAAATTTGAAGTAAGTGATTTCTAAATGGCTTCAGCTGAAGAAGTATTCACTTTGCTTCCTTCGCATTAGTGGAACTGTCCAACTTTATCTTGGGCTGATCTGACAGTTCTGTAAACACAGATTATTTTTCTCAGAATTACGAAGGAGATGAAAATTGGGCTTAAAGTAATAGGAGACTAGTAGCAACTTTAGGGGGGGGTACTGGGGGGAGGAATAGCTCAGTGGTTGGTGCATTGGCCTGCTAAACCCAGGGTTGTGAGTTCAACCCTTGAGGGGGCCATTTAGGGATCTGGGGTAAAAATTGGGGATTGGCCCTGCTTTGAGCAGGGGGTTGGACTAGATCCCTTCCAACCCTGAAATTCTAAGGTCTTGCCTTATTATTTTAAAGAACTGACTAGAGCACCACTGCCCTCTACCTGATGGAATCAGAAATGCTCATCTGTGTTTGCTAGGCTAACAAAAAGTTAGAGCTGGTTGGAAAACAGGATTTTTCTCCCCAGTGAATCTTTCACCAGAAAAAAAAAAATCTAAAAAATATTTGAGCACTGCATTTGAATTTCCTGTGAAACTCAACAGCAGATTTGTCACTGAGATTAATTTTGAAAAGACATTTTGAAACAAAACAAAAATGTTCATATTAACCTCAAATGTTGTTTTAGTGTGTGTGTGGGGGGGGGAGGGTTCAACTTTTGGATTCTCCCCCTTCCCCCTGCCATACACACACACTTTTAAAAAGTTTTAACCTTTTTCGACTGAAGAAAGAGAGGGAAAGGTTTTTTGAAAGAGAGGGAAAGCCCCTTTTCACACTTGGCTACTGTTTTCCACCTGGCAAAAGTTGGAAAACAGTTATAAAAGGGGGGAAAAACGACTAGTCTCAGAATAAAAATTTGCGGGGGAGGGGTGTGTTCCAAAACCAAAAATTGTTTTGATTAAACCCTCTTTTTTCACAACATTTAGTTCCTGAGTTTTAGTCAAAACTGTTCTGGTCATCTCAATAAATAACAGGGCTTCTTCCTTCACTCAAGCCATGGGGGTCTGGGCCTTTGGAGCAAGAGGAGCTGAGTTCTATCCCTACTGTAGCCCTACAGGACTAATCGGCCACAGTGTGTAACGGTGAATTTCTAGGTGGCCCTGCAGTCATTACAATATATCATTTCATGGCACTGAGCGCTTTGGCCCTGACTCAGCAAAGCTTGCTTTACTTTAGGCACATGAGTTGTCCCATTGATCTCAAACAGGCTTAAACACTTGGCAGGATTGAGCCCCTACCTCACTTCATTAGCATCACAGCATATTATCAGCACCAGCACCTGGTGTAAAGCTGGAAGTTCTCTCTGTATCACAAGCAAAGCCCATGTTTTACAGTGTGCTAACAGCAACTACTCACCCATGGTAGATCACTGCAATATCCTCCCCTTGGGAGCGAGGAGGCAATAACTTCTTAGTAGCTGATTTCCAACTATTATCTGCTGGCTTTATGAGAATTATTATTACATGAGAATTTGCAAGTCTCCCTCTTTCTCTGATTCAGTCCCTTTTCTTTCTTTCTTTCTTTTTCTTCTCCCCAACTTTTTCCTCCTCCTCATCTATCTCCATCACCCCTGCCCAGATGTTTCTGAAACCAGGTGCTCAATGTCTCTGCAGGTTCTCACCTTTCTGATTTTTCTTCCCCTTCCCTTTTCCTCCTCAACCCAAAGCCTGAAGGGCTTGAGAAGGAAACGACCTACAACTTCCTGCTCTGTGCAGCTGGTAAGAGCCCCACCCCTCCTGACCTGCTTCTGCAAAGGGAAGAGTGGAAACCCCGGGTGTCCGAGGGGAAGAGCTAACGAGAAGCAGTAATATGGGACCGAAGAAAGTGAGATACCTCCAGCTGGATAACGAGGAAACATTTCCTAACACTGAAGGGCTGGAATGGCGCCCAAGGGAAGGGCTGGAAGCGTAGGCCTTAGGGAACGTTCCTGACCCGGGTCCTGGGAGGATGGGCTAGATGGGATTTAATGTGGCTTTCCCCTTCTCTCACTCTCTGATTCCATGGAGTGAAATTACAAAGTGGAAGGTGCCAAAGAAAGAGCTGGAGACTACAGTTCCCGTGTCTCGCCAGGTGGTGACACCTCGCTCCATGTGGAGGGCTGGGGTGGCGGGTGAGGGGATCCACTCCTGAGAGGGGAGTTGGAGATGGGTTCACTATAAAGCTGTGGAGGAATGGAGCTGCTAAAGGCAGGGAGCCCCTGTGCAGTGCCAGGGGAAAGACAGCAGCAGGGGCAGTGTCCTAGCTCCTGTGGTGGGGTCTGCTCACTGCTACACAGGGGGGGATTTTACTACAATCCCGTCTATGTCACTTTTCCCCAGGAAAGACAGCGCCGCAGCTAATGCCGCTGAAGCTCCCAGAGAACGTGGTGCAGGGCTCGGCCAGAGCCTATTTCTCAGTGCTGGGTAAGTGAGGCAGTCCGAGGAGCCCAGCTGTGGGTGCTGCTGCCGTTCCCTCCCCCTTCCTGACGGTTCTGGTCTCTCTACCCGTTCCACTCCTCACCCCTTTGTGCACCCATCACAGCCCCTCCACTTATCCCCCAGCTGCCCACTGCTGTAGTCTCTTGCTAGCACTTCACCCCTTTTTCTCTCTCCTTCCCCCCACCTCTGCCTCTGGGCCCACGTCTCTAGCTATTCATCCAGCCTAGTGCTCCCATCTGTCCTTCCAGCAGCACGCCCTTCACTTTGCCTTTCATGTGTCCCTTCTCTCTCAGAGCATATTTCTCTGTCTCCTCCTTTCTCTGGGTTGTGTGTGTGTCTCTCTTTCCCTCCTATTGCCTGTGATCTCACAAGCCTGTTACGGATGTCTCACATTAGCATCCTTGCTCTGCGGTGCACTCTGCCTCCGCAGGCGGGCAGCTGGGCCACACTGACTCCCTGTGTCTCCATCCCCAGGCGATATTCTGGGCACAGCCATGCAGAACCTGCAGCAGCTTCTCCAAATGCCCTTCGGCTGCGGGGAGCAGAACATGGTCCTGTTTGCCCCCAACATCTACGTCCTGGACTATCTGAATAAGACAGGGCAGCTGAGCGAGGAGACCAAATCCAAGGCCATCGGATACTTAGTCAGCGGTGAGGAGGGACAGGGCTTTTGTTTCTTTACTTGCTCCGATCCAAGGTCATGCTAGGAGCTTTTTGTGTCTGCCTTGCTCAGATAATGCTTCCACTGGGAAGGATGGATGGACTGAGGGGACCACCTGTCTCTAGGGGGGAGCCCACTTGAACCTTCTCAGCCCTGTCATCCCCATTGCTCTCCAGTGTGTGAGCCCAGTGGTAATTCACTCTTACCCCAGGAAACCAGACTCGGCTTCCCAGGTGGCCTATAAGCCTTTCCTAGCCACCAGTGTATTGGCAGCACTGTCACAACTGACCCCTCATCATACACCTTTGAACCAGGGCCTCTGACACCCCCTCCCACTCCACCCCGCACCAGAGGAAAGAGGTTCCCTTTCCCAGGAGCTATGCTGAGTAGTTACTCCTTTAATGGTTGGTGTTACAATAGATCACTTCCCAACAGGGGGTGCCATAGCACAGTAGCATGCTTAGATCTAGGGTCACATCTAGGAATGTAGAGAACTCTACTCTCTGGAAGTGCTTGATGGGAGAAGATGGGTCCATGTGGATGAATGACTGAATGACACAGCCTGGGTGCTGCACTGCACTGGGTGAACTGCACAGGGTGCACTGGGTGCATTTCTGCTGATGACGTGCAAGGCAGAGAAGAAGAGCTGGGTTGGTTCTGCAGCTCTGGCAGCAGTAAATGGAGCAAAACCTGGTGTCAGGGTTCCCTCCCCACTCTGAACTCTAGGGTACAGATGCGGGGACCTGCATGAAAGACCCCCTAAGCTTATCTCTACCAGCTTAGGTTAAAAACTTCCCCAAGGCACAAATTCTTCCCTGTCCTTGGATCCGTATCACTGCCACCACCAAGTGAGTTAGAAAAAGATTTAGGAAAAGGACCACTTGGAGTTCCTGTTTCCCCAAAATGTCCCCTCAAGTCCCTTCACCCCCTTTCCTGGGAAGGCTTGAGCATAAACAAGGCGAGCACAGACCAGAGCCTTGGGTTTTTAGGACAGATTCTTAAAAACAGAACTTTTATTATAAGGAAAAAAAAGTAAAAGAAATGCCTCTGTAAAATCAGGATGGAAGATAATTTTACAGGGTAATAAGATTTAAAACACAGAGGATTCCCCTCTAGGCAAAACTTTTAAGTTACAAAAAAACAAGAATAAACCTTCCTCTTAGCATAGGGAAAATTCGCAAGCTAAAACAAAAGATACTCTAACGCATTTCCTTGCTATTACTTACAGTTTCTGTAATTTTGGAAGTATTGTTCAGTAGGAGCTGGATTACTTGCTTGATCTCTCTCTTTGTCTCTGGAGAGAACAACAAAAGCCCAAAACAAAAACCTTCCCCCTTAGAATTGAAAGTATCTTCTCCCCTTAATGGTCCTTTTGATCAGGTGCCAACCAGGTTAGCTGAGCTTCTTAACCCTTTACAGGTAAAGGAGGGATTTTATGCTGCCCTTTGCTGTATGTTTATGACATCTGGGTTTAAGCCTTGTTTTCACTAGTGGAGATTTGTCTGTTTGTAGCACATTTAGCCAACTTGTAGTTTTAATACATGTTAGTTGATCAAGGTAAACTCTAGGCTCCTCGCTAAGAATAACTCGACCAGCTAATGTGTGAAACTACACGTACCTTGTCTGTGTTAGGATTTAAACACATGTTAGCTAGCAATGTTGGTAATGCTCCTTTATTCCTAATGTGGACATGACCTTTGCCAGTAAAGCCAGTAGCCATGACTCTGAACACATGCAGGGCAGAGCTGCTGAGTGACCAGGGGCCCTTTTCACAACAGCCCCACTTTGGGTCACACTTTTGATTATTCCTCATTCTCCATTTCTGCTCCACCCTGTTTTTAATGAGGTTCAGCAATCTTTCAGAGGCAGCCTTCCCATTTATTTTAGGTGCTGCAAAGGGATCCTTGAACCTGGTATAAGGTGGCTAGTAGATGCACATCATAACCCTGTTCCCTGTACTTTCATTTAACACCTAATAGAAGACCAAGGCATCTCTGCTGAGAGACTGAGGCTATTTTTAGGAATGGGAGGCCTGCCTGGCTTGTGTACTCTACATCGGACCTGCTTCTGGGTCTCAGACTTGATCTAAACCCAACTTTGTTCCAGTGTAACTATTTCAGTTAGGTGGTGATATTTTACCAAAATAATTTAATCAGTACAACCCGTAGTGTGGATGCAGTTCTACCCCTTTCCGATCTGGGAACAAGCTGTACTGGTATTAGCATTTTTATACTATCGTAACTATATCCACAGTGGGGTTTTTGCAGCATTTTAACACTACTGGTACAATTCAAGCAGAATGTTTGTGTGTAGACAGGGCTGAAAATTCTCTTTTCCTGGCTGACGTCTACAGCTGGTCTTTATTGCAGTAAAACACAACTTCATTCTCCCTTTCAGGTTACCAGACACAGCTGAAGTACAAACACCTGGACGGCTCCTACAGCACATTTGGGCCACGTTATGGGCAATCAGGGAACACCTGGTAAGATGTCAGTGCTGCTGAATTCTTTCCCTTCTCGATATAACCTGGTGCTTGCCCATTGTTAACAGGTGCTGATCATGAAGGTGTGGAGGAAAGGGGAGGAGCTCTAGAGCTGATGATGTGGGATAAGGCAACTATGAGAGGTGGTAGGGAAGGGAGATCTCCTTTAGTTCATATGCTAGAGGCCTTTGATTTTGGATTAATAACCATTTACAGCCTCCTCATTCCCTGCTCAGCTCAGAGCAGCCTGGGGGCTGTTCTAACTTGCTCCAGTTGGTCACAATCCCTTGAGGACCATACATCAGCTAGGTGTATCCAGAACACTGCACACTCCAGCCACTCACTTTCTGTACCAGGGGCTATAGGGAGGATGGCATAAAAGTGCCGGCCAAAGATTTCCCTGCTGGGTGACTTGCTGGTAGTTTCAGCTCCCTTTATGTTACCTGAGTAAGGTGCAGGGGTCAGAACAGGGCAGAGAATCCTCCCCGAAGTCCAGACTGTGGATACTTGACCTTTCTTTAATTATGGGTTTGATCCTCAGCCAGAAAATTTGGCCACCACTGCCCTCAGGATAATGAAGAGGCTGGTAACTGAGGGTGGAGCCATCACAGCCCCTCAATGCTTAGTGCATGCCTTGCTGGGTGAACAAACAGATTCTGCAGGGAGTGGCAGTGGGCAGCTCTGTAGGGGTTGCTTTTCCCTCTGCCACTACTGACTCTATTGCCCCAGTGTGGTGCTAGGGGGCGCTGTGCTGCAGGGAGCGGGGTGGGTGGCTCAGTAAGGGGCATTCTCCCTCTGAGTGCTGACCCCAGTCTGATGCTAGGGGGCGATGTGCTGCTGTTTTTCTCATAAGAAAGTGCAGAGCCAGCGTCCTGGCCATTCCTGGTCACTGAAGATTCTGAGGTCTGTTCTCCCAAGGGTTCTGGACAACCACCCCCTAAACCCACCCCTAAACTGTGCCCCAGCCATTTGAAACCAACACAGGAAGCTGGCTCACTTCCTGTCCTAAAACGGGCAGTTTAGCTGTGCCCTGTCAGACGAGTGCTGGGTCTTGCCGCCAGGCTCTGCTGCATGTCAGTAGGTGGCTGAGTGAGCTAATGGTTCCCTGGCCCATGGCCACCAGCTCTCTGGCCCCTGCTGTTTCCCCTCAGGCTGGCGATGCCCCAGGACCCCACCCCTCCAGCGAGCAGAGGGCATGGGAGGGAGCTCTCACTGCTGCCCACTCTCTGTCGCAGGCTGACGGCCTTCGTCCTCAAGTCCTTTGCGCAGGCCCGCTCTCACATCTTCATCGAGGAGAAGCACATCCAGGACGCCCTGGCCTGGCTTGCTGGCAAGCAGAAGGACAACGGCTGCTTCCGCAGCTCCGGGACGCTCCTGAACAATGCCATAAAGGTGACGTATCTGCCCAGCCGGCTTCCCATGGGCCTCATGGGCCCCATACAGGACTCCAGTGACACAGAGAGAGCGTGCAACTCCTCATGGGAACAGCTCAGCCACTGCCGCACTTGGGGTTGGGGCAGATGAGATCTACTAAGGGAGGCAAGAGCAGGGGGTGCCATACTATACATGGAGCGACCATGGGCAGGGGAAGGGAGAAGAGGAGCAGATACATGGAAGCTACCATAGTGTGGGAAGAACAGGGAAGTAGAACACCCCTGGGAGGAGGGGCTAGTGGGCAGGGTTTCAGGGTTAATGTCTCTCTCTGTGGTTCCCTGCAGGGCGGGGTGGACGATGAGGTCACGCTCTCTGCCTACATCACCATCGCACTGCTGGAGATTCCTCTGCCCATCACTGTACGTACCTGTAACTCCTCAAGCCAGACATAGGCTGCCAACTTGGGGGTCCCCAGCTCCCATCTCAAGAGAGAAGCCTTTAAAAAAGGGGGAAATCCAGTCAGAAAAGACTTTAAATTGAGGTCCAAATCTGGGATTGGATTTCCCTGCAGCTTCCCTTCCAGTCCAGGGCGCTGGTTCTCTCTCATCTCTAATCCTTTTATATGATCTTTATTTAAAAACTTTTGAGGTGGTGTTTGCTTGATCCTCTCTTACAAGCCTACAGCTCCGAGTTTTACAGATATTTAACACTTGGGTAAATAACACTTAACCACTTGGCACTTAACTCCTTGGCACCAGCCAAATGGGTCCCCATTGAGGGCTGATTTCTGTTCTCCTTCAGTTAGGTCTGCTCCGCACCCAGAAGTCGCACTGCTAAAAGTTTTATCACCAGCGAGCAACCGAAAAGACTGTTTTGGTGCAGTGAGTTCACACTGGACCACTCGTGCGAATGCATTGTGTTCACCTAGTATCAGGCCAGATTGGCAAAAGTGTGGTGCATTGTGAGTAGGCATCCCAGTGTCCTCTGTGCCGCTTTCAGTGGCACTGCCTTGTGGGGACATTTTGCTGCGTAGCTTTCGCTGTGCTTGTGGGAAATGTTCACTCAGCATGTGGGAAAAGGTAGCAAGTAGCAGGAATAGCTGTGGCTGTGGAGAATGTGCTGACTGTGTAAAAGCCAGGCGGGCTTCCCAACATTGGGACCCTTTGGCTCAAAAGAGCTGCCAGACCGTCTCTGCTAAAGGGAATGTTGCACTGTGGGACTGCAGTGGGCGACTTCTCTCCTCCCTCAGCTCATGTCTCTCTCCCCATACAGCACTCTGTGGTCCGTAATGCTCTGTTCTGTCTGGAGACGACTACAGAGCAGGGAGGAAACCACGTGTACACCAGGGCGCTGCTGGCCTACGCCTTCGCCCTGGCGGGGAAGGAGGAGAACCGCAGGGCACTGCTGGACTCGCTTGACAAGGAAGCTGTGAAAGAGGGTGAGAATTCCTGACAGGCCCTTCTCCTGCATCCCACTGCCCCTACATCCCCCATTTGTATGGTGACCATGTGTTGAGAATCATATACAGGTGCTCAGAGGGGAAACCACAGCAGAGGAAAGTTAGGAGGGACCAGGACCAGGCGGGAGAACATTATTTGACATGAAGAAACAAGATCGAGAGAGAGGCACCCAGGGCCGGCCCCCAACACATTTCTACTCACAGCATGTTGTATCCCTGCCCGTTTAAACTGGGTCATTGGTTGCACCCTTCCGTATTCAACCTATCTATTAGGTAAAATGTCAACATTCCCTTTGCATTTGCCCTTTTCCTTGTCCCTGCCTTCCCTCCATTTGCCCCCTTCCTCTACTCCGGAGCTTGTTAGCTTTTCCTCTGTTTGTTTCAGTCTGTTTTCCCCTTTTCTATACTGTGAAATAGCTGGTCTCTCCTTTCTTTTCCTCATGCTCTTTTCCTCCTTCCCCCAAGTCTCCAAATCTTTCTCCTGCCTCCCACACCAAAAGCTCTCACTCCCTACTTCCCAGCCCACAAAATCACAGGCATACTGTCCTGCTGCCTTGCACTCCCCAAATCTCTCTCCCCACACACACACACTGCAGCGTGCCCCAGGCACAAAGTAATGCACAAGCACGTGCAAGGTTGCCCCAGGATCCACTCACACACACAGGCTCCTCCTTCCCCAGCCAAAAGCCATTCACACACACTCGCAAGCTGCCCCCAACCCTAGTGCACATGGGACTTGTTATGCAGGGTTGCCCAGCACACACACACTCCAAGTTCCCTTCCCCTCACAACAGACACTTGGGTTCTCTGTCCCCTGCCTCAGCCCCCGCAATTTTCTCCTCCCCCAGCCCCACACTCATAGGCCTTATGCAGGTGAGGAAACTCACTGTGTTAGAAAATGCATTAGCTGATACACTGCTAAAGATGACTCAGTACCTAGTCTACACAGGGTCAGGTGGGGTGAAAAACAGCAGCTGGTCGTGGCCAGCCCAATCACATTAGCTGACTGTGGCTCACCTGAGGGCACCCCATAGCTTAAGTTTACAAACAGCAAATGAATTTACAAGCCCAGCCATCCCTGTCTATGCTAGGTGCCAACTCATGTTTACCAGTGTGCTGCTTAATGCATTTTCTTTTCTAACACAGAGCATTTCTCCAGGGTAGATAGAGCTTCAGGCCTTGTCTACACACATGTCTTACTGCTGTATCTGTACTGGTATAGTTAAAGCAGTGTGACTCCCCCAGTGTGGACACAGTTATAGCAGTGTGAAGGTGTTTATACTGGTAGAACTGTTCCTGTAGAGATCTATCCTGCTTTGAGCAGGGGGTTGGACTAGACGACCTCCTGAGGTCTCTTCCAACCCTAATCTTCTATGATTCTATCGGTATAAGTGAGCTATAGCTCACGAAAGCTTATGCTCAAATAAATTGGTTAGTCTCTAAGATGCCACAAGTACTCCTTTTCTTTTATCAGTATAAGTGTAACCCTTCTGCCCATCAGAGTTGGCAGCAACAAGGGCCAGGTTCAATATCTAGAGGTATTTAATATTCAATATCTAAAGGTATCTACCTTTTCAATAACACAATGCAAAACTGGCTTGAGCCCCCACCCAGTGACCTGGGAAAATTACATACCACCCCCCTGGGCTCCTCTAAGAGGCAATACTTCCCCTCTCGCAAGCACAGAGTCTGAGTGTAGCAAAAGCCTTTTAATAAAGGAGGGAAACAATGCGGCATGAAACAGGATTCATAACACAAACCATGAGCAAAAGACCCACCCCCAGGTAAGTTTTGGTAGTGTCCTTTTGGCAACCCAAAAGTCACCCCATTCACAGTTTCTGTCCTTAGTCACTGCAGCCCCCAGAGTTCAGAAGTTCATCTACAGAGTTTACCTCCCAGCCTGGGTGGAAGGGGGAATAGGTATGGGGGAACCTTACATGCTCTGCTGCTCAGTTGACAGCCAATTGCCGCACCTCTGCGGGGTTCTGTTGCAGTCTTCACAACCAGCCATCCGCTGACCAATATGTCTTTAGGCCCCCCTACATAATACAGCTCCCAGTGATTTTACTGTTGGTAGAGGAGCCTCAGTGCTGGTGTACTCAGAACCACGAGCCCAAAGTAAGTCTAATACTTAGACCTAGGTGTCATCAATTACAGTATATAACAAGACTCCTAATAGAGTCAAAATTAACTCTGTTATTACACAGTGAAGAGAAGAATGATCAAAATGGTCTTTGGGGCCCTTAAACACAGCCTATACTGCCAGACACAAATTCCTGTCCCCAATCTCTATCCATGCACTAGGCTTTAGAACCCATGTCCCTTGCCTAGCAAGTGCTCCTTAGGATGGAGGGATGAGCCCTCAACTAAAATGCCAAGTACAGTTCTACTGTCCTTGATTTACATAACCAGGATAAAAACACTTTATTATTTCTGCCCCGATTACAAAGAGACTGGGGATCCCACAGCAGCCAAAGTGACCATTTGGGCAAGCAGTCCATCATGCTAGGCGGGGTGGGTGTGCCCATGCAAATGAGATCAGCCCCTGAAGTCCTTTTCCACAGCTCACCACCAGATGTCAGGGTAGAGCTCATTCTGACTCTGCTTACAAAAGGAACCTTTATGCTGGTATAACCGTGCCCAGACTAGAGGCACCAGTAGAAAAGTCACAGCCCTAGCCAAAATAGTTGTAGTGGCACAGAATCTGGCCAGGTCTTAGAGGCGTCTTCTCTCCCTTCCACCCTCCTTGAGTGTCTCTCCCTCCTTTTCCTGCCCTCCTCCCTAGGATCTCTCACCCAAGGTTTTTCTTTCCTTCTCCCCTGGTTTCTCCTTCCCTCTCCCTCTCCCCACTCCTTTGGGTCCAGGCTGTCTCTACCCTCCTCTCCCCCTTTGCCTCAGGAGGATTCCTGTTCCCCCCCCGCCACCAGACTGTTGCCCATTTTGAGGAGGGAGTCTGTTGCAGGGGGAGGAAGCATCTCAGTGGCATCTAGCTTCCTCCACCCCCAGCTGGCTCTGCTGGCTACAGCAGCCCAGGAGCAGGCCAGCACCGAGAGCAGCTCAGGGGGCAGTAGGTGAGGCAGAGGATGGTTTGGTCCAAGGGGCATTACATGGGGAGAAACATCAAGGGGCACATTTTAGGATACTGGCAGATGCTTTACAGCTCCCCAGACAGAGGGGGCATCACCAGGGCAGAGAGAGTTGGGGCTGAATCCCCTTTCTCTAGGGCTAGTTCCTGGGGGACGGTTTGATGGTGGCTTTTTTTTTTAAAAGGCGCTGAAATATTCATGTAAAGACAAAGGAAACTTTTAAAAAACATGAGTTGGGGCCAGGGCTGCCGGTGCCTGACTTTGCAGTGACACAGGTGTATCTGGGGGATCCCCTGACACCTCAGTGCTGTGAGTGAGCATATCCTGAACCCCTGAATAAATGGTACCATTCCCACTGAGCAATAGCACAGCTCTGCCGGTGTCTTCGCTGGCTCCGCTCCACTCCTCACTCCGAGCGCTGCTCCTCGCTCTGGACACTCGTTCCATGGGAGCGATGGCCCCTGGTCCGCACAGAGTGACGTCTGCTCCCTACAGCAAGGGACATACAAAGAGGAGAAGCCTGATGTTTGGACTGATCAAATGAAAAAAATAGATCATTCCAGGGGGGCCCAAAAAAGGGTCCTGGTGTCCCAGGAAATCCCAGGAAGAACTGGGACTGTGCTGGTAAGAGAAGGATTTATGGGCTCTTCACGCCGCTGGAGTGGGGTGTGACTGTCACTGCTGTAACCCTTCGGCCTTGAGCGCCTGGGGCCACTTAGTGACCTCACATTTTTTGGATCAAAGAGCCCAATAAAGTCTGCTACTGTCCATTCCTGGGATGTCCCTTTATAAGATAAAGGGGATGTAGGCACAGAGGTGGCAGCCTGATTAGTTGCTGAGTGTTCATACCACAAGATTTGTATAAATGCACTAGACCAGCAAGTGAGGGACTATTTAATCCTTTCACATCTCATACCAATATGCCAGACTAGCATGGGGGGGCTCTGTTCTCCCACCCGCAGCAGCAGCAGGTCAATAACCCCCTTAGAAATGGCATGTACTAAGCATCTGTATTTCCTTCTCTCCTGTCCTCCCTCTCCCTTCTCCCACTGCAGATGGCTCCATTCACTGGCAGAGGCCCGGGAAGGAGCCGGAGGCAGATCTCCCCTTCTATCACCCCCGTGCTCCTTCTGCCGAGGTGGAGATGACGTCCTATGTGCTCCTCGCTTACCTCACCACGCGGCCGGCACCATCCCAAGGAGACGTGTCATTAGCAGCTCAAATTGCAAAGTGGATCAGCAAACAGCAGAATCCCAACGGGGGCTTCTCCTCCACCCAGGTGAGCTGTTCCCATCCCCAGCCTGAGACACCCAGGGCAGGAGGGAGAGGCAGACAGGAGAGGGCAGGAGACAGATAAGCAACCCGGGAGACGTGGGAGGCTGCCCTGAGGAGGGGGCAGTCCCCTCACTGTACGGTTTAGATCATGGGTTAGGCACAGCATGGAGCATAGTTACATCCGATCCCCACAGGCTCCGGCAGGCTAATGAGGCTGGAGACTGGGCAAATGATGCTCCTGTGTACGGAGGGCAGAAGATTCACCCTGAGCACCTACGCATGCAGTGCCATACCCAGCACTGAGCCCATCCAGCCAGGTCAATTCAGCTTGAGAGCTGAGGCCTCCCCAGAGAAGCAGTAGCAGCCAGTCACTTCCGGACACACCCAGGGGGAAGTTCCATCCTGAGTGACAACCAAACAGGAGGCGCCACCTCCCGCTTTGAGCAGGTGCAGGCCATGCTGGTGCTTGGAGGCTGGGACCTCTCGGAGTGACCTCTCTGACCAATCATTGGCCCCATGTTCCACCATTTCCCTGGTTGGCTTGATATCCACAGGGCTTTCTCATACTCCATTACTGAGCCTCCTGGCTGCCTCGCCATGGTCCTCTCTGAGCCATTTCACTTGGTCTGTCTGTCCTGAGCTGCCCCTTCAGGCAGGGTGTCTTCAGGGGAGAGTGGGTGGTATCTTCCCCCAGCTCCATTCAGTGGAGTATCAGAGATACCAGATCCCCAAGGTTCCCAGGTTAGACACCTGGCTGCTTTCAATGGGAGATAGGTGCCTAAGTACCTTGGAGGATCTGAGCCCAAGGGAATAGGGAGCATGGCACATGCTGGTGATGGGGAGAGAATGGGTGGAAATGGGAAAAGCCGACCTTTCTGTCTCCCTTCTCCACCTGAGCAGGGCATTAGTGTGTTGGAGGAGCTGGCGGGATGGGGACTCCAGGCCCATGGAAATGGCTAACTTATCCTCTTGGGTGCCTGGGCCCATCTCTTGTCTGGCAGGACACAGTGGTGGCGCTCCAGGCCCTGTCCCGATATGGAGCGTCTACCTATGCCAAGAGCGGAGGAGTGTCCACAGTGACCCTGCAGTCCACAGGGAATTTCCAGGCCCAGTTCCAGGTGGATCACACGAACCGTCTGCTGCTCCAGCGTATGGCACTACCAGAGGTGCCAGGGGACTACAGCACGGGGGTGACAGGAGAAGGATGTGTCTATGTGCAGGTGAGGGCCCTGGGGCAGAGAGAGAGGGAGACGCTGCTGCTGCGGGGAGCCCATATCATTCCCATTGGAGATGGCACGGTGCGTGGGCTGGGGAGGGAGGGAGGGAAGGAAAAGAGAGGAAGAGATGGGGGAGAGGAGGAGAAAATAGGAAAGAGGTGTGAGGAGGAGAGAGAGTTGGGGAATGGGGAGAGAGAGAGAGAGAAAAGAGATAAAGGAAAGAATGAAACTGAGCAGAGGGAAGGAGACAGAGGAAATGGACAGATGGACACACACAGAGAATTGTGTATTCTCTTCCAGACCAGCCTGAGGTACAATGTGCTCCCCAAGCTGGGTGAGGCGCCATTCGCGCTGGAGGTGCACACGGTCCCTGAGATGTGTGACAGCACCAGGGCTCAGAGGACCTTTGACATCGCCATAAGCATCAGGTAACTCCCCTCACAGGGCCAGGCCTTCCTGAGCAGCCTTAGGGCTGGGGACAAGTCACTCCAAGAGCTCCCAAAGGGGAGGGGAAACCCCAGAAAAGTAGATACAAATCAATATTTTTCCAAAAATTGAAAATGGATTTTTACATTAAATCATGGTATTTTCTTAATTGCAATTGCTCTTTTCAATGTCAGTCAGATTTTGTATTTCTGTATTGCCAGCTCTCCCCCTGTAAATTGTTACAGTGATTGTTTTGTGCTTGTTACTCTAAGAACTTCAGTAACATCCTTAGTGTGAGAGAAACACAAACTCAGACACAAAACTGCCCGGCCAGTAGCCCTTTCTGTATCTGCAACCACCACTATCCTCCCACTGAGTGAACTGCCCCCAGTCACAGGAGCTGAATGCTTTGACCTGGCCATTCTTCTTCAGCAGGATTTGCAGTCTGAGTTCAATCAGACTTGTGCTCCTAAATCACTTTGGTGCTTTTACAAAACCCACCCTTACATGCCAAAATATGGGCTTAGGAGTGTATATAAAGAAGCTCACAGTTGCTTTGCTAGTGTATTGAAATAACTTCCCAGTGCTAACACTAAACCAGTTTGGATCTGAAGTGACAGAAATTTTATCCCAATAAAACCAATGTTTTTAATAAATAATAATAATAATACAGTTTTAGCCCCTGATGCTTCTGCACGTGCTCCAGTTTCCTCACCTGTGCCTCTGTTCATGTGACTGGAACTAGGTACCTGCTAAAAAGTTTGTAGGAACAGCACCTTCGCTTCCAATATTTTGGTTTTTGTGTGCAGAATTTTTGTAAAATTCAAATAGGATCCCCTAGCAGTAGTGGCATTTAGAAACACCAGCTTTATAAGTTAGTTCAGCACACACTGTAATCTAAAGTTTTAATTGCACAAACCTTTACACTGATTTTTCAAAACCTGACTCACTTATAAATCAATTATATTTTTAAAAAATCAAGTTATTTAAATCCCGATTTAAACTGCTCCCTCTTCCTGCCCCCACCAATGATGGGCGTATTTTAACTAAACCCCTTATTGGATGGGAAGCCTTGTGCTTGAGGGACTTTCAGCAAACTTACATGCTCCAGGGCAGAACTGAGGGGCATTGGCAGAGCTGTGTGAGGAAACCAGGACTGGAATAGCAGGGGGCTGCAGGGCAGCGATGAAAGGTAGTGGCAGGACAGGGGGCCAGTGAGGGTGTGAGGTGCTGCAGGTCAGGGTTGAGGTGCATCAGCTCTGTGGTGAGATGTATTAAACTTTGTTTCATTTCCCGCTTGGTCTCCCAGCTACACAGGGAAACGCCCCGTCTCCAACATGGTCATCGTTGACGTTAAGATGCTCTCAGGATTCATCCCCGTGAAGACATCAGTGAGGAAGGTAACGGCCCATTCTATGTATGGGCCGCAGCCAAGGGTATCTGCCCCACAACCAAGTGGAATCCAGCTCCCCACAACCCCAACCAGTGGGCATCCAGGGCCCCTTGCCTCCAACCCCACTTGAGGGGTATCTGGCCCCAGGTCAACTCCAAAGCCCAACCCCTCATTTGCAGCCTGGCCACTCCCTAGTCCCTTCTCCAGCATCAGGCTCCCCCCCCCCCCCCGGGCCCTTATCTCCATCTCTCTGACCCCATCTCTTCTTTCTGACCCTCCCCTGATCCCCCACTCCTTCCCCATCCCGTCCCATACACCCCCTGAGCTCCCACTCCGTGACTCCCTGGTAAACTGTTACGCACAGGGGGAGCAGGCCCGGCTGGAGGCACCTCACAGTCTCCCCTGGAGGGGGCAGTGTTCCTGTAAGGGGATGTCAGGCTGGGCTTGCAGGGTGCTTGGGAGAGAGAGTGAGGAGCCGCCATCTCCCTGTGCCCCTCTCTGCTCCCCCAGCTCTAACACCCCCCCACACACACACACACTGAAACTCCTGAGCCCACCCCAGGCCCTGCATCTCCTCAGGGAGACCCAGATGGTGGGAGGTGCCCCTTCAGGGGCCCTGAGGTGAGATCTCACCAGCTTAATGAAGCCTGTGAGAACAGGGAAGGCAGTGCTCACAGCCACAACCCTCCCCTCTGGGGACAGGTCAGACACTGAGCTGATGCTGCACTTGATAGAGACCCAGTCCCTCAGGGTGACTTAGGGTTGCCAGATATTTCAAAATGACAAGCCCAAATGAGTCTCAAAACAAGCTCCAAATGCACCACTCCTTGAACAACCAACCGTAAGCACTGAGGATGTATTTCTCCTACTTTCCCCCACATAACATCCCCACACACACACTGCGACACCCTCCACACTCTTAGCCAAACCGGATGATCCACGGTGGCAGGTAGCCCAGTCGGGACCTGCCTACCATGGGGCTGACTCATTAGAAGAGCCGTGCACCCACCCATGGGGATGGACTGCCTGGTCAGGACATTGGCCCCAGGTCCAGCCATACAGCTGCCAGCACCTCTAAGCAAGAACCTCCTAACACCACCCCCGGTGCCCACTCATTGTAGGAGGACTCTGGCATGGATAAAGGTGACTCCAAGTGCCAGTGAGGCACAGAGGGAGTCTGGTTTTTGCTGGCTGGGGCCCTGAGTCTTACCTGGGATATCGGAGTTCTGGGAGTCCAGGCTACTGCTCCTCTAAGTCCTCTCTGTCTGCTGAGCTGTCTCCCAATCCATCCTGGCTTTCTGCCACGGTCGCAGTCTTCTTGCTGCCACTGGCCAGCCGCGGGCAGGGTGCCACATGGTGGGGAGCATGGTGGATGGTGGCAGCATGGTCCCTGGGTCAGGTTTTGGAAATCGGATGCTCTCAATCTGAGGCACTTTACACCTCAGTCCACTAGGTGGGTAGGGCCACTCTAGAGACTCCACCCATTCCTTTAATGCACCAGCATCCCATTCCTTAGGGCTCTGGGGTAGTTTGAAGAGGGGCCCAGTAACATCCTGCTTCTCTCCCTTGGCTGCTGGCAGCTGGAAGGACATCACCACATCCACCGCACAGAACTGAGCACCAACCACGTGCTGCTCTACATGGAGCAGGTAAGCGGCCAGATAGGGCCAGGATGGGCCAAGGAGAGTCACCCGCAACGTACCCGCGATAGAGGCACTGAATGGAGGAAATCTCCCAGGCCAGGGCCAGGAAAGACAAACCCATGTATCCCCCGCCAGCTGCTGCTGCTCCTCAGTATTTCCCTTCAGCACTTTCTGCTCCCCCAACATACAGAGCCTACGGGTACCAGGAGAGCGGCATGTACTCGGGGGTTGGGGGGCAGGGCTTCTCCCTCCTCCCCCAGGGCCTGATCCCTGCCAGGCCCTGCAGCCAAGGGGGGCAGATGCTGAACCTGCAAGATCATGGGGGGGGAAGCAATGGGGGTACATGGGAGAGATGGGGAAGGAGTGGGTGAGGTGGCTCAGAGCGTCCTCCTGAATCTCGTCTGTTTTCCCCCCCACACCCCAGGTGAGCAATGTGACTCAGAGTTTCTCCTTCACGGTGGAGCAGGACTTCCCCGTGCAGAGCCTGAAGCCGGCGCTGGTGAAAGTCTATGATTACTACGAGACGGGTGTGTGTGGGGGCAGGGCTGGGGGGACGTTAGCCACCATGGGCCTGTCATAGGGAGGGGAGAGGCCACAGTCACAGCCACAGGGGGACCCGCGGGGCTCAGGGTTCTGTTTGGCCTCGTTCTCTCGATGATCCACCTCCCCACTGCGTGCTGCCTCCTGAGGGTGGGGACAGGCCTGGGGCTGAGCTGAGAACCTCACGCCAGCGGTGCCTGCTCAGCGACTGCCCGTGCAGGTTCAAGGGCAAACCCCATTCCCTTCTCCTCCTGCTTCCAACCTGAACGGCCCTGCCGCCACCATCCCTGACACTGGTTTGCCCCACGCAGACAGCGTCCCCCTCTCATCTCTGGACACAACAGGCCCATCTCAGCAGCATCTCCCCTCTCCCAGATGAGAATGTGGGGCACACAGGGATTATGGGCGAGGGATCATATTCCACTGGCCTCGTGCTCGCACCATGAGCCCAGACCCCTCCCGCACTGTAGAGGGAAGGTGCCAACCCAGGGATCTGGGAGGGTCTTGGGTTCAGATCCTGCCCTGAGATCCCAGCTCTGGGGGTGACCTGGGGGAGGCACATTCGCTCCTCCGCTCCCAGCTAGGACATCGGGTGACAAAACCGCCGGGGTTGCCGTTGGGCTCTGGTCGTGTGTCAGGCGAGGTGCAAACGGACATAGGGCACCTGGCACAGACCCTCTGGAGATACCTGTTGCGCTGTAGCCTTGGGGTAACCATTGCCTTCCTCCCATGGAGCCCAGCTGAGGTTCCCCCAGTGCCCCTGGAGAGAGGGCTCCCTCCCCTCCTTCCTGAGATCTCTGGTGCGGTGCCAGCTCTCTGCCGCAGGGCCTGGTGGAAGTGTGAGGAGTCCTGGTTGGGTCTCACACAGCCCTGATCACATCTCCCTTCTCTTGTGTCTTCCAGATGAATTTGCCATCGCCGAGTACAGTGCCCCCTGCAGCAAAGGTAGCGTATGAAGAGCCATTTCCTCCCCTCGTCCTGCTCACAGCACCCCCAGATCTACTCCCCACTGTGAGAGCTCAGCTCCAGGCAGTGCATCCCCCGTGCACTCGGAGCTGGTGGCTTTTTTCCCCTGCACAGGGGTTTGTTGCCTGCACTGATGGCGTCTTTGCTTATTCCGGGGGATAGATGCTCCATTCACCCCGCAGCCTCTGCCTCATGAGCCCTATGGAAATTGGGTCATTGCAATGGTTTGTGAGAGGCTCTTCCTGGGGCAGGGCGAGGGCTCCAGCCCAATCAGAGCCAATAAGTCCCTGCCATCTTACTGGGCAGCTTGTTTCTGTGAAGCTTTCAGAGATGGGCTGTTTGGGCTCGGATCAAATAAGAACCTGAGGCCTCTCAGCCTGTCCTATAAGCTCAGATTCTTTACCCTTCTCCCCAGCAGTTGGGTCTGAGCTTTCTGCTTCTGGCTAGGATCAGAGGAGCCAAAATATCTGTGACAGGGAGGATCAGAGAGTGAATGAAAGAACCAAAGCACAGGAGAGCCAGGCAGACAGAGGAGGGGAGGGTCTCCCAGTAGCAGGACTCAGCAGAAGCCTCCTTCTCCCAGCCCTTGTTCTGCAGGACTGAGAGGCCCAGGGAAGGATCTCAGCATCCAAGGGCTTCTCTGGACTTCATGCCCCTGGTGCTGATCCACAGGCAGGTGCTCAGTCCCAATGCAGGGAGTTCCCTTCCCTCCCGTGGGCACTGATGGCTCTTGTGTAAATGGATTAACTCCGTTCTGTGCTGGGTCCCATAGGAACAAAGGGGCAGGGAGAGGACGTGCTCCCCAGATCAGCACCTCGCCACTGTTCCCTCTAAGCTGTGCGCGTGTGCGCGCACCCACAGATCCTAAACCCCGCGCACATGGCGAAACACCACATGCACAAAAATTTGCACAGAAGCACAACTATTTGCACAGAAGAAATTTTTTTGCTCACACAGCATGTCAAAAATTAGAGGGAACATTGCACCTCGCTCCTAAAGCAAATGTCCGAGCTGAGCCTATGCATCCTGTGGCCTCAGGTCCATCCCTGCTCTGCAATGTCAGACACGGCAGAGATGGTTCCAGGCAGACCCTAGGCTGACACAGCCTGCGCTGGATCCTGTCCTGTAACTCCCCGGCGCTATGAGACACGCCGTGTGGAGGCAGATGAGGCAAGACCCTGTCCCTGGGAGGGAGAGATCAGGGCCGTGGAATCTCCTGCCTGGGGCCCTGGCAGGGCTGTGCTCCCTGCGGCAGAGCAGTTGTGCCCAGCCCTGGATGTGTGTTGCTAGCTCTGTGCCCAAGCCCAGGGGAGGCCTGGGTAGTCTCTTCTCTAAACCCCTCCTGTTCCCGCTCCTTTCCCCCTCACAGTGGGAGCCGAGCAGAGCAATGTGTGAGGGATGGAGTCGTGTTCCGAGCCTCCTGCGTCCCACCCGCTTAGCCTCTGCGCAGGCTGAGGTGGGTGAAGGGAGCAACAGAGAGAAAACAGCCGCAACAAGAGGGAAACAAACATTACAAATAAATGAATTCACCACCCTGACCAATGGCTCCTGGCCTCTCTGTTCCCAACCCCCTTATCCCTGCTCAGCCCCAGGACTTCTCAGGCCAACATGTGTCCCATCCAGCTAGGGCTCTGCCCTGTACAGCCAGCCAGGGGGAAAAGATCTGCTAAGCACCATTGTGTCCAGTAGCCCTCACCTTTTCCAGTTAGCGACTAGTGCGGGATTGTTCCTTACTTGTAAACATGAACTGTGGGACTGTAGATGCTCTCTGCCCGCTACGGGATGGAAACAGAAATACTCAGCTGTGTGCCAGGGCCTGATACGGCTAACATGTAACGGGGTCTCCTTTGGATGAAGTGGTCAAGGCCTGGGGGTTTGGAACACCAGCCTGTAAGTTCCATCCCTGCTGCTCCCATGAAGTGCCACCGGCCACAGCATGTAGCATTGTGACAAGTGGTTTGTCCTAGAATTGAATGGCATGTTCTAGGGATTTATATAATACTAGTTGTAAGTGCCTCAGCTAATGGGACTTCTGACCCCCTTCCCTTTGGGAAACTACTCCACAGTCTGGGAGCCCCTTCACAGAAAAAGTTTCCTGAAATGCTCCCCTTTTCTTGGTTTCAGCCCATTTACACCTAATTTTATCTGTTCAAGTCTGCTAAATAATGTCCCCTCTTCTTTTGGTATTTACCCTTTTTAAATGCATGTAGTGAATTATTGTCCCTTCTAGTTATTCATTATTTATCCAAACTATGCATATTTAATTCTTTCAAAGTCTCTTTGTAAATTGCTTTATTCAGCCCTCTCTCAGCATATCTGTCCTAGGAGTGTTCTCTCTGAACAAAGAAAAGCCAGAGAATCAGATGCAGGGTTTTCACCTTATTTCATGTGTCCTTGACTAGGTCTACTCCCCTCGCGCTGTAGTTATACTGACCTAACCTGCAGTGTAGACAGCTCTATGTTGACAAGAGAGCTTCTCCTGTTGACATAGCTAATGCCTCTTGGGGAGGTGGATTAACCACATGACAGGAGAAGTTCTCTCTTTGGCATAGTAGTGTCTTTACTAAAGTGCTACATTTGCACTGCTGCAGTGCTTTACATGAAGATAAGTGCTTTGTCTCCTGCTGTGATTCCCCATTATCACACACTAACGGTCCCATCTGCACTATGCTTTTAAAAAGACCTTGTCTACAAAATGAACTGGGTTTAAATGAGAGCTCAGAGAAAATGAGATGAACATTAGAAATAACATTTTTTGCAGAATAAAAAGTTGCAAAAAAAATTGATTCAGAAATAAAATATTTTGTTTCAGTCTTTTCTAGTGAAATGGAATGTTTCCATATTCTCAAAAACAACACATTTTGTGCTTGGTTGTTGAACTGAATCTAAATGTTTAGCTTTGAATCAGTCCCCCTTTGAACTACATCTGCATAAGGTGCATGGTGCCTCAACAGATGTAATTTGGGTTGCATATGCCCCCATTCTCCCCACCCCAGGTCAGGCTTCCGGCAGGACTACATATCTCATAATGCACCTGCAGTCATATGACTCTAATGATGCATCACATGGCTCAGTAAGATAGGTCACCATGATGCATTATGGAAGATATAATCTGGTCAAGGACTCTTGCCCCATAGGGAGAATGGGGACACATGGAGCCTGAACAACAATTCCTATGAACTGCTATGCAGCCTTATCATAAATATAAAGGGAAGGGTAAACACCTTTAAAATCCCTCCTGGCCAGAGAAAAAACCCCTTTCACCTGTAAAGGGTTAAGAAGCTAGGATAACCTCGCTGGCACCTGACCTAAATGACCAATGAGGAGACAAGACACTTTCAAAAGCTGGGGGGAGGGAGAAACAGAGCCTCTCTCTCTGTCTGTGTGATGCTTGTGCTGGGGACAGAACAGGCATAGAGTCTTAGAACTTAGTAAGTAATCTAGCTAGAGATGAGTTAGATTCTGATTTCTTTAAATGGCTGAGAAAATAAGCTGTGCTGAATAGAATGAATATTCCTGTCTGTGTGTCTTTTTTGTAACTTAAGGTTTTGCCTAGAGGGATTCTCTATATTTTGAATCTGATTACCTTGTAAGGTATTTACCATCCTGATTTCACAGAGGTGATTCTTTTACTTTTTCTTCTATTAAAATTATTCGTTTAAGAATCTGAATGCTTTTTCATTGTTCTTAAGATCCAAGGGTTTGGGTCTGTACTCACCTATGCAAATTGGTGAGGATTTTTAATCAAACCTTCCCCAGGAAAGGGGGTGTAGGGTTTGGGAGGATTTTGGGGCAAAAGACATTTCCAAATGGGCTCTTTCCCAGTTATATACCTGTTAGATGTTTGGTGGTGGCAGCGATAAAGTCCAAGGGCAAAGGGTAAAATAGTTTGTACCTTGGGGACATTTTAGCCTAAGCTGGAAAAAGTAAGCTTAGGAGGTTTTCATGCAGGTCCCCACATCTGTACCCTAGAGTTCAGAGTGGGGAAGGAACCTTGACATGTTTTCTTTAGCAAGGGCCAGAGAGGTTCGGAGGGTGTTTTGTAGGTTGGCCCTCCGACATCCTCACAGATGCAGGAACTAATTTCCTGGCAGGATCTATGGAAAGCCTTTGGGAAGCTCATGGGGCAAATCACTTGGTTGCCACTCCTCCACCATGCCATTTGTTTAATGGTGGTAAGAAGTTTAATGGAACTTTGGGGGCCATGATACGTAAATTTGTAAAAGAGCATTCCAATGATTGGGAACTAGCGTTGCAGCAGTTGCTCTTTACCTACAGAGCTGTACCACATCCTAGTTTAGGGTTTTCACAAGGTTCCTTCCCCACTCTGAACTCTAGGGTACAGATGTGGGGACCTGCATGAAAAAACCCCTCAGCTTATTTTTACCAGCTTAGGTTAAAACTTCCCCAAGGTACAAACTATTTTACCTTTTGCCCTTGGACTTTATCGCTGCCACCACCAAACATCTAACAGGTATATAACTGGGAAAGAGCCCATTTGGAAACGTCGTCTTTTGCCCCAAAATCCTCCCAAACCTTACACCCCCTTTCCTGGGGAAGGTTTGATAAAAATCCTCACCAATTTGCATAGGTGAGTACAGACCCAAACCCTTGGATCTTAAGAACAATGAAAAAGCATTCAGATTCTTAAACGAATAATTTTAATAGAAGAAAAAGTAAAAGAATCACCTCTGTGAAATCAGGATGGTAAATACCTTACAGGGTAATCAGATTCAAAACATAGAGAATCCCTCTCGGCAAAACCTTAAGTTACAAAAAGACACAAAAACAGGAATCTACATCCCATTCAGTACAGCTTGTTTTCTCAACCATTTTAAAGAAATCAGAATCTAACACATCTCTAGCTAGATTACTTACTAAGTTCTAAGACTCCATTCCTGTTCTGTCCCCGGCAAAAGCATCACACAGACAGAGAGAGAGGCTTTGTTTCTCCCTCCCCCCAGCTTTTGAAAGTATCTTATCTCCTCATTGGTCATTTTGGTCAGGTGCCAGCGAGATTATTTTAGCTTCTTAACCCTTTACAGGTGAAAGGGTTTTTCCTCTGGCCAGGAGGGATTATAAAGGTGTTTATCCTTCCCTTTATATTTATGACAAGCCTAGATAGATGCAGTTTGAGGCTGCAGTGACTTACATACCAAACTATAATAATATTCCATATTGCTGTCTCTTGTAGTTTTGCTGTTTATATTTGATAGTCTTTTCTCCATCTGGCCCTTATTGGCCAACCATGGATAAAATTTGTGTTCTGTTTTTAAAAGAATGACAGATACTGCACCTCTCTTTAATATGCCCCTCACCAAGGTACAAAAGACAGCACATGTGTGGGTCACTATTTGGAATAGAAACCGCACATGATGAACAGGGAGCCCTGCATCAGAAATGGAGCAGAGTACCAAAGAACAAAAATTAACCCCCACAAAAAACAGTAAACAACAACAAGAAAGAAAGAAAGGAAACAGGTACTCAACTGCTAACATAACTACACACACTAGAGACACAAGCTAAACTAGCTGATGGCATCACTTGAAGAAACCATGAGGTAAACTGCTTGGCGAGCTCTGACCTGGGCCCTGGCCAGTGAGAAGGAGCTGAAGGGGGCTGGAGCAGCACTGCCCATATATATCCTGGGTGAGGGCCAAAAAGTCATGCAGGGCAGATATGGGTATTGCCGAGGAAAATTCTGCTCTTCTCTGCTTGCTCCCTGACACCTGAGTAGAATAGACATGTGCAACACATCTTGAAGAACAAGATACAATACAGATAAGGCCTGGTCTATACTACAGGGATAGGTTGACATAAGCTACCTTGCATTGACTTAGCTGTGGAAGTGTCTTCACTTAATTGTGGCGCCCACTGACTGAAGTGCCTCTCTCTGCCAGCTTAATAACACCACCTCCCTGAGGGGTGTACAGTCACTGTCAATGTAATTAGGTCAATGCGGTATCAGTGTAGACACTGTATTGCTTACATCAACTGTTACTGGCTTTCGAGAGCCATCACAAAATGCCCCACACTGACAATACAATCAATAAAAGTGCTCCTGGTGAGGACGCACACCAGCGACACAAGGGGCCAAGTGCACACACACACACACAAGTGATTAAATAACTGCAGTGGCTGTACGCTGAAGTAAGTTAGGTTGACGTAATTTTGTAGTGTAGACATGGCCTAAGTAACCATTATTTCTGCAAACAGACATAGATTCTTTCAGGAAAAACAGGGTGTCAAATATAAAGGGAAGGGTAAACACCTTTAAATCCCTCCTGGCCAGAGGAAAAACCCTTTCACCTGTAAAGGGTTAAGACGCTAGGATAACCTTGCTGACACCTGACCAAAATGACCAATGAGGAGACAAGATACTTTCAAAGCTGGAGGGAGGGAGAAAAAGGTTCTCTCTGTCTGTGTGATGCTTTTGCTGGGAACAGAAAAGGAATGGAGTCTTAGAACTTAGTAAGTAATCTAGCTAGATATGCATTAGATTCTGTTTTGTTTAAATGGCTCATAAAATAAGTTGTGCTGAATGGAATGGATATTCCTGTTTTTGTGTCTTTTTGTAACTTAAGGTTTTGCCTAGAGGGATTCTCTATGTTTTGAATCTGATTACCCTGTAAGGTATTTACCATCCTGATTTTACAGAGGTGATTCTTTGAATTTTAATTGAAGAAAAAATATTCTTTTAAGAACCTGATTGCTTTTTCCTTGTTCTTAAGGTCCAAGGGTTTGAGTCTGTGTTCACCTATGCAAATTGGTGAGGATTTTTATCAAGCCTTCCCCAGGAAAGGGGGTGTAGGGTTTGGGAGGATTTTGCGGGGAAAGACGTTTCCAAATGGGCTCTTTCCCAGTTATATATTTGTTAGACGTTTGGTGGTGGCAGGGATAAAGTCCAAGGGCAAAAGGTAAAATAGTTTGTACCTTGGGGAAGTTTTAACCTAAGCTGGTAAAAATAAGCTTGGGGGGGGTTTTCATGCAGGTCCCCACATCTGTACCCTAGAGTTCAGAGTGGGGAAGGAACCTTGACACAGGGCCAATGAGACCTGAATATCTAATGTTAAAAAAAGAGGGTGGGGGATGGAAACCTTAAAAAAAGAAAAATGTTTCTCAGGTCTTCTCTGTGCAGCATAAAGGAACACAGCAAAGGCACAAGCACAGCTCTTCCTTTCCTTTGCAGGTCACTCTTATACGTAAGAGCAGACAAAGCACTGGAGAACAGACTGCTGGGCACAATACTGCATTGGCCAGTTCAAGGGAAAGGATGGACAAGACAGGACCTAGCAGAGCTTTCCAAACTCTAATTTCCTATATTTTAGAAAAATATTGTAGGTCCTACAAAAACACCGCTAGTGTTCATTTTATAATTTTTCAGTTTCTAAAACCACATTCTGGCTGCTCTGTGGGAGTGGGACCCCTACCCCATCATAGTGCACCCTTATGGCTGGTGGTTTGTAGCTTTTTGTGGGTGGCAGACAATTCTGTGGTACCATGTGTCTCTGCCTGAGAGCCATTCTGCCTTCTCCTGAGCATGGAAACAACCCTGAAGACATGTAGCAAGACAGATGGATGGATTTTCCACCTCCGTTTGGTGGAACTCAGCTCTCTGTGGAGCCAGACTCTGCAGATGGAGGCTATTCTGCTGACATGGGGATTGGTGGGGGAACCAATCTTTCATGTTGTTCATAGTATTTACCCCTTCAGTCACTCAGTACCAGGGGCTTTTCAGGCATGGCCAAGTGGTACAGGAAGTGAGGCTGCTAACAATCCTCTTCTCCTCATTCCAGCTACACTGGGAGGTGTGCGGGCTCTAATGTGGTCCTAATGGAAGTAAAGATGCTGTCTGGTTTTGTTTCCGTCAAGAGCTCTCTCAAAGAGGTGAGCCACCATCTAACTTGTGAGACAATTCATAGGATAAAATGACCCTCATACTCTCCTTCCCCTCTAAAAGTACTGGGGTTTTGCCTCAGCTGCTTTTGGGAGGGTCGTTTTTGGGGAGAGAGGGCAAGGAAAGAGCAGTAAAATGGGGGATCAGACCCTGATGAATCAATTACTGGGGAAAGGGACAGATCATTCCAACCAATTGTATTATATTGATCAACTGCTAGGTGGTGTCACATGTAACATATTTTACTTAAGCTCACAACAGCCATTCCTGGCAGTTCATTAAAGCAAATAGCATTAAAGCAAAATAAAGCCTCTTATAGCAAACACATCTGGTGTATCGCTCCGCAAAGGAAGCTCTGTAACCAGTCCATACCTGGTACAGAAGCCTGACCTGCTAGTAGCAGTCTTGCAACCTATCATGTATGAGGTGTTCAGAAGTAAACTAGTGCTAGAAGAGAACAGGAACAGAAAGAAATCAGCAACAAAGATTGGATGATTGATCTTATCAACAATGCCCTAGACTGAATTTCAGCTTTAATAGAACTTCAGAATGAATAGACTGGAAGCAGTATTTTCCAAGATTTCGCATTGCTACAAAACTCCACCAGGAAATGGGAGATACTCAGATATCTTCTTTAATTTGTGCTATGGGGAAGGGTTCTGGCTATGTTTGATGTATACTTTATACCTCAGAGAAATGTGGTTTGTGATAGAGCATGTTTACCCCAGAGAAAATGTAGAATGTTTTATAAGAGCTTCGCATGTATTTGCTAACAACTGTGATTTTGGGACTGCAAAACATGAAACTATCAGAGAGAGGCTAACAATTAGATTAACAGACAAAAGCCTCTTGCAGCAACTACTATTAAAGACAGACATCACTTAAATCTACCCACAACTGTACAGATAGCAAGCAGTCTGAACTAGCCAAAGAGCAAAACAAAAGGCAGGTCAACTTGAAAATCATGAAACTAGGTTAGAAGCTGTAAACACACACAGCATGAGTGCTAAAAGTTGTTACCATAAAAGCCCTCAGGCTATGAAGAAATTCCAGGCAAACTACAAAGACTTTCACAATAAGTGTACAAGATGTGGAAAAATTCGTAGCCCACAGGTGTACATCTAGCCAAAGGCACTAGATGTAATAAAAATGCACAAAATATGGACATTTTGCAGTGCTTGCTGTACTAAAGCAGTCAGAGAGTTGATTCATATTACAGACAATCAAGAGGGATTTTTTCTGAGATCTATTGTGTGATGACACAGAGCCTTACTGGAGAGTGAAAATGAATACCCATAGAAAGACTATTGACTTTAAAATTGAGTGAGGAGAAGATGTAACAGTCATCTCAGAAGGGATTTACAATCACCTTCAACCCCTCCCACAGCTGAGATCACCTGACCCAGCTCTGACTAGCACAGGAGGTATTCTGAACTGCATGGGCCCGTTCACCTTAGAAACGATTTATAAAGACAAAAGCTATATATTCAGAGTGCACCTGATCAAAGGATCAAAGACCAACAGCCATATTATCAGCAGCATGGCAACCATGATGGGCCTAGTGAGAAAGGCAGAAGAATTTTGGCAGAAGAGGATTTGATGATACTGGACTTTTGAAAGGCGATCCAGTACAAATAAGCTTAAAAGACAATGCTGAACCATACAGTGTACAAACACTTCTACCAGACAGACCTTGGAAAAGACTAGCTGCAGATTTATGCAAATTCAGAGGACATCATTACCTAATTGTAGTGAACTATTTTTCCAGGCATAAAGAAATAATGTACTTGAAAAACACACAATGCTGCAATGGTATTGAGAAACTGAAGTGCATATTTGCTCATTTCAGCATTCCAGAGCAATTTGTGATAGACCATGGCCACAATTCACTGCAGCAAAATTTAAGTCATTCTGTATGAAATATGATTTTGATCATATTACTAGTAGCCATATTGCTCACAAGGGACTGGAAAGGCTGAGAGAGCTGTACAGACAGCCAAGAAAATCCTACAGCAGGAAGATCCATTCCTTGCTCTTCTGAGTTACAGATTGTCAAGGTTCCTTCCCCACTCTGAACTCTAGGGTACAGATGTGGGGACCTGCATGAAAACCTCCAAGCTTACTTTTACCAGCTTAGGTTAAAACTTCCCCAAGGTAGAAACTAATTTACCCTTTGCCCCTAGACTTCCACTTCCACCACCAAACTTTATCTGGGTTCCTGAGAAAATGTAGTTTGGACATGTCTTTCCCCCCAAAATCCTCCCAACCCTTGCACCCCACTTCCTGGGGATGGTGAGGATTTTTACCAAACCTATTTGCATAGGTGACCACAGACCCAAACCCTTGGATCTTAGAACAATGAAAAAGCATTCAGTTTTCTTACAAGAAGACTTTTAATAGAAGTAAAAAGGAATCACCCCTGTAAAATCAGGATGGTAGATACCTTACAGGGTAATTAGATTCAAACAGAGAATCCCTCTAGGCAAAACCTTAAGTTACAAAAAGGACACACAGACAGGAATATTCATTCTATTCAGCACAGCTATTTTCTCAGCCATTTAAAGAAATCATAATCTAACACATACCTAGCTAGATTATTTACTAAATTCTAAGACTCCATTCCTGTTCTGTCTCCAGGAAAAGCATCACACAGACCCTTTGTTTTTCTCCCTCCTCCCAGCTTTTGAAAGTATCTTGTCTCCTCATTGGTCATTTTGATCAGGTGCCAGCGAGGTTACCTTTAGCTTCTTAACCCTTTACAGGTGAGAAGATTTTTCCTCTGGCCAGGAGGGATTTTAAAGGGGTTTACCCTTCCCTTTATATTTATGACACAGATCAACACCAATAACAGCTGCTGGATATAGTCCAGCATAACTTCTGATGGGAAGACAACTCAGAAATACTATTCCAACTTTGGAAAAGAATCTAACTCCAAAGTGGCCAAACATGAAGAGAGTAGCCACATTGGATAACTAGGCTAAAAGAGTTTATGAACACTTTTGCAACAGATGACACTCAGAGAACTGCTGGGTCTAGAACCCAATAACCCTGACTGTATCAAACTGGATGAAGAAAAAGGATGGACAACTCCAGCTGTCCTAAAGAAAAAGAATTCAGCACCCAATCATATGTGATTGAGATCAACAGTGGAGAGTTCAGCAGAATCCATCAACATTTATAGTTTGTTCCTCAGAAAGAACAATCAACAGAGCAAACTCTACAGGTGGCAGATGCAGATCAAGAATACTCAAAAGATTCCAAACTGACCAGAGACAATAGTTACAACTCATGGATAGCCATATGACCAAGTTGTTATATGTTTGGGTTGTGTAATTAAAAAACCAGTACAACTGAGAGATACTAAACAGACTGATCCATAATGAATTTTAAAGAGTGTGATAGTGTAAATTTTGTAAATGGTAGGAACATAGAACTTAAAGGGGGAGATGCAAGGGAATGCTAAACTGTATTATACTGTTCAGCCATTAGGTGACTCCATGTATAATATACTTAAGCTCAAAACAGCCGTTCCGATTCCTGGCAGTGCATTAAAGAATCATATAGTGAATACAGCTGGTGCATCTTTGGGAAGGAAGCTCCGTAGCCAGTCGATATCTAGTAGAGAAGCATGCCCTGCTAGTAGCAGTCCTGCAATCTACCATGTACAAGATGTATATGACAGACATCCAGTTAGGGAGTTTGGTTCAATGACACATCACACCATTGTAGAAGTGGCATTCTTAGGCTTTCTGGGGTGGTCAGAGAAGCTCCTGCAGATGGATTGCACACAGAGCTAGTCTTGAAACAGCTTTATTGGCAACAGGCAGGAAGAACAATGAACAAGTTCATCTTGTAATGTTCTATAAACATCTAGAGAGGCCATTGTGGGGATGCTGTTTGTCTAACAATGCCCCTTTTTCACTAGATGAAGATTGATAGTCTTGTGGGTAAAGCACTAGACTGGAACATGACTGAGCTTCATTCTATTCCTGGCTCTACTGCACACTTCCTGTGTGCCTTGCACAATTCACTTAATTTCTCTGTGTCTCAGCTCCCCATGTGTATGTAAGCAGGATCTGAATGAACTGAATGAATTCTCCCTGGGCCCTGACAGCTAGCTGGGTGGGGGAGAGACTTCAGGAGCAAACTGTATTTACATGAACACACCTACTCTGCTTAGATATCCAGCAGATAGAGCGGAGTTGCTCAAAATAATCAACTGTGGCTCGTATTGGGTTACAAATCACTGCAGTACTGAATGCAGGGGTAGTGAAATGCTGTTACCAATGTTGTTGTAATTATTGTATGAATACAGGGAAGCAGGACTGTGCTTCACCTGTCCCAAATGAGGGGGTCACCCTCAGCCAAAAGGACCTCATTAAGCCAGGGGCTTGAATGCCAGAGCCTTGTGAAAGTAAGATGGGTGGGGACAGGTATCTCAGTCAGGAAGTATAGATGCTCTCTCTAGGGGTCTCTGGACTGGTTGAACCTATTTCCCCCCACCATTTAATGAAAGAGTTAAATAGGATTTATTAGAAGCCTCTTTGTTATTTTAATTGCTCAATCAGAGCTGAAATCAGTTGTGATGGGGCAGTGTTTTTGCCCAGTTTGCAAAAAGCTGAAAATCACTGAGACTGATGTGCAGAGGTCAATAGCAGAGAGGCAGGTGGCAGCAGAAGGTGACTGATAGTCGGTCACTGAACAAGTTGCTGGTGAGGCAGCAAGCAGAATGAAGGGGTGGCCAGCGGAGAGGAACTATGGCTGGCAGGGCGACCACCCAGAGCAAATGCTCAGATGGTGGAGCAAGCAGTGTGCCTTCTTCCTGGGGTGGGAGGTG
Organism: Natator depressus; assembly: GCF_965152275.1. Taxonomy (NCBI): domain Eukaryota; kingdom Metazoa; phylum Chordata; order Testudines; family Cheloniidae; genus Natator; species Natator depressus. The sequence goes on along the minus strand of NC_134234.1, from coordinate 214,372,640 downwards.
AGCTCACACAGATGCACTTCTGAACCCTGCGTCCTCACTGCCCGAGGACAACCACTGTGAGTGGGGTATGGTGAGGGAACAGAGAGGAGCACAGAAAAGGAACTCTGGTAGTAGAACTCAAGAATGAGGCAGAAGGCACAACGGTGCAACGCACTCATATAGTGGAGAAGCAGCTGTGGACGACGGTGAGGAACCGGTCCCTTGGATAAAGTAGGAACCTTTTGAAATCCGGATTGTATGCTCTGTTGGAACCTGGGGACGCCCAGAGTTACCCTGTAGGTATGGGACAGGGACAGAGCTCAGGGGTTAGGGCACGGTGTACGCCCCTAGAATGCATTCTAGCAAACCGGAAGGTATCTGGTGCGGATCCGATGACTAAGAGCCAATTAAAACGATTCTGTACACTTGACTGGCCTCAATATCAACTAGAGGACCAGGAGTGGTGGCCACCAGGAGGGTCAATTAATTACAACACGATCCTTCAGTTACTCCTGTTCTGTCAGAGAACAAGGAAATGGAATGAACATATGTATGCGCATTTGTTTCTGACTTTATGTACTCGACCAGATATTTTACAGCGCTGTAATCTGACTCCAACTGGTTCGGTAGCAGCTAATGTTAGTCCCCAGACCCCCACCCCCACTGTAATGGCAGAGCCGGTGTCCCCTTCGGCCCCTACACTCACACCTTGTAAGTCCCCAATGGTTGGCCTATACCCCTTAATCACCGAAACTAAAGTCGCCCGGTCTGGATCGGACAGGCGTCCGGCCACGACTATGCAGGTTTATACTCATGTGCCCTTTAATCCTGTGGATTTGGCTGCTTTCAAAGCACAGGCAGGAGAGTTTTCCACCAACTCAAGCAGGTTTATATCAGTCTTTGAGGGGTGCCTCAGTAGTCACAAGCTGGACTGGGGTGATTGTAACATCCTCCTGCGAACCCTATTGTCTGAGGTTGAAAGACAACAGGTTGTGTCCAAAGCAAGGGAGGAGGCGCAGAAACGGTATGACCAGGATCATATTAATGTCCCTGACCCGGATGCACAAGTCCCCCGAGCAGACCCCAGGTGGATCCAAATGATCATGTGGATATGTCCCGCCTTACCTCCTATAAGGAGTTGCTTTTGCATGGACTCCGTCACTCAGCTGTCCGACATAATAATTGGGCAAAGCCATATGAAGTAATGCAGGATTTAAAAGAAAGCCCAGGGGCCTTTCTACAGCATATTCAGGACACAATTCGACAGAACACTAATGCAGACCCCGATGATCAGGCAACCGAGTCAATTATTAAGGGAATTTTTACGAGCAGAGCAGCCCCTGATATTAAGAGAAAGTTACAAAAAAAGGAGGATTTAATGGGCATGACCATGGCACAAATCTTAGAGACTGCAAACCGAGCTTATAGTCTGAGAGAGACAGAGAAGGAGAGAAAGCAAGTGAGACTGATGGTAACAGCAGTACAGGCCGGCACTAAGGGAAGTGGCCGGGGAGGAAGGGGCCGTGGACATGAACATCCAGGCTCGCAGGAGAGACGAGTGGGTCGCAACCAGTGTGCCTTGTATCGACGAGAGACACTGGAAAAATGAGTGCCCAAAGAGGAAAGAAAAGGGGGGTGCTTCTATGATGGCGATGGCGGAGCAGGAATAGGGGTGTCAGGGGAGACGGACCACCCTACCCCCGGAACCCTGAGTAAAGATGCGGGTGGGAAGCTCAGAAATAGATTTTTTAGTGGACTCTGGAGCAGCACGAACTGCTGTAAATCGACCCCTTCAGTTGCCAGTAGCAGATTCCCTTACTGTGGTGGGAGCCACAGGCAGGGACACCAAGTGCCCAGTGTATGCCCCAGCGGAATGCGCTTTGGGAAACAAGACTATATCCCACAAGCTGGTATACCTCCCTAAGTGTCCACCACCTCTGCTGGGACAGGATCTGCTTTGTCGCCTCGGTGCCACCCTGCATTTTACTGAGGATGAAATAACCCTTACCTTACCCCCTGAGAATGCATGGATCATGACCCTTGCAGTTGAGCCCTCAGCCATGCAAGCCCCAGAATGGAGCCCGTGGGAAGACCAGGTGTACCCCCTCATGTGGGCATCAGGGATTCCAGGAAAGGCCACCCACCAGACCCCCATTACTATTTAGCTCATACCAGGGAAAGGCCCAGTGCAAGTAAAACAGTATCCAATCAAGAGGGAAGCCAGAGTAGGTTTACAGGAAACTATAGATCGATTTCTAATGTATGGTATTCTCCGGGAATGTCAGTCAGCCTGGAATACTCCCATTCTACCCGTACAGAAGCCTGATGGCACGTATCGGCTAGTACAGGACCTAAGGGCAGTCAATGAATGGGTTAAGACTTTGCACCCTCTTGTCCCTAACCCGTATACATTATTGGCTTCTATAGGGGGACAGTATACCCATTTTTCAGTCCTTGATCTGAAAGATGCTTTCTTTACCATCCCAGTTGCCACCCCGTCACAGGAGATCTTCTCCTTCGAGTGGGAGGACCGAAAAAGGGTTAAAAAGCAACTTTGCTGGATGGTGTTGGCCCAGGGATTTAAAAACTCCCCCACCCTCTTTGGCCAGGCTCTGGCCAGGGACCTAGAGGAGAGGGATAATGAGGAGGCCCTCCTTCTGCAGTATGTAGATGATTTGTTAATTGCCACTGTGGGCCAAACCCCCTGCCTTAAAGCCATCGTGAACCTCCTGAATTTTATTGGACTCCGGGGATATCGGGTAGCACGGAGTAAGGCTCAAATCGCCCTCCCAGAGGTACGGTACCTCGGGTTTCACATACGGCAAGGGGAGCGTCAGCTTTCAAGCGAAAGAAAGGAAGCTATCTGTCAAGTTCCTACTCCAAGTAATCGTAAGCGGCTCAGGGCATTTCTGGGTATGGCAGGCTTTTGCAGGATATGGATCCCAGAGTTTGGACTATGGGCTAAACCCCTGTACGATTGTGTAAAAGGAGCAGATCATGACCCCTTCTATTGGACCCCTGAGGCTGACAGGGCATTTAAAATCCTGAAAAGAAAATTGATGGAAGCCCTGGCTCTGGGCCTGCCGGATCTCTCTAAGCTGTTTCAGTTGTATGTACATGAACGAAAGGGGGTGGCCCTAGGAGTGCTCACACAGCTGTTAGGAGCATGGAGACGTCTCGTGGCTTATTTTTCTAAGCAACTGGATCAGGTTGCAAAGGGTTGGCCGGCATGTTTACGGGCGATCGCAGCTACTGCCCTAGTGCTTGAGGAAGCCGAGAAGCTAACACTGGGAGGGGTTATGCAAATCCATACTCCCCATATGGTCCGAGCCTTATTGGATGCAAAGGGAGGGCTTTGGCTCACCCAGGCTCGGATTGCTTGGTACCAGGCTAAGCTGTTAGAGAACTCTGAAGTCACCTTACAGCCTTGCCCCTCCCTTAACCCAGCCACTCTCTTGCCAGAAACAGAGGAACAAAAACATGACTGTTTAGAGATCATAGATGCCCAGTACTCCAACCGTCCAGATTTAAAGGATGTACTCCTCCCAAATGCAGATTATGAGTGGTCCACTGATGGTAGCGGTACTGTAATAGATGGGCAAAGGAGGGCGGGTTATGCTGTTGTGACCCTCCATGACACTGTGGAAGCTGAAGGTCTGCCTGCTGGGACCTCTGCCCAGCTTGCCGAACCAATAGCCCTGACCCGTGCGCTTGAACTGTCAAAAGGAAAGCGGGTCAACATTTTTACTGATTCAAAGTATGCTTTTGGTGTGCTACATGCTCATGCTGGCCTATGGAAGCAAAGGGGAATGCTGACAGCCCAAGGCTCCCCAGTCAAGTACGGGCCCCAAATCCTCCGGCTCCTAGAAGCCGTACAACTTCCCTCGGAAGTGGCGGTGGTACACTGTAAAGCCCATCAAAGGGAGGATCAAGATGTGGCCAGAGGTAAAGCCCGGGCAGATAGAGAGGCTAAGCATGCTGCCACCCTACCATCCCCTCAGACTGAGAACGCCCATATGCATGCCCTTATCCCATCAGTAGGGGAGCTTCCAACTCCTCAGTACTCTGGGGAGGAGAGACAGCTAACTGACAAACTCGGTCTCCGGGAAAAGGAGGGATGGCTCCATTCCCCGGAAGGGAAGGTCCTCTTACCAAAGGGCCTGATCCGGCCAGTGCTGCAGAAACTACATCAAACCACTCATGCTGGCAGGGAAGCACTTATCCAGCTAATGGGAAAATACTTTATCACTTCCGGACTCCGACCCGTGGCTGCCCAGGTACAAGCGGACTGCTTAGTCTGCCAAAAGAATAACCCCCGACCGGGACATCCTGTGCCACCAGCTGCCCTAGAACCCACTCCGGGCCCCGGACAAGTGTGGCAAATAGACTTTACTGAGTTTCCCCGGACCCAAAGGTTCAAATATCTCCTTGTCATAGTGGATTGGTTCAGCGGATGGCCAGAAGCCTTCCCATGCCGTAATTGCACTGCCAGAACAGTGGCCCTCAAGTTTGTTAAGGAGATCATTCCTCGCTTTGGACTCCCCCCGTGGATGGAATCTGACAACGGGACACATTTCACGTCAAAAATCATTCAAAGCATCTCACATGCCTTACAGATCCCCTGGAAACTCCACATGCCCTGGAGACCGCAAGCCAGTGGTGTAGTGGAGCGTACCAATCAGACCCTTAAACGGCATCTCTCAAAAGTGTGCCAAGAAGCCTCACTGCGATGGCCTGATGCTTTGCCCCTCATCCTACTTCGTATCCGCGTTCTCCCTAAGGGTAGATTAGGGCTTAGTCCCTTTGAAATTATGTTTGGAAGGGCATGGCCTATGAATGGCACCCCGGTTCTGTCAGGGGAATGGGAGCTGGGTTATGGTTTTTTGTTACAGTATATGTGTTCCCTGTCTGCTGTTCTCTTGTCTCTTCACAGGTATACCAAGGATTCCCAGCCTCTCCCCTTGGACTCTCCCTTCCACTCCTTACAGCCCGGTGACTCTGTGCTTGTTCGTACCTGGAAAGACAAGCCTCTCCAGGAAAAGTGGAAAGGACCCTATACCGTCCTGCTGGTCTCCCATACAGCGGCAAAGATCGAGGGACACAAGAACTGGATCCATCACTCTCGTCTGAAGGCAGTACCTGCCCCCTCGTCAGCAGAACAGTGGACCGTCCAACCTGCTGACTCCTCATCTAGTGACGATCTCGGGCTAAAGCTACTGTTTAAAAGACACAAATAGTGAGCACCTTTACGCTTGCCCACCCAGGTACTGGAGACCCTGGGTTGGGAAGACTCTGGTGATAATTAATTGGGTAACATTGTTATTCTCTGTATTGGTATTTCCAAACTGTGCATATCGGGAGCATAACTCCTTTGTTTTGCTTGTGCACCATGTTGCTACTTTAACAAACCAGACTGATTGCTGGGTATGTGCTCCAACTCCACTGTCCCCCCAAATGGGAATGCCCCTTGACATGCTGCCCCTGACCCTAGCAGAATTAGCCACCACCAGAGAGCAGGAAAGAACGTACTCGCCGTTCTGGAATAAGACCTCTTTACAGCAAGCCACCTATCAGGACCAGGAGTATTCAGTTGCAGTACTCACTGAGGGAGTATTATGTTTTACCTGAAACCAATCTGATTACTATGGGCGTCCTGTGGGAAAAAGCTCCTGTGTTATTACACAGTGGGCTGATGGGTATTGGATAAAGACCAAAAGGGGAGGACAGCAGTGTGGGTGTAATGGTTCCTCCCCTTGTAGGGAAACTCTTACAAATAATCTTACCACAAAAAAAAAAAAGGGTTTGGAAATATAACTTGCTGTCCAGTTAATATCTCCAATGTAGCAAGCCAATGGTGGGTTTGTAGCGGTCCCTATGGCGAGTGTAATTTGAACGGCACAATTAGAAACGTCCCCACTTGTTCCCAATCAGGAGGATGGGATACCCCCTTAGGGGCATATGAACTGTTTGGAAAAACAGCTTTAAATATTCCAGGAATCCCCTTAAGAAACGGTCCTTACTGGGCCCTACAGGGTCCATTTTGTATGTGGCCGAAAGGCTTACAAGGTGCTGCCAGCCAACTGGACAGGTAGCTGTTATATAGCTCATGGAGTTCCTCATCTGTCAATAAATACCATACTGCCCAAAGGAAAGATTAGAAATGCCCGAGACACCTCTGTTGAGTCACGAGAAAAGACCCTGCAGCGACTGACAACGGCATTGGAGGGCAATATGAAGAATTCCCTCATAGCCGAGAAGCTTGTAGGGTGCTCTGTACTGGGAATAGCGCCACTGTTTTCCGGGCCAGCCATGGCATGCATAGGCCACTATACTGTAAGGCTGCAAATGGTACTTGAGAAAGTTGCCTTAGAGTTAGAGGACTCGGTTAGTGATTTAGGGTCAGCAGTAAAAACATTAAATAAAGAGGTACAGCAGCTCAGGACGTTTTCCCTCCAAAACAGGCTGGCTTTGGACTATTTCTTGGCATCCCAAGGAGGGGTTTGTGCCCTCGTTGGGCCCCGATGTTGTGTATATGTAATTGATAGCAGTTATGAAATCTATGAAAAGGTGGTACAGGCTGAGGCCCATGCCCGAACCAGAGCACAGGTTGCCTATACTGCCCCAGAGAGCGATTGGTTGCAAACCTTGTTTTCAGGCTGGGGTTTGTCGTCTTGGCTTGGTGGTTTATTTAGCTTGTTATTGAAACTTCTTTTTCCTGTATTGCTTGTATTAACGGTATTATGCTGTGCAGTATCATGTGCCAGGGCCCTTTTGCAAAAGTTAATAAGTCATTCTCTTCAGGGCTATCACAAAGTGCTTATGCAAAGTCCTATTGTAAAGAAATAAGTAGCCCAAATAAAAAAACTCAGAGCCAAGGCTGTTGAGTGTTCTCAAAGGAGGGAGTTGTTGGGGACACTGGGGCATGGCCACTAGGTAACTCGAGGGGATGGAAGACCACGAGTGTCGATGAAGCCCCCTCGCACTAGGCCCAGGTGTCCTTGCCCCCCCCCCCCCGCCTGGAGGCACTCGCAGCAGCTCTGCGTACTAGGCCCAAGTGTCCTTGGGCCCCCCCCCCCCCCCCCGCCTGGAGGCACTCGCAGCAGTTATGCTGAGGATCTGCAACAATATGTTGCAGAGTCAGACTGCCTGAAACTAAACAAGGCCAAACAGGGCAGATATGGAAGAAAAATGCTGAGTAAAGCAGCTTTATGTATAGTTTAACAAATGATACAAAAAACAAGGGAACTAGCTGGTAACTGGAGTGGCTGGCTATATGGATACCTAGGGCAGCTTGCTATTGGATAAGTATGCTGAAGAAAGGATGTATAAAAGCCTGTGTAACTTCCTGCTCTGGCTGCAGGATTAGAGATCTTATTCCCCCTGTACCTTTTTGCAGCTGCAAATAAACTTTTCTGCTTCTCCACCCCGTTGTGATTATTGGATGTAGCACACCGGGTAGCAAACCAACCCCAGCTGTTGTTTTGCCTCTCGGCACTGTGTGCCGGCAACAAGACCACTGGGCCATGCAGTTGAGCATGGTTCCTCCAACAGTGGGTATACCTGATCCTTCAGAAGAAAGACTTAGGCCAAGATTTTCCAAAGTGGAAACCTAAAGTGAAGCTTCTAAGCCCCGTATTAAGTTGCCTGATTTTCAAAGGTGCTGAGTACCCAGCAGCTCGCACTGGCCAGAGCGTTATCCTGAAAACTAGGTCACTTTTAGGATTCCTCTACCCAGGCCACAGCAGTGAAGCTCCCAGCCTGGGTCAATGGACTCCAGCGTGCAGGGCTCCGGCTCGCGCTCTCACAGTAGCTGTGTAGCCGGCGCTTTGAAGCTGTGGCTTGGGCTGGGACAAATGCCCGGTTTTGCCCAGAGAGTTGGGCTGCCCCGGGCTGGGTTTAAAAAGGGGACTGACTGTCCTGGCCAAAAGGGGGGCGTAATGGGGGGCAGGGTATGTCAGACTCAATTTTTGAACCCGTGGGGTTGGCAATACTGGGTTGGGGGAGGCAGCCCATTGTGTGTGTCGGAGAGGGGGGGGGATGGGCACTGAGCCCAGTCCATAGCCGGCCGCTCCAACCAACCACTTCGTCCACCCCAGCCTACAGCGGTCTGTCCACTCAGCCCCCCCCACGCCCTCCCCAGCCGGGGCTCTCGTTTCCATGGTAACAACAAGCAGCCGGGCGGGAGGGTCACGTGTCCCGGAAGCGCCCCCTTGTGGCCGGAAGTGACGGCGCGAGGCACAGGCAGCCCCGGAGGCCCCAAAAAAAAAAAAAAAAAAAAGGGGGAGGGGGGAAAATAAAAATAAAAAAAGGGAAAACCCCCCAAACGCAGGACGCGGCGCTGGCGGGGCCGCCCAGGCCCGAGCTGCGGCACCCCCGCCCGGCAGACGGGCCGCTGGGAGCCTTCCCCGGGGGGCGGCCGCGCGGGGCTCCGCCGCCGCCCCATGAGGAGCGCGGCGCCGCGCGGAGCGGGCCGCTGGGCGGGGATCAGAGGTAACAGCCCCCCGCGGTGCCTGCCGGGCCCGGCCCCCCGCGCCTCCGGCTCTGCTGCGCCCGCCCCCTCCCCGCTTTGTGTCTCCGGCCCCCGGAGGCCCCCCGACTCCTGCGAGGCCCCGGCCCCGGCAGCCTCGGGAAGAGAGGCGGCGTGGGGCCGGCGGCGGGGATTTGCCCCCCGGGAGCCGGCCTGTCCCTCTTCCCCCGGCCCGCGGGGGCTCAGGCGTCCCGCTGTGTCCGCTCTCCGCCCTTGCCAGGGAAGGGCCCCACCCCGCTGCCCGGCTGTTTTCTGCCCGGCGTTGAGGTTGCGTTAAAAACAAGGGTTCACCCCCAGCCCTCCAGGACGGCCCGAAATCGCCCCCTCGCTTAGTTTCCCGGAGACGGAAGCAGTTTGGCCCTTGCCCCCATGCAGAGCCCCGCTGAGGTCACTGGGGCTGTGCCCGGGGTTAATTGGCTCACCGGTCCAGTTGCAGACTCAGTCCTGCAAACACACAAGGTGGGTAACTTTACTCATGGGAGCGGTCCCCGCACATAAAGTGACAGACACACAGGTAAGCTCTGGAACCGGCTTCCAAGGGCGGTGATAGAACCTCCGTCCTGGGCAGTTTGTGAGACCAGGTCGGACAGACACCGGCCAGGCATAGTCTAGGTTTACTTGGTCCTGCCCCACTGCAGGGGCTGAACTAGATGATCTCTCAAGGTCCCTTTCAACCCTTCATTTCTGTGATTCTGTGTGTCACTGTTTGCAGGATTGGGCCCTAATTTGACCCGGCGGGTTAAACTTTTCTGTGAATGGAATAAATAAATAAACAAACTACATTGAAATTGTCTGGCAGAGGAAAAAAGTAACTAAACGGTAAAGGTGAAAAGTAAATGAGCTCTTCAAAACGGATAACGTTTTAATTAATTTGGGTGTTAGTGTGGCAAGTAAAGATATTAGGATTCAAATATATATGTATACCTTGAAGTCAGTAAGAGTTGTGCATGTGATGATCTACAGGATCTGGGTGGTTGATTTTTTTTTAACCCAACAGTTAAAATTTCCAGTACGGGCTGCTTATGGCAGCCTCTTGTCTGCCGTGGGCCAAGTATGATCTTTACCTGTTGCTGTCCATTGCCTCTGATCACACTCTAATGTTTTAGCTTTGCTCTCCTTCTCTTAGGTAACACCAGATTCTAGTGTAAGTTTTGTTCCTGCATTGATTACTTTGATTTTAAATATTTGTGTAACCTTATTTTTCTTCTCCACTCTCTGCGTCCAGCATACTGCAATTAATTTCCCCTCACCTTAACTGCCTCTTTCTCTGCTTTGGGACTATACTGGATTGTTCTCTCTGGGTGGGCGTGGGAATGCACGGGTAGAATCAGACCTATTTAATGGTTTGCCAGAGACCTCAGATGGCTGACAATTAATGAAGGTTCTCCTTTAGTTGACATGGTCCCATGTTTTTAGAGCAGTTCTTCCCTGCTGTTGCTATGATGCTCTGGATGGTCATGATGTGCAACATAGTGACATCCATGACATCCTAGATGATCACAGACTCGTGTCAAACATATATTGTATGGCAAAACTCCTATTGACTGCAGTGGGAGCAGGATTGGGCCCTGTGGGATAAATTCAGACCTAGTATAAGCAGGTCAATTGCTGAGTAAGAACTGAAGGATTTGGCCTGTAGAATTCAGAGATGCAAATGATCTATTAGACTATATTATGTGCATTTTCCCACTCTGTCCATGTGGAATTATTCCCTTCAATATGCAAGCAGTGAAGTAAAACTACAGGTTTTGTTGTTCAGTGGGCCCTCTCCTGCATGCTAACAGTTCTCTGTGCTCACACGTTATCTGCCTGTCAGACTCACCGCACAGTGATCCTTGCTCCTCAGTTTTGTGCTCTCAACAGGATTTGACTGGTGAGCCCTGTCTGCTCTGCATAGATTTTCAAAAGTGACGATTTGCTTACATGGCCCAGTACCCTAAACCAGAAATATTTCTTGCCTGATGTAATGAGCAACCAGAAGTTGGTCCAATAAAAGATGTTACCTCACCCACCTTGTCTCTCTAATATCCTGGGACCAACATGGCCACAACAACACTGCGTACAACATTGGATAGAGAGAGAGACTTTTATGGAGCTCCCTCCCTACTATCTGATTGTCATATGTGTTTCAATCACTAGAATGCTGCAGTTCTTCAGAAAGAGCTGCGCAGGTCACAGTATACGAACCACTGGTCTGGGCAACTAAATACATCACTGATGGATCTGGGATGGGTTGAATTAAATCAATGCTATTTAAATCACAGTGTTTAATCGTGATTTAAATCAGGAAGCTGGAAATTTTTATTTAAATAATTGATTTTTAATTTTGTTTTGAACTTGTACTTTCTAATTATTTTCCTAAAGAAAAGTTGATTCTCATTGGTTGGTAATCATTAAAACATTTTGGTTTTTCAGTTAAATATAGCCTTTACACTTAATTTGCTATGCTTTGTTAACCAGGAGGAGACTATATCTAGACACATTTATTTAAGCTAATTTATAGCTTAAAATACACTTATTAAGATTCTTAATTTTTACCATTTTTATTATTAGACAATCATGAATGGTGCTTTTATTTACTAGATTATTAATTTTTTTACTCATAATTTGTGTCAAGCTCTTTTTAGATGGAAATTGAAATTCAGTTAAAGCACACAAAACCAGCATTTTAAAATTGTTTTTGTTTTATCTAACTAACAATCTTAAATGTATTGGATACATAAAAACAAAAGTTGATCAAAACATGTTTTCCATTAAAAACTCATTATTAAATAAAGTACATACTGTATTCTGACCACGACTAAAGCTCGTAGGTGCTATGATAAATCAAAGAAATAAGTTGGTAGTGAACTGAACTGATTGTTTCTGGTCAGCATATTCTTCAAGATTTTACAACTAGCAGATCTCATTCTCTCACACCAAGTTTAAATTCATATTCATATTTTATTTATAAATTGGAAGAGGAAAACCAAGCTTTTCTGCTTTTTCAACTCCTAATCAGTTTCTTAACTTTCAGTGAACTAGTCATTGAACTGAACTAGTTGAATCAAAAGTATAACTGGGTTCAAAAAAGAATTAGATAAGTTCATGGGGGATAGGTCCATCAATGGTTATTAGCTGGCACTGGCCAATGGGATGGATCATTTGATAAATTGCCCTGTTCTGTTCACTCACTTGAAGCATGAGGCCCTGGCCACGGTCAGAAAACAGGCTATTGGTCTGAATGGACCATTGGTGTGATCCAGTATGGCCATATCTTATGTTCTCATGAATAAACTGAAAAGAAGAAAATACTCTCTCTTTACATTCAGAAAAGGCTACTGCTGTCAAAATCCGGTTTACAGTTCAACAAACTCTTGTTCCAGGTGTTTAGCCAGTGACTTCCACCAGTTATAGTGGTTGGACTTCTTTAAAACTTCATCAGCAAATGTGTACTACTAACAATTTAAATTAAAAATAATATTAATTTATTGTAGTATGTTTAGGCCTTAACATAAATTGTCATAATTTCAGATTTAATTTTAAATAGGTTTATTTTTTAAAAGAAAATGTATTTACGTAAAATGTTTAAAAATCATCACTTTTTGTGTCCTCCCTGGATGGATCTTAAGTGACTGCTGCATGTATTGTGATAGATAATACCCTGTGATTATACACTTTGGATTGGGTAGGGGCACTAGACCACAGACTAGGAAGGTGTGGGGAGATGGTTCAGGACTGGCATAATTCCTCAGCATCTCTGGTTTCCTTCAGACATGCAGAGCCCCCATCACAAAATCTCCTCCCATTACCCAGTCAACCCCTATCTCCTGCTGCTGGAAGCCCTCTATGATCACTCAGGCACATCTTCCCCTTTTGTGAGAAACCCTTCTTAATCCCCTGGATGAGGGCTTTCCATTTCATCTGCCTCCCTGTTGATGGAAACCCTCTCCAATTCTTCCCATCCCCCATATTAGCATGACCTATCTTTCTGCTGTTGGAAAATCTCTCTGATCCTCAGAAGACCTCCCTTAGAAACCTTTCCTGATCCCTCTGACATGCATTCTCCATGTCACCCATTTCACTTCCTGCTGGTAATCCCTTACCACTCCATGTTCCTTACCCAATTCCCCCTGGCTGTGCATTCTCCACACAACTTTTCACCCCCACTGGCAGGTCCCAATCTAACAGTTAAATCAGAAACCATCAGGGGTTACAGCCCAGCCAGAAGTGTATGTCTGTGAGCAAGAAGGAAGAGCCAACCTGAGTGGGGGACCAAGCCAAGAAGGGAAGGGTTGCATTTGGGTGTTTTCGCAGCGGGATAATGGAACTGGGAAGAAGAATCAGCTGGGAAGGGAAGACAGGTTACTAGGAGCACAATATTCTTTTCCTCAGTTCACTTATGTTTGAATGGAGATGAGGGGGTCAGGTAATTGAATAACTGTTTGAATAATATACAACTGGTATTTTCCTGCCTTTATAGGAGTTCAGAGCTTGCTATGTAACTGCCTATTACAGCAGCAGCATGGCCATAAATTGTGGAAATTTGTTCATTTCACTTAAACTAATTGTGATAATAAATGACAGTTGTGTTTAAACTGAACTGTGGGCCTAACCCCTGGGTAAATTGAGACTCTTTTCTCTCAGTGCTGCAAGGCAGAATTGAGGGGCATCAACAGAGCTGAGTGGGGTCCCAGTACTGGAATAGCAGGGGGGCTGAAGGACAGGACTGAAGGGCACTGGCAGAGCTGTGTGGGGAACTCAAGACTGGCATATTTAAGTTAAAAAGCCATCCGTGATGCAATGAAATACTAGTTTGGTTCTTTTGTTAGTGTGACGTGGTTTCTAATTCTCTCCATTTAGGTCTTGAATCAGTCTCCTCTGTTTGAGATCCCTGGGACCTGTCACCATGGAGACTGAAAGCGAGCAGAACTCCAACTCCACCAATGGGAGTTCAGGCTCTGGAGGAAGCACTCGCCCTCAGATATCTCAGATGTCTCTGTATGAGCGACAGGCAGTGCAGGTGAGGAGCTAGCTGTGTTCTGAGTTGGATGGGTGAACAAGAGGGTGTAGTGAGAAGGGTCTTCTACATCCCTCACTTTGTATGCCCATTCACCTGGAGTGGGAGTGTGATCAGAGGGTTGGCATGTTTCAGACTTCGGCAGATAAGGGTTGCCAAGCCTGGCCAGACATTTAGTCCATGTAGTCCAGTGTCCTGCTTCCATTTTTACTGGAGCAGCCATTGTTTCATTTTTAGTACAGCGTGCAGCCTCTTATTCTATTGAATCACATTATTGCACAGCTCTAATCTCAGAGCAGGCCATTGGTTCATTTAGTTCAGTGTCCCAGCTCCTTTGGCTGTATTAGAACAGCCATTGGTCTTTTGTGTCTGGTACTCTGCCAGCACTGGGTCAGAGCACTAGTCCACCTAGTTTAGCATGCAAACTTCCAACTTCCTTGAGTTTATTATGTCTAATATATGAACTGGAGTACATCTGAAGTCCATTGAATCATGTATCTCCCTTTGGCTGTAACAGCTCAGGCCACTGATCCACCTACTCTGGTGTCCTGCGTCCTGCTCACAGAGCAAATCCTGTGGCTGATGGCCCCACTACATCCTGGGAACTTTGGATGATATTTTTTTCCTTGTAGCAGTTCTTTAGATCCTTATGTCTCTCTCTGACTGCACCCCATGGGCACATGGTGTGTGGTGGCATCTGTTTTTTTCAGAGTTGTTTTCTTCTCTTTCTCCAGGCCCTTCAGGCACTGCAGAGACAGCCCAATGCAGCCCAGTACTTCCATCAGTTCATGCTCCAGCAGCAGCTCAATAGTGCCCAGCTCCACAGTCTGGCAGCTGTCCAGCAGGTGAGTTGTCATGGGACAGAAGGAAGGAGTCTGCTGATACTTAGATAGTTAACCTTTGGGAGCCGGGGCTGTCTTTTTGTTCTATTTGTACAACACCTAGCATGCTGGGGCCCCGCTCCATGACTATATGATCTAGGCATGACAGTAATAAAAATAATTATAAACTGGGGGCTTTGTGGAGAGATGGAATTAACTTTCAAGTAAAGAAGAGAGCTTGGATAGGTCCTCCAGGTCTCCATTGGGAACATATTGCTGGGAGTCACCTCACCAGCCCGTCATCCCCTTTAAATATGAAATAGATTATTATGGAAACAATGGATGCAGGTACATTCTGAAATGGGCTCAGAATGGGCAGTGACTTGCTGTTTTTTCTGAGCATATAGGTAGCCCTTTCAATGTGAAATTTCAGAGTCAGGTTTTCTGCCCTTTGTATTTTCTCTGTAATTTTTGCGTGGTTTCTTTTCAAACTTTGTTAATAGGAAGTGTTAGTAATCTGTCTCTGGCTAAAGTTAGTCCATAACAATCCAACTTTTCTGTTGACTGATACCTTTTAAAAACCACTATCTGTCTACACACAGGTTAGTAGTGAGATGTATCTTGAGACAATCTGGTGCAACAGGGAATATATTATTTTTTTTTAATGGAGATTTATTTGTTTTGCTGTTGGACACACAATGTTCTCCATTGGTAGCTACATCTTTCAGCCAGATTGATCCTACATTGTAAATGATTTTGTGTGTGGTGGCTGACAGACTGTTGCACTTACTGGCAGATAAATTCTTCCTCAGCTGTGGCACGTCTATGGGAATCCCTGTTTCCTACCCTCGACATAGTGGGGAGGAGTACCTGGGAAGTGGATACACACAAATCTTAGTTGTGCAACAGTTCAGGTTGCTGTCCACAAAACACATTCAACCCAAAACCACAAAGATAAAGAAATGAGAAGTGCATCACCTAATAGTACATTCCCTCTTTTCTTCTATCCCCAGACACACAATTTACCAGTATCACAATTGCCGTACGCCACAGAACCCACACACCACAACCTGAACTCTACCCTCCATAGAAGCCAGTCTCCCCGTCCGCAACATACTGAACTACAACACCGAACATCCATAGCTAATACTGATGGGGAGAACAAGGGGGTGCAGTCGGAAGAGTGGGTTGAGGGGGCAGAGTTCAGGTCGCAGTGTGTGGTATGTGGTGCTCCAGTTCCCTGGGGTTGGGGAAGGAGTTGTCATAGTACAGAAGGGAAGGAATCTGCTGATACTTAGATTGTAAGTGTTGGGACTGGGAATTCTTTTTTGGCTAAATGTTCGAATTGGATTAAAAGGTTCACTGCAGTTGCTCATTCTCTCCCTCTATCCCTTTCTTACAGGCTACAATTGCAGCCAGCAGGCAGGCAGGCTCCCCCAACACCAGCACCCCACAGCAGACCACCACCACCCAGGCCTCAGTAAGTAACTGCCCTCTTCCCTACATACATCCCCTCTTCCCTTCAGAACTCAGTCAGCCAGCAGCACACAGCCACTGGGGATGCCAGGAAGCCACAGGTTATGGCAGGAAACCGTCAGCAGTAAGCGTTTGGGGCACTTATCATTATGTGGGGGTTAGGGAATTGGGAGAGGGGTAGTCCCCTTGGCAGTGGAGGTATCCACAGCTGGAAAGGTAAAAACTGATCTCTTCTGATTGGGAGAATGGGGATAAAGTCTGTTAGGGTGAGGAAGGGATCATGCCTCATGGGTGGAGAGAAGAAGAGGAGTGATGAGCAGTAGGCAGCTGGATGAGTCCTGTTGGGGAGTAGGGGAGAGTGCTGTCTGGGAGGAGGTCAGGAACTTGTGTGGGATTGAAGAATCAGGGTTAATTGGAGGGGGAGAGAGAGAAATGGGGTGGCCAGCAGAAGGCTGGGGGAAACTAGTCAGAGGCTGGCAGTGTCTGGAGAAAGGCCCCCATTCCTTCATTAGGCTTTAGATCCTATTAGTAGCAGTGTTTGTGTCCATCATTACGAGTTTGATGGTAACTGGATGATGTGCAGTGTGTAAGTGGGTTAGTGTCCCAACACTGTGGCTGACTTAGGATTCCAGAGCCTCTTGGAACAAGGGCTCCTACCGTGAGCTGCTGAGGCTATACTGCGATGGGGACCAGAAACAATTGCTTGCCCCACCCAAGATACTGCTGCTGGAAAGGGAGGGGATAATGGTGCCAAAAGTCAATCTCTGTCATTCTCTCCCTGATCTGTCTAGTTCTGTTTTTTGGAAACAGGGAAAGGCTGGGCCTTAAAATGCCAGTTCCTGCTGTTCCCCCTGCGTGTGTAGAGGGGAGGGGGCTGGGCCTCATCTCTTTTATCCCCATCTCTTCCTGTGTGATTTGGGGCTTTTCTCTGTTTTAAGATCAATCTGGCCACTACATCGGCCGCCCAGCTAATCAGCCGCTCACAGAGCGTGAGCTCTCCCAGCGCCACCACGCTTACTCAGTCTGTGCTCCTGGGGAACACCACCTCGCCGCCTCTCAATCAATCACAGGCCCAGATGTATCTCCGGGTAAGAGACATGTGCACACAACATGCCCACACCTGCCTTTTGCTCAGTCTAGTGCTCTGTCATATGGCCACCAGAATAAATCCCTGACTCTGGACCCAGTCTCAGGCTCTGATATAGCAGGACAGGGAATGGGTTTGATATATTTTAAGCTTCAGGTTGGAAGGCCCTAGTTTCTAGAACCACCACAGGTTTGATTCTGAGCAGAGTTGACTCAGCGTTCCAAGGTAGATGTACTGAGTTCAGTATGCTCTACTGTGTAGGGAGTGCTAGTGGATGAAACCTTTAGGAACCAAGCTGTCTGTGCTTTGCATGGATGTTGAAGATCCCATGGCACTTCTCATTAGAGTAGGGTACATATGTGAAACGTAGATCCCCTCCTCTCAGCAAATCCCAGGTTCAGACATATAGATCACAAAAATAAATTTCTTCCTCTCTACCAATTCTGGAACAAATATTTATCTGACAAATTAATCTCTTCAGCCACTGCCCGGCTCAGGTTCATAATTCAGAATTAATGTCTGCCTCTCTTTCAATTCTGGGTCCAGAGATGGGTCTGAAAAAATGTCCTCTAAACCAGTCCTGGGTGAGGCTATACATCAAAAATTAAACCCCCTTTTTAGGTACTCTGGGGTTCAGTTATATATCTGAAAAATAATTCTCCCTCCTCTCCACCAGTGATGGACTCAGGTTATAATTCTCTTCTTTTCAATCACTCCTGGATGTACATCTCAAATAGATATCTGCCTCTCAACCAGTCCTAGGCATACATGTAAAAATGAAATTCTGGTCTCTTAGCCAATCCTGGACAGCCCTTTGGTAATCAGTCCAGCTGTGCGTGTGATGGAAGAGAGCTCCATAAGGAAGCAGTTTCTGGTTTCCAGGTTCCAAGGGCTGCAGTCTGGATCACAGGGTTGGGAGGGTGGGTGATTTTGCAGTGTGTGACACCCCAGGCCAGTGTTGCTTTGTAATTTGTTTGCTTGTGGTTCGCTTTCTTTCTTTCTCTCTCTCCCCCTCCACTCCTTCCTCCTCCACATCACCCAACCCACCCCCACAGCCGCAGCTGGGGAACCTGTTGCAGGTGAACCGGACCTTGGGCCGCAATGTGCCTCTTACTTCCCAGCTCATCCTGATGCCTAACGGGGCCGTGGCTGCTGTCCAGCAGGAGGTGCCACCCGCTCAGTCTCCCGGGGTCCACACAGACACAGACCAGGTCAGTGATGCCCCTCTCCTGGGGTTCGCACTCCCAACCCTTCCCGCACACTCACCCCACTCTCGGATCTCTGTCTCCAGTTCAAGCTCTCCCTGTGTAGAAGGCTAACTCTGCTCTGCCTGCCTTTCTGTATCCTTGGGCCCCCTGTGGACAGTGGGGTCCGCAGGCTCCATTCTCTCTTCAGCGCGTTATTTGTGCTGGCTTGTCACTTCCAGAGAGCAGGTTCACTTCCTGCCTAGTTTTCTGGGTGACCCACTAGTTGGGTCATTTCCATCTTCATGATTGTTTGTTTGGTTACCTTGAGTGAAACAAATTGGTGGATTCATAGTCCGGTTCCTAGTGAGGCAGGTGCTCCACAAGAAAGAGCCCTTGCCAGTATTAATACTGATTGGTCCTGTTCCCTGGCCATCTTAAAGAGGCCAAGGATTGACTAGGCCACAGAGACTGGGCTTTCCCTTAAAAGGTTTCCTTCAGGTCAAGGAGCATGGATGCTCCCCATCAGTTGTCTTGCCCCATCCGACCATTCTTGGTATTTCCAGAGGCCTTTTTTTGATCCCCTGAGCTCCTGCCCCACTGCAGCTGCTTCACATCTGTCTTGTCTGCTGTTTCTTTGGAGTAAAGCCAACCGCGATCACACTTGCAGATAACATTGCAATTGGAGGGGGAGTGAGCACAAAGGATGGCAGCACCAAAGTGCAAAGAGAACTGGAGAGCTCAGAGTGGGCTGCAAGCAATGAGAGGAGATTTGGGCCTCCTGGGTGGAGTGCCCCGTGCCCAGGGAAAGGAGATAGGCAGCCCAAAAGTAAAAAGAGATTTACTGAGCTGGAAAGGGGATCCCAAGGTGCTATAGACAATGCTGAGGTGGATCCCAACAGCTCAAAGGCCAGGCAGACACATACGGAGGCCGTCCCATGCTGCTCATGCAGTCTGTGCTGTTAGAACCTGCTATTCTGAGAGAATGGTGCTATTTTCAAGTTCCGTTCAGAAAGTGCCATGAAATCTTTAACTTCCACCAGAGCTGGGGCAGAAGGGTGTTCAGGTTAATGTCTTCTACGAAGAGATGACCCCTCTAACAGTGCAGCACCTTCAGTATTTCTCTGAAGTATGGGCCAAATCCGAGTGCAAGAGGCTAGAGCCCATGGACTGACTGACTGACTTTGCCAGTGAAGCCAAAATGGACCTTTTATGGTGTTTCCAGGCTCCCTGCCTCTCTCTGTCAAACTACGGGGAAATACATGAGCATCATTGTAACCTAAACAAATGTGTTGTCTTGTGTGTGTGTGTGTGTGTTTCTAGGTGCAGAACTTGGCTGTGAGGAGCCAGCAGACCTCAGTCGTTAATGCCCAGCTGCAGAGCTCTGCTCAGAAAGCAGCCCTTCCAGGAAACTCCCAGGCTTCGGGCCTATCACAGGCCACAAATGCCAGCCAGACCTTGGCAGTGGCTCAGGCCTCTTCTGGCAACACAGGCCAGTCCCTGAATCTGAGCCAAGGGGCAACAGGCAGTAATGGTGTCTCTGGGGGTGTGGTGGCAGGTGGTGGGAGCCAGGCCACCACAGGGGTGGGCCAGGCAGCCTCATCTGGCCTTGGGGGCAGCTGCCAGAGGAAGGGCACTGGGGTGGTGCAGCCGTTACCAGTAGCAGCTGCCCAGGCAGTGACAGTGAGCCAGGGGAGCCAGACAGAGACAGAGAATGCAGCGGCAACAAAGAAGTCTGAAGCAGACGGTGGGCAGCAAACCGTTGGCATGAACCTGACTAGGACAGCTACGCCAGCGCCCAGCCAGACCTTGATCAGTTCAGGTAGGTGATGATCCAGCTTTTACCTCCGCTTCCTCCGTTTCTCCCTTGCTCTTGCTGTTTAGCTCCCTAACTCAGCTCTGTGACAAGGGCTGACCCTTGAAAGCCCAGCAGTGGGAACTTCCCACACATACCTCCCCTCCAGCTTGCTCCCACCAAAGAGGTCCCTCCCCAGCCAGACTGAGAGGGGAAGTCTCTCTCAGCCTCTTTAGTCCTTGGCTTCTCTGCTGAAACTACCAAAAGTGGGGCTAGTTGTGGTGGTCACTTGTAGAGAGATGGGTTGGAACCAGTGCCCCAGAGGTGAAAGGGTCTGTATCCCACATTTCCCACTACCTTCATCTCCTGCTGCCCCTTTGTTGTTAATGCTGTGCACTCTCCTTTTCTTCTCCCCTTCTCTTGTCTCTAGCCACGTACACACAGATCCAGCCCCACTCACTGATCCAGCAACAGCAGCAGATTCACCTGCAGAAGCAGGTGGTGATCCAGCAGCAAATTGCCATTCATCACCAGCAGCAGTTCCAGCACCGCCAGTCCCAGCTCCTCCACACCGCCACCCACCTCCAGCTGGCCCAGCAGCAGCAACAGCAAGCTTCACCTCTGACCCAGCAGCAGCAAGCTCCGCCTCCCCAGCAGCAGCCTTCGCCTCCACAAAATCAGCAGCAAGCTCAGACCCTTGTGGTCCAACCCATGCTGCAGTCACAGCCTCAGCCCATACAGCTCCAGCCAGACAGCCCCTGCCAGCCAGCCACCAAGTCACCTGTACCCATTCAGTCCAAGCCACCTTCAGCCCCCATCAAACCACCACAGCTTGGGGCTGCCAAAGTGTCAGCAGCGCAGCAGCCCCCACCACACATCCCAGTGCAGGTGGTGGGGAGCCGGCAGCAGGGCTCAGCCCAAGCCCAGGCACTGGGCTTGGCTCAGATTACTCCTACAGCGTCGGCCCCCCGGGGCATGCCAGCAGTGGTCCAGCCCGTCTCCCAAGCCCATGCCACTTCCCCATCATCCCAAGCTCCGTCTGCCACAGCTTCCCCCCAAGAAGCCCCTCCCCTCACAACTGGAGTCAACTTGGCACAAGTTCAAGGCACGGCCCATGTGGTGAAGAGCACGGCCTCGTCCCCAGTCATGGCTCAGGTGCCTGCAGCATTCTACATGCAACCTGTCCAATTACCCGTAAGTGATGCCAGTGGGAAGGGGAATAGGATAGGGGTTCTTTACATTCACTTCTAGGGCACCAGTTTCAATCCGGCTCCATGCCAGTGAGATGAGATGAGATGGGGAATGGGATATGAAGCTTTTCCCCTCTGGGGCACTGATTCTAATCCAGCCGAGGAGTTAGTGACCAATAGTCATTCTGATATGGCGATTCAGTAGCCTTCATGAAATGAGTTGGAGCTTAGTCCTCCCCAAAACGGGGCAGGTATCTGTCACAGATAGCATTAACTGTCCTCCTTGTTGTCAGTCTTGGCAGAGGGATCAGGGGCAGAATGAGCCACAGAGCCTGAGCTCCCCTCTTCCCACTAGATGTGGGCCTTTCCAGGTCAGAGACCCTTTGTTGTGTTGTATCAGCCTCTAAGATCAGGCCAGCTGTAGGCCTTTTAGGATCCCCTGGTGGCAGGGGACTTCCTGTTTTCCAGTGGCCCCTCAAAGAAAGCAGTGGGGGTAGCTTTCACTATCTTCATAAGGCTGCATGGGTCCCTGTCTCAGTATTCACAGGGACTTCATTTGGGGATCTTGCTGTGCGCCCTACTGCAGCCCCGTTGATTTTCTGTGGGTTTCACTAGGGTAGCTAAAGGTGGAATTTGGCTCTGTTGTTTCTAAACTCTGCTGTCAAGACAGTGAGCTTCTGTGACAGCTCCCAGATTCTGCAGCTCTCTGTTCCCATCCAAGACCACCACCGTATCAATCCCTGTTCACTTGTGGGAGCAGACTCTGGCCAGTGACCAGCCTATCTGGAAACTGGCAGATGGCTGCCATTCCACCTCCTTCTCATGGGGCCCATCATCACAGACTGGGACATTGTGAGTCACTGTGTCATGGCGCTGCTAAATCAGTGTGGTTGACATAGGAGGAAGAGATGTAGAGCACCAAGATGGTGATGGCGGCAATGGAGATGTCAGTGTTGTGATGTTATTGTTCCCTAATAGGAATGCATGGCAGCCTAGATCCATGGTGGTGGGGAACATGAGGGGTTGACCATGGGAAGGAACCAGGCTGGAGCTGGAGGGTTGAGGAGGTGCTGGCTATTTCCCTTCTGACCTTTCGTATGTGTTCTGCTTTTCCCTGCACTTTGGGTTCCACTTCTCCCCTTACACATTCCTGGTCCTCCCACACAGGGAAAGCCCCAGACCTTGGCAGTGAAGCGCAAAGCAGAGTCCGAGGAGGAGAAGGAGGAGTTGCCCAGTGCCACTACGCTCCTGCCCGCCAAGTCGTCTCCTGTGGCAGAGAGTCCCAAAACCATGGAGGAGAAGAGTGGCTTTGGAGGTGAGTGGGTAGAGAAGGGCTCTGATTGCTCGGTCTGTGGCCTGATGATGTAAAGCAGAGGGGCATGGTGATGGACAGGACACCAGGCTAGATGGGCCAGTGATATGAAGTTGGATGGTGGACTGGATGGGCCAAAGGTGTGGACTGCTATAATATAGCTGGCAGGATGGACTAGATGGGCCAGTGGTCAGATCAGTTGTGGTGAGTCCTTTCTTCCTTATGAGCTTTTATTCTTCCAGAGAAATCTGAGCCTGTCCTCAGCACAACTCCAAATGCCCCCACAAGTGAAGCAGCGTCCGTCACCACCACATCTTCCCCTGCCCCTACCCTGGCAATGGTGTCACGACAGACTGGAGACTCCAAACCCCCACAGGCCATCGTCAAGCCCCAGATCCTAACGCACATCATCGAGGGCTTTGTCATCCAGGAAGGGGCAGAGCCATTCCCGGTAAGAGCCGGGGTCCACAGGGGAAGGAGTCAGAGCTGCCCTGGGGAGAAGCTGCTTTTTGTGGGACTGGTATTCTTCCATCACTGGAGAAGTTTCTTTCCCCACCCCTCTCTCCCCTGACCCCCAGGTGCAGTGACAAAAGAGGGGAAGGGAGGGATTTGTGCTGTAATTACCAGGGAAAGAGGCAGAGGGATTAAAGGCGAGTAGATAGGTGGGAGGATGGAAGGCAAAGTCGGGCTGGTTGATTTCTCCAAAGGTCTCTGACACAACGAATGGGACAGGGAATGTCAGCGGGTTCTTCTCTTTAGACTGACTCATAATACAGGGAAAAGGGGGCACTGCTGCTCATAAAGAGCTGTAAATTTAAACCAGATAAGGGAAATACTGCTTCATGTAGTGTGTCACTGTCCTTTGGAACTCGCTGCTGCAGGATCATAGAATCATAGGACTGGAAGAGACCTCTAGAGGTCAGGATATTCAAGGCGAGTGGCTTAGCAAGATTAAAGATCAAGAAGAGCATCTACAGTGATGGTGCCAGGATACAAATAATCAGTATGACTGGCTTCTGAGCAAGCACTGCACACCAGCTGGCTGGGTCAGGAAGGAATGACCACTATGTGGTTCAAGGTCTCCCCTTCTCAGTGAGCTCTGAGAAGGATTGGGGCTGGGATCCCTGCTGGGGGCAAGGAGCCTCACTCCCTGACTCAGTTCACTTCTCCACCCTTTGCAGGTTGGCTGCTCTCAGCTGCTGAAAGAGTCTGAGAAGCCACTCCAGGGAGGGGCTCCCTCCGGGCAGAGTGAGAACCAGTCCAGCAACTCCCCAGGAGGAGATAGTGCAACCCTGGGTGAGTCCCAGCTCCAGGGAGCCTAGCTTGTGTCAGGAAAACAGCTTTTCGGCCTTCTCTTGTTTCCTCTTCCCATACTTCACAGTTGGTGGTGGGTGCTGCTCTCTCCTTTCTCGAGGGACTAGGAGCATGATGCTCAAACTCAGAGATCTAGGGTCTTCATTTCTTGGGTTTTGAGGGAGGGAGAGAAGAGTCCTTACACACTAACTAGAGATCCCTGGTCAGCACTAACTTGGGCAGTCTGGATCCTCTCTGTTGGAAGCCTGGAGGTTCCAATGTCGTGCAGAGCCAATAGGGAGGGGTGAATTGAGGGGATTCCTGCCTTTGTGTGGAGGATAGGGGTGTCCATGCGTGGCAAGAGGGGAGACTCTAAGAGGCATTAGGAGAGGAATGAACCTCTTTGTTTTGCTTGTGTCTTTGTCCAATCCTTGTCGTCAATATCTCAGTCAGTGGGGTTTCCATCCCATCCCTCAGGGAGGCTCTTCCACAGCCTAATAGCTCAGTAGACTCTCCCAAAAGAAATGGCTGAGATTGCTGAGTGACTCTCTTGTTCCTGGTGGTAATTGGGGGCAGGGGGGTTGTGTGATTTTTTTTCTTTGGTTGTAACAAAGGATCTCGCTCTAGAGCTGGACAAGAAGACAAACCTGCTGAAGTGCGAGTACTGTGGGAAATATGCCCCAGCCAATCAGTTCCGGGGCTCCAAGAGGTTTTGCTCCATGACCTGTGCTAAAAGGTAACACCAGGCTTTATCCTCCTCCTCTCTGACTATACTTCCCCCACAGCTGGGTATGTTCCCTTCCCCAAGTTACATACAGTGCTCATTCCATCTGGACTTCCATGCAAGAACTACGTTGGCCAAGTTGGGAGCTCTGTGTGCAGAGAGCCTGCTGGATTGGACCTATAACTTGGCTAGTCACTGCTGAGCATCTGTCCACCATTAATCCTTTGGGGTGGTGGATCAGGGTGTTGCACCTAAAGTGCTCTTGACTCCCCCAGGAAGTGGGGTGAGGGAATTGTTTCTACACTCTGAAAGAATCCTCTCCCCCCAGCAATGGTCAAGTCCACAGCTAGTTAGCAAAGGCCTGTTAATAGCACTCTGCTGGCTTGTGTTAGCCCTATGGGGCCTGGAACGCCCAGATCTGGAATGTGTGTGTTTGGGGGTGGGCCGTGAGGGGAGGGAAATGTGGGAAAATCACGCCAGGAGTTGCTGCCCTGAGAGAACACAACCCAGAACATCTTGCTTTCTCTCTCTGGAGGGAGGGGTCTGGTTGGTCCATCAGCTGCTGAGTTAGTGCAGGATGCTGTGGTCTGAAAATGTTGCTTGTGCCAAAGGTCAGCACTGCTTCCTTTCAGGAGGAGGGCTGGAAGAGGGGGAACAGACCTTGAAATCCGATGGCAAAAAGGAGTCACTCACCTTCTGTCCCCATCCAGGGGAGGGAGTAGGAGATGAGCAGGACAGTTTCCTCACTGCTTGTCTGCTCTTCTTTGTCTCAGGTACAATGTGAGCTGCAGCCATCAGTTTCGGCTGCAGAGGAAGAAGATGAAGGAGTTCCAGGAAGCTAACTATGTCCGTGTGCGTCGGCGTGGACCGCGGCGCAGCAGCTCCGAGATCGCCCGAGCCAAGATCCAGGGCAAGCGCCATCGGGTGAGTACACAGCCCCATTTGCCCTTGTCCTGCCAGCCTCGAGCCTGGCACGATGGAGCATTACCTTACTGGAGGTGTTGTCGTTTGTACCCTGGACATACTCAGTCCCCATCACAGTACTATAGTTGTCTCTGCTGCTGGAAGTGCTGGCCCCTCAAGCCCTGGATTACTCCTTTGGTTGGGACTAAATCCAAAGTCCTGGCTACTTGTGGGGCTTATGCCAAGATCCGCTGGCACTTTGGCTAAGAATCGGGTGTTCTGTCCTAACTCATTCTGCCTCTCTAAGTCACTCCCTCCTCAGAGTTCGAGTACTTCTCTCCCATGACAGTGGTGTGATGTGTGGCACTGCCTGTTTGAACAGTTGTTGCATTTCACCCCAGAAGTGGCTGCATTGGGATGAGTTATCCCTGCTTACACAGTGTGTGGAGAATGCACTGCAGGAGAGAAACTGCTACCAAGACCCACTGGGGCTGCTCATTCTGTCCAGTTTCTCAGATTTCTCCAGGCTGCTCTTGATGTTAATAGGTTTCTTTTAACCATCTTTCTTTTTCTCCTCCCCCACTTCCCTGGTGCCTGTAGGGGCAGGAAGACTCCAGTCGAGGCTCCGACAACTCTAGCTATGATGAGGCTCTGTCCCCCACGTCCCCAGGGCCCTTGTCAGTGAGGGTTAGTCATGGAGAGCGAGACCTGACCAGCTCCAACATGGCCCCACCTACTCCAGACCTACATGGCATCAACCCAGACTTCCTGTCCAGCAACCCCAGCCGCTGGAGTGTAGAGGAGGTGTATGAGTTCATCGCATCCCTGCAAGGTGAGGCCAAGCTCTTGCCCTGTCCTGTCCCCTCCCCTACATGTGTGACCCAATAGAGCACGAAGGGCTAACAGCATGTCTGACAGCCAGGGGTGCAGGGTGCCCAGCATGGAGCTTGGGATGTGGGGAGCTGGGTAATCATTTCCTCATTCTTCTTGCTTCACTCCTGGGGCTTCTGATTGAAGCAGACTCTGAGGCAGTGCAGTCAGATCCTTTGTACTCCCCAGCCTACCAGGAGAGCAGGGGCCAGGGCAGATGAGTGGGGCAGATTCTTAGAAACACCCCCTCCCCCCTTTCTTGCTCACCAGGATGGCCTGGGAGACTGGAAGCAGGAGTCCATTTTTAATGGAGTGGGAGTGTGTGGGTCAGAGACCTGTCTCACTTGGCCTTCTCTCTTGGTGTCCTGTCCTCCCCCCCCGCCCCGGCAGGCTGCCAGGAGATCGCAGAGGAGTTCCGCTCACAGGAGATTGATGGCCAGGCCCTGCTGCTGCTTAAGGAGGAGCACCTCATGAGCGCCATGAACATCAAGCTGGGACCTGCCCTCAAGATCTGCGCCAAGATCAACATCCTCAAGGAGACCTAACGGCCTTGGTGCCAGAGGTCTCCCTTTCCCCCAACCCCAGTGGAACCACCTGCCTCGGGAGCACATGGCTGGGGGAATGGGACCATTTCCTATGATCTTGCATAACAAAGAAAAAAAATGAGAAAGGAAGTTTAAATGAGTGAAACTATCACTTGGCAGCCTGTGTCTTGGTCTCTTAACGGTGCTACAAGGGGGAGGAAAACTCCCACCTGGGGCCTTGAAACTTTTTTCTTCCCTTCATGAAGTGCATCTCACTTTCTTTTAAATCCTTCCCCCCCCATGGAGAACCAGAGAAAGTGAAACTCCTAGAAAGGGGAAAAAAAGGACATCCTTCCACCTCAAAGGCTTCTGGAAGTAACCAGTTTTTTGGGGGGGAGGGGAAGGAGAGCTGAGCTGGCCCCTTCCTGCCACAGTGGGGCTGCTAGATCCTCAGTTATTTCTTTTGAATTTTTCACCATACCAGGATGTGATGCATGGAGTGGAACCTACCCAGTGCAGCTGCCTTGCTTATCTATGGGGGAGGAAAGCTAGTGAATTCCAGATGTTAGGAGAGGTTGACAGGTAAGAATTAGCACTTAAAGTGCCACCTCCCATTCCACTTTCTTAAAGCCTCCTAGACTATGGTTCTGAGTTGGGTTTAATAGCCATCATGGCATATGTACCAAACCCTGGAGGCCCAGGGCAAAAGCAGTTGCTTTGCTTTACTGTCTCCTTTTAGCGGTGCAGCTTGAAGGCTGTAAATGTTGTAGTAGCTGCTCACTCCAGATTCACCCCCATTGGGCCAGTAAAAGGGGGTTTAATTAGAGCACTTCTGCCAAGGAGTTTGGAGAACAAGGGGGAGCATTCATTTTGGGAGCCCTGCAGCCTCAGGGGTTTGTCTCTCTCCCCAAGACTGGGACGTTACTTATGGATCCAAAGCAGGAGTTTAAGAGTGCTAAGGCTCCAACCTGTTCTATGGGACTTTTTCATTTTAGTGTTCTCTTTGAGTTTGTATTATTTTGTATCTCTTCTCCACTCTCCTCAGGAGAGTGTACGGGACAAAGTTTCAGTGGGCAGGACTGTACCCATCTGCCTCGGGTCTCTTATTTTTCGTTGTAAAACAAATATTTCTTTTCCTCATAAAAAGAATGCTTCAAAAACTGCTTAATTCTGCATCTTAATGACATATGTAAACAGACCTGAGCAAAACCTAAGCTTTTTTCCCCTTACTGCCCTCCTCTACACAAAAAGTTGGTAGGCAAAATGCAATACTTTGCAAACTTGTTTGACAGCTTCAGAGGTTCCAGGCTCCACTAATGGATCAGGCAGAGCTCCAGTTAAGGAAGCTTCTGCTTAAAAAAACAAAACAACACACATCAAGGAAACTTCCAGAAAATGTAAGAGATAAGGATGAGACTTGGTTGCTAGAGTGCAGTAGGATGGGAGTTTCAAAAGTGTCCGACACTGACCTAACTCTGCTCCTGGGGTGAATGCTTTTGGAAAATGCCTCCCTAATGCTCAGCAGTGAGTAAATTCAACACTGGGATTCGTTCTGTGCCATGAGTCTCAGCCCCACCTGCTGTCTCTGCATAAGAGCTACTCGCATAAATAGTCCGATGAAATGTAAGTCTACTCTGTATACATGAACAGCAATGGCATGGTGCTGCAGGAGGGCCATATTGAGAGAGTCCTCCCAGCCCCCCCCCCCCCCCCCATGCGTGACGCTAATAAGGTCTGCTAGGATAGGGTAATAAAACCACTCTGATGGCTGTAGCTAAAAGGTGTTCTCTCTGATCACTAGCAGGCAATTGCACAGGTTACTGGAGGGCTCTTGGCCTGGCTGAAAGTAATGAAGCTACAACATAGTTGAGTAGAAGGGCTGAGTCTTGCTCTTGTATATAGTAGTGATTTGTGAGACTTTGGTCGAGGGTATGTATCAGAGTTGCATTAGAAAAGGGGACCGCAGTGAGGGAAGGTGTTTAGAGGAGGGAGGACAGGAAATGAGGGTCGGTGCAGGAACCTTAACTTGCTTACAGTGAAATACTGAGTTTGAATTTTGTAATTAAAATTCTCACTTGTTTGGAAGGGAATTTCTGTAGGTTTTATTTACTTATTGAATACAGGCCTCAAGAAACCAGCACTTCTTGTGACCCATCTGACTAAAACACTGGATAGCAAAATACGTGGCCCATATTTTGAATACTCAGAGGTTAAAAGCTGATCATAAACTCAGACTTTAAGGTCAGAAGGGACCTTCGATCATCTAGTCTGACCTGCACATTTCAGGCCACAGAATCTCACCTACCCACTCCTGTAATAAACTTATAACCTCTGGCTGAGTTACTGACGTCCTCAAATCATGGTTTAAAGACTACACGTTAGAGAATCCACCATTTACCCAGTTTAAATTTGCAAGTGACCCGTGCCCCATGCTGCAGAAGAAGGTGCCAATCTGACCTAGGTGAAAATTCCTTCCTGACGCCAAATATGGCGAGTGGTTAGACCCTGAGCATGTGGGCAAGACTCACCAGCCAGACAGCTGAGAGAGAATTCTCCGTAGTAACTCGGAGCCTTCCCGAGCTAGTGTTCCATATCTGTGCTAGCAGTCACAGATTGACTACATGCCATTGTAGGCAGTCTCATCCTACCATCCCCTCCATAAACTTATCAAGCTCAGTCTTGAACCAAGTTAGGTTTTTTGCCCCCACTGTTCCCCTTGGAAGGCTGAACTTCTCTGATGGTTAGAATCTTTCACCTAATTTCAAACCTAAACTTGTTGATGGCCAGTTTATATCCATTTGTTTGTGTCCACATTGGCACTGAACTTAAATAATTCCTTTCCCTCCATGGCATTTTCTCTCTACAAATGCATCAGAGGGGCATCATATCTCCTCAACCTTCTTTTGGTTAGGCTAAACAAACAGCCAAAGGTAACTTTTCCATTCCTCATATCATCCCTGTTGCCCTTCTCTGCACCTGTTCCAGTTTGAATTAATCTTTCTTAAACATGGGAGACCAGAATTGCACACAGTATTTCAGATGAGGTCTCACCAGTGCCTTGTATAATGCTACAAACACTTCCATGTCTCTACTGGAAATACCTTGCCTAATGTACCCTAAGACTGCATTAGCCTTTTTCATAGCCACATCACACTGGCAGCTCATAGTCATCCTGTGATCAACCAATACACCCTGGTCTTTCTCCTCCTCTGTCACTTCCAACTGATACGTCCCCAACTTATAGCAAAAATTCTTGTTAGCCCCTAGGTGTATGACTTTCCACTTTGTGCTATTAAATTTCATCCCATTTCTATTACTCCAGTTTACAAGGTCATCCAGATCTTTTTGTATAATTTTCTGGTCCTCCTCCATATTGGCAATACCTCCCAACTTCGTGTCATCTGCAAATTTTATCACATTCCCACTTTTTAGTGCCAAGGTCAGTAATAAAAATAAGAGTGGTCCCAAGGCTGATCCCTGAGGAACTCCCTTAGTAACTTCCCTCCAGCCTGACAGTTCACCTTTCAGTATGACCCCTTTAATCAGTTCCTTATCCACCTTTCAATTCTCATATTAATCTCCATCTTTTCCAATGTAATCATTTCCCATGTGAAACTGTATCAGATGCCTTATTGAAATCCAGGTAGATTAGATCTACTGCATTTCCTTTGTCTAAAAAAATCAGTTATCTTCTCAAAGATCAGGTTGGTCTGGCATGATCTACCTTTTGTAAAATCATGTTGTATTTTATACCAATGACTGTTAAGCTCTATATCCTTAACTACTTTCTCTTTTGGAATTTGTTCCAAGACCTTGCATACAATTGAGGTCAAACTAACAGGCCTGTAGTTTCCCCAATCACTTTCCCCCCTCCTTTCTTAAAAATAGGAACTATATTAACAATCTTCAGTCATAGGGCACAACCCCTAAATTTACAGATTAAAAATCCTTGTTATTGGGCTTGCAAATTCATGTACCAGTTCCTTTAATATTCTTGGATGAAGATTATCTGGGCCCCCTGATTTAGTCCTATTAAACTGTTTGAGTTTGACTTCCACCTCGGATGTGGTAATTTCTGCCCCCGCATCATCATTCCTGTTAGTCACTGTGCTACCACCCCATAGCGCTTCATTAAAAATTGAAACAAAGTATTTGTTTAGGTGTTGGGCCATGCCTAGATTATCTTTAATCTCCACCCCATCCTCAGTGCTTAGTGGTTCCACTTTCCTTGTTTTCTTTTTATTTATATGGCTATAGAAAGTCCTACTACTGGTTTTAATTCCATCTGCAAGGTCCAACTCTGCTTGGCTTTTGGCAGTTCTCACTTTATCTCTACACTTTGACCTCCAAGAGGTAACTTTCCTTGCTGATCCATCCCACCTTCCAATCCTTGTAGGGTTTCCACTTCTTTTAATCATCTGTTTGATAGCCTCGTTCATCCAGCTTGGTCTGAAACCCTTCCCTATGAAGCTTTTCCCTTTGGGATGCAGGCTTCAGACAGTTTTGCAACTTTGACTTAAAATAATTCCAAGCCTCCTCCACCATTCAGATTCTTGTTGTCCAGTCCACTTCCCTAACTAATTCCCTTAAATTTTTTAAAGGTAGACCTTTTGATATCAAGGACCCTAGTTGCAGACCTGTTTTTGTTTATCCTTCCGTTTAGTTTAAACTGAATTAGCTCATGATCGTTCAAACCAAGCTTGTCCTCTACAACCAGTTCTTCGATGAGCTCCTCATTGCTTACCAACACCAAATCTAAAATGGCATCGCCTCTTGTTGGTTCAGCAACTATTTAGTAAATAAACTGGTCAGCTATCACATCCAGGAAAATCTGGGCCCTACTATTATTAGTGTCACTTGTCCTCCAGTCTATATCTGGGAAGTTAAAGTCTCCCATAATCACACAATTTCCAGTAGTATTTATTTCAATTAAAAACATTAGAGGTCTCTATCCATATCAGATCCTGGTGAGCTGTAGCATACCCCAAGCACTATCCCAGGGGAACCTCTAGTAGCTTTCTTCCCCAAAAGTGATTTTGGCCCAAACGGACTGTCTTATCCATTCCCTCATTTCTAATTTCTTTGCAGTCTACATCATTAATGTACAATGCTACTCCATCACCCTAGCCTTTATTTCTGTCTTTCCTGAACAACACACCCTTCAATATCTGTACTCCAGTCACGACTGTTTTCCTTATAGTATCTGGTTTCACCACCAGTAGCTCTAGTTCCTCCATTTTGTTACCCAGGCTCCTTGCATTGGTATATAAACATCTTAATTGTTGCTGCTTGGCTTCACCCACATTCCTTGCTTGACTGGATACAGTCATACTGCCAGTATTGCTTATCTGACTGATATCTGCACTGTCCTTCTTAATGTCCATTCTTCTACCCACTGCTGTTCCTTTAGCTATTGCAGTATCCCTTCTTACTTGATTTTCCTCCCTCTCAATGTTAAAATCAGACATGGAGATCTCATGAGCATCTCTTGGACAGTCTCCCCTGAATTCCTAGTTTAAAGCTCTTTTAATCAGTTGTGCCAGCCTCCGTCCCAGAAGTCTATATCCCTCCCTACTCAGGTGGAGTCCATCCCATGAGAACAGTCCTCTGTCCAAGGATGCCTTCCAGTGGTTAAAAGAAAAGGAGTACTTGTGGCACCTTAGAGACTAACCAATTTATTTGAGCATAAGCTTTCGTGAGCTGTAGCTCACGAAAGCTTATGCTCAAATAAATTGGTTAGTCTAAGGTGCCACAAGTACTCCTTTTCTTTTTGCGAATACAGACTAACACGGCTGTTACTCTGTAACCTTCCCGTGGTTAAACATCCCAAAGCCCTCCTTATAGCACCACTGCCTGAGCCATCTGCTGATCATCATAATCTTGTCTTTCCTTCACTCTCCTCTGCTAGAGAGGGTCAGAATCCCACTGAAGATCACCTGAGCCTCCGTTTCCATAAGCATCTTTTCCAGCCTGGCATAGTCTCCCTTGATACGTTTGTGTGAATCTAGCTGTATCATTTGTTCCCACATGAAAGACAATCAGTGGATTCTTTCCTGCTCCCATTAGGATCCTCCTCAGACTCAGGTCCACATCCTGTATCTTAGCTCCTGGCAGACAGCATACCCTTTTGTTCTCCAGATCAGCTCTGATGACAGGTCTGTCTGTCCTTCTTAGTAGGGAGTAACCAATCATGTAGACCTGCCTTTCCCTGGTTTTGGTGCAATTCTCTGGCTTTCCTCCTGTTCTTTCTGGCTGCAAGTCCTCTTGTCTTTTATTTTCCCTTGCAATCTTCTGCGAGTCAACCTGTATCCTCCTGAGGCTCTGAGTATATCCATTGGCTCTTGCCCTCTTCTTATAGGACTAGCCACTCTTCTCTTCTTCCTTGCTCTCCCTCCTTCAGTTACAGCCTGCTGTGCCCCTTCTTCATTTTCCAGCTCAGTAAACCTCTTCCTGAGCTCTATTTCTTCTTCACAAGTTGGTCTTTTCTTCTGCCTGGTTCCTATAGTCACATGCTTCTACTGGCCACTTTTCACCCAGCAGTCTTGCCTCAGAATTCTTCAGTCCAGCTTGCATGTGCAAGTCTTAACGTTTCCCTTCAGCCTCCTCTTGCCTTTGCTCCATCATCTGCTCAAATCCTCTTCAAAACTCAGCCATATTTTTCACCTGCATCTCCAAACTTCAGATCTTCTCTTCCATCAGTTCTATAGCTGGCACTTTATACAAATGAAGCTCTTTTCAGGTACCTGCTCCAGGATTATGTACATCCCATAGCTTCCATATCCAGTCATCTTCTTTGTCTCTTCCATTGCTTGAGTTACTACCACTGTGGCCTCTGTATCTGCCATAGCCTTCCTATCTAAAGTCTTGTCAAGGAAAAAGAAAAAACAAACAAAAAAACCCCCACACCCTCCCTCCCCTAAACTTCCACACAAACTCTCCCACTTACAGCTCTGTTTGCTGGCTTCTGTGCCAGTGGCTGACTGGTGTCAAAGGCAAAATGAGACAGCATTTAGCAAGTTCTAGATCTGTGATAAAATTCATCAGCAACTAATGGTGACAGATAAGCCCATCTTACCTTGTATGGCAGGAAGGGGAAGTGACGTGTTTCTAGCCTTCTCTGCTTGGAGATCTTCAGAGGAGCCACCTTACCCAGGGGTCAAAGTGAAAGCCCTCAGTAGGGTTCAAATGCACTCTTATGCTCTGCTGTGTTCCACTCTTGTATGAGTAGGAGATTTTTTTTTTCTCCTTCCCCTCTGGCAAGCATCAAAATGAACTGTCATCAGGGAGCGACAATAATAAGATCCTCCCTCTTTTCGTGCAAAAAATATTAGATCTCTCCAGTATCACCATAGGGTCTATAAGTGAACACCTCACTAGTAAGTACTAGCCAGTTTCCACTTCCAAGCTACTGTTGCAGGCTTTCTGCAAATTGAAGCATGCAATGTGGCATTGGTTACCTGCCATTCACATTTAAGACTTTCTTCCCAACCATAACTACTTGAGTTTATGGAGGTTTTTTGGATAGCTTATATTCTGGAGCACATGGCAGGGACGAGAAGTGCCAATACACTGCATGGCATACACATCCCTCCAATTCAGCCTGTGAGGGGTCTGCTTAGACCTAACTAGGAGGCAGAGCACAGGACTCTGGCAGTCATGGGTTCCAGTTAAGGGGATGGTGCCTGCTCGGAGCAGTCTATACAGACAGCAGCTTGGACTTAGCTGAAACAGAAGGGACCTGAGTGAGAAAGTCACTCCCTGGGCAGAAAGCTGCTCTTGGATTAATACAAGGCACCGATGCTAGCCATGTTCTTGTAGCACCCACTACTGGCCATGAGTCTAGGATCTCAAGCAGCCAGGAAAGCAGGTAATTTCCAAGCCGCCTTGCAAACCTGAACAGTCAAGTTATAGCCCCTTCCCAGCTCTTCTATGGATAAGTAGATGAAAAGCTATGCCTATGCTGGAAAGTTTTAAGCCAGATCATTTATATCACATTTAAGGTCCATAATACAAACACAGCCTCTCTAACCTTAAATTTACAACATTACAGGAGGCGGGTTGGGTTCACCCTCACTTGCTGAAGGGGTGTCAGAGGCCTGGCACTGAACATCACCCCTCTGTTCACTCACATGCTGCTCCCATCATTTCAAAAGCACCAATAAAGAGCTTAGGGGTTACTTTTGGGTCATTTTATTTTTAAAGTTGTGTTTTTGTACAAAAAACGTTCATTTTATTTAAACACCAACATGAAAAACAGTAACAGAAAAAATTCAGTGACTTCCTATTTCCCCATCTTATGAAAAGATTTAGTGAAAGTAACAAAAGCCAAAGAAAGTAGGAACTACATTTGCCTGCTCCAATCCCAGCCAAAGGGGGGAAAAAAAATAAAATCTGCTTTCTTCCCCTCAAACCCCACCTCCCCTGCCCACTTCCTACTGGGCAGGCCTCCCTTCCAGAGAATAGGGAGCATAAGCCTCATCCTGTTCCTTGCAGTCTGTTTTTTTTCACCCTACAAAAATATATCCCCTTTCCTCAAGTGGTTCAACTGTGTCCTCTACTAGATAGCTCTCTGCCAGCCAGTCCCCTGGGGAAGCAGACTGGCTTATTATTCTCTGACAAAGGTTACCCCTCCCATGCCCCACAAAAATGAAAACAAAAAAAATCAAGGTGCCTGAATATTTCACTGACTTCATGAATCCTATAATGGTCACCTGTAGCTGCTGGTCTTCCAATGGGAACAGCTCCGGTGCCCCAGAAAACTGCAGCTCTGACTTCCCCAGCCAGCAGGGGCCACAGAAGCACCATCCTTGTGGCACAACTGAGTAGGGATAGAAACAACCCACAGTCAGAGCTGACCTGTTCCATCCCTATGGCTCTGAAAGAGTGAATCTGACAGCTCACCCAACAGAGGGCAGTGTAACATCCAACCCAGTCCACCTGCTCATTGGAACAGCACAGGGCCTGGCTTTGCTTTCTCATTACATTGCTTTTTAATGTAACAACTGGAGACAGTTACCCTGGTGTCAGCATTTGGTACAGCAGCGCTCTCTTAAATATGTTCCCCTTTTAAAAGTAAAATCTAGACTATTTCACAGCAAAGCAATTACCGTACTAACTTACACCATCATTTCCTAGAAGGACATAGTCAGGATCACAATCTTAAAAACTCCCCAACTGCATTTGCAGTAACATCTCTACTTAGGGAAATGCTGTAACAGAAATCAAGTGACTCTGCTGTCTTTAGGCTCTTGCCCTCACCCTGGAAGTCCGTTTCACTTTCAGGTTCTTGCTCAGCAGCATGTCATTATATTCGGCTTCCCAGCAACCAAGGAGGAGGTTTAAAGAAAGACACTATTTCCCTTGACCATTTTCAATAGGAAAAAGTCATGAAATCTTCCTGACCCCATTAGTTCTTCCTGACCCCTTCCCTGTTCAGTGAAACCGAGGTTATTTGGTGATGGCCCTTTGCGGTAGCTAAAAGAAATTGGCCTGCACCGTTCAATTCAGGCTACCATCAGGAAAAAGGAAAGATTGCCAAGTGGCTATTGCCTGCTCCAGCCCTGCTAAGGATCTGGCTAGAGGGGAGAGATCCCGGCTATGATTACACGGGGCAGAGGGAGAAGGCGGGCAGTGAATGCTTTGCCTGTGTCACAGCACGGAAGCGAAGAAAGCAGAAAGTGCATTTAAATAATTAAAAACAAATCCAGTGTTTCACAGATTGAATAAACCTTACAGAGAAGACACAGAAATGCTCCCCCTAATCCTAGCTGTTTCTACATCAGGATTCCCCCCACCCCATGCCCACCCAGGGTTTCTCCCTAGATCTCATTGAGGGGACTCCCAGGCCTGCCGGGCACTGAATGCTGGATAAGCACTTTTGCCATCTCATAGCTGCACAGAACTCTGGGTAAATACCATTCTTCCCAACTGCATAGCACTCTGCATAAGCCAATCACAGCATTACATTCAGAGGACATGCCCCTAGGGCCAGTGCTACTCTGAAATAGAGGATTCTGGGATAGCAGGGGGATGACACACCAGCTGTGGAAGAAGCAAATCATTTAAAGAAAACCGGAAGAGTAGAGCGTGAAAAGAGAAGTGGTTAGGTAACACCTGGTTAAGTGAATGGCCGGGGGAAGACGGAAAGAGAAAAAGAACTGATGTCTAATGCCTGATCACATTGGTAGCAAATGGTCATCCCGTTCTTCTGACTCCTCCCCCAGTTGGTCATCACCCACACCACGGTATGCAGCTGGGGCATTCTGGGGCTTAGACCGGCAGATGAAATCACAACCATCCTGCAGAAACAAGTTGTTGTACTGGGATCAGACCACATGCAACAGATTATGCTAAACAATAGCAGCCCCTCTCATGTTTCTCCTGTTCTGTTCTCCTATTGCACCCATCACTGAAGTATTTGAGAGATCCCAGAACTCTTTACAAAGATTAAATACACAATGCCTGTAATCCTGAATCCAACCACTTCTTAGGTGGAACATGGTAGCTGATTTATAGCACCAGGCAACATTATAGTAGGTCAGTAAGTGAAGAATAATATCTCTGACTAGAACTGCTGGGAGCAAGTTTTAGGGAAGCAAAGTGGAACTTTTCCCTGTTGGAATTTGGCCAGACACTGAGGTTACTCTCTCCCCATGTGAAAAGCACCATGTGAAAAGAATTTCTACGCCTGGGCAGGACCTCTGGTTTACACAGCAATTGCAGGATGGTACCTTCCCCAGCATTAGCACCATGGTGGAACATTAAGGCCAGCAATGACTCAAAGGGGAGAATGCCCCCCTCAAATGAGTCATCTGCTTCCTGCTGCACCAGAGTTCTCTTTGGGAGGTCTCGCATCCAAGAACAGTCACCCTAAGCATAAAGCTTGTGCAATCTGACAAAAATCATAGGCCCCGAGTGTGGGGCAGCTGCCCTTTTCTTTTGCCTTACAGCTGGGCTGGATTGGGGATCTGTACTGATTTTCACTTACCGCCATCAAGTTGCCGAGATCCTGCCAGAAGGTAAAATGTGGGAACTGCTCCATGCCCTTTGCACCCACTACCAGGCGCTGGTAGAGGAATCCCCCAATGATATAGACTGCAACCAGCGAAGCAAACCTGGAGGAGAATGTTGAAACAGGAGTGTGAGAGGAAGCTGAAGGCAACCTCTCCCCAGCTGACTGTCTACCTCCAGTTGGGAGTGGAGCCAACAGCTCTGTACGATTCAGAAAATGGGGCCATAAATAGCAGCTGCACCTGCAGAAAAGGTACCAGGGCTGTCGATCAGCATGCATAAACCCATCCCCAGCATTGCTGAGAGGAAGTGCTGTCTCATGGTTAGCACAGGGGTCTGGGAGTTAGGACTCCTGGGTTCTAGTCCCTGCTCTGCTACTGACTTGCCGTGCGATCTTGAGCAAGTCTCTTCTCTCCGTGCCTCAACTTCTCCATTTGTAAAACGGGAAGGGATAACGTTTCCCTCTCTCACATGGGGTATTCTGAGGCTTAATCCTCATCAAGATCTTGTAGATCAGTGGATGAAAAGCCTTACTCAAGGGCAGAGTTACAGCCAGCATTGGCCACGAACATGCAAGATAGGCCAGTGATCTGTTCTGTTATGTCATGTGCTATGTTCCTAACAAGTACAGAGGCCTGGAACAGACGCTCCTGCAGTAACTCACGTGATGAGCAGGATGGACCCAATGCTGAGGTGGGAGTCCTCGGGTGGGCAGGCCAAGCTGCTGTCCATCTCAAAGAGGTACAAACAGTCCTGCTCCTTTTCCCGCTCTTCTGATAGCAAGGTAAAGCCACTCTGGTTGGGTGGAGGTGGGGAAGAGGAAACGTGGCAGGCTAGACACAAATAAGTCCCCCTACTTGCACAGATGCTCCCAGCTTTGCCAAAGATTCCAGTAATCCCCCGACTCTGGGATTCTCACACACATGGGGAGGCTCCCAGCTGACCCTGGCCTGCCCCCTCCAGAGCTCTCCCCCAAAGCTGTCCCATTTCAGCCACTTCTAAAATAAGCCACATACCATCTCCTATTAGCTGCCTGCTAAGCCAGTCAAAAGGCAGCACAACCATTACTGGTACAGAGACCCAACACCCACTAGACAGAAGAAGTAAAACCCCTCTGGCTGCTCCACAGCCTCCCCACCCACAGCGACACTCTCCCCCAATCTCTCTCGGATTCACTCCTGCCTCACAGCCACACTCTCCTCTTCAACCTCTACACCTGGCCCCACAGTCCTCCCATGCCACTCACTGATAGAGTCTTCCGGTTGCAAGAGATCATTATCATGGCCTTCCTCTTCTCACCATGGCAGTGGCTACCATACGAATCCCCTCCCTTATAAATCAGCATGATCCAGTCACCTGCCAAGGGAAAAAACAAAGAGGGCTGCAGGTCAGGAGTGAGGTGGACTGGCAGAGCTGGAGAGGAGGGTTGAGGGGAGTCTTACTTCCACTGAAGACCTGTGTCTCATTGATTCTTCCCACCACTGTGTGCTTTTGGTCCTTTAAATTGATCTGTACCAGGCCTGATTGGGACAGAGAGCTGTTGACCTCTCTGCACACCCTGAACGTGTAGCTGTACTTCTCCTCTGGGCTCAAGCTCACAGTGCAATCAAAGCTGCGCGAAGGGGACAGATAACAGACAACTGCTTTATTGAATCCCACACAGGTTATTAGATCTTTAACATTCAGAAATGCCTCACCACACTGTCTCCATTTCTAAGGCCCACTTACGGCTTAAGCTAGGCCTTGCCTTTCAGGTAAGCTCACTTGCTCCCTACCTCTCCACTGGTGGGGCCTCTGGAAACTGAGCTCCTCTGTTGACCCCAGAAGAGGTAGACCCTGGACAGCAGCAATGCAAACTCCTCCCTTACCATCTCACTCTTGTGCCAGGAGGCATCTATAGGGAAAAGGGAATCCTGCCACTGTGTCCCATTCAGTCCACAGAGTGACAGCCGAGACTGCCATGAAAGGAGCCCATTAGTGCTGATTGTGCTGGTGATTCTGTGATGTGGGCTCCTTCCCACCAGGAAACAGAATGAGATCCATCAAATTTGTCTCACCCAGGTTAGTTAGAACCAGTGTCCCATTCTTCAATGCCCTATGAGCCATTCACTCTCTCCTGATCTGGGTCTGACTGGACAGGGTCCAGATCCCAGTCCCTGCAG
The DNA here is from genome assembly GCF_965152275.1 of Natator depressus. Taxonomy (NCBI): domain Eukaryota; kingdom Metazoa; phylum Chordata; order Testudines; family Cheloniidae; genus Natator; species Natator depressus. The sequence continues at coordinate 214,332,784 of NC_134234.1, read as the reverse complement.
TGGGCCAGAGGGTTGCATGCACTGTACCTCCTGGGCATCAGGGGTTCCAGCTTCTTCAGTAAGGCCTGTTCTCTTTTCGACTCTTTGTCCTGATCTCCTACTAGGTCACAGTGCTTCTCTTCCTGATCTGCCATCGCGACCATGACCAGGGCCAGAAGCACTAGCAGCGCAGTACAGGAACCACAGTGAGACGGGAACATTCTGTATACATGCCGTTGCAGAGAGAGAGAGAGAGAGAGAGGCACAAGAAGTATTAACACTTAAACACCTCATTCCCACCCCTATACACAAACCTCAAGGTCTTCTTCATTCATGGCTTCAAAGGGGAGGAGCTGAGGCCCAAGAATATCTCAGAGATCCTCAGGAGACTCCAAAGCCCAGCCTTGGGTACAGCCAGGGCCAGTTTGAGACCCACAAAACCACTGGCCCAATCTGCAAATCTTCCTTGACTTTACATTGGGGTAGTAAGATCTTGCTGCTGAGTGCATCAACTGGCACTCACTTGGCCAGAACAGAACCCAACATGCTTTAGGCTGGCCAGCTATTGAAACCAGGGTCAGTTTCAGACATAAGCCCTATTTATTGTATCCCAAAGGGGCATCTGTCATCAGAGACAGACTTAGTATCATTCTAATCAATTGTCTTTGCAGCTCTTGTGTAAAGAGCTTGTGGGGGACAGTGACTAGGATTAGTCAGGCTTTGTCTATTTCAAGCTCCTTAATCCTAATAATTGTATTAATTTATGTTGCCCTTCCCTAGCTCCTTTCCACCGAGAATCTGAAAGTATTTTATAAGCACTGAGTTTCACAAGGTCAGGACTGGCATCCCTGATTTACATATGAGGAAACCAAGGCACAGAGGTGACAAGTGTAAGGTCACATAAGTCAATGGCTAAGATGGGAATAAAACCCAGAAGCCCAGGTTTCCAGTCATAGAATCATAGAATCTCAGGGTTGGAAGGGACCTCAGGAGGTCATCTAGTCCAACGCCCTGCTCAAAGCAGGACCAATCCCCAACTAAATCATCCCAGCCAGGGCTTTGTCAAGCCTGACCTAAAAAACCGCTAAGGAAGGAGATTCCACCACCTCCCTATGTAACCCATTCCAGTGCTTCACCACCCTCCTAGTGAAAAAGTGTTCTGTCATCTGCTACCACTGAGAACAGTCTAGGTCCAGCCTCTTTGGAACCCCCTTTCAGGTAGTTGAAAGCAGCTATCAAATCCCCCCTCATTCTTCTCTTCTGCCGACTAAATAATCCCAGTCCCCTCAGCCTCTCCTCATAAATCATGTGTTCCAGTCCCCTAATCATTTTTGTTGCTCTCCGCTGGACATCCTTCTTGTAGTGTGGGGCCCAAAACTGGACACAGTACTCCAGATGAGGCCTCACCAATGTCGAATAGAGGGGAACGATCACGTCCCTCGATCTGCTGGCAATGCCCCTACCTATACAGCCCAAAATGCCGTTAGCCTTCTTGGCAACAAGGGCACACTGTTGACTCAGATCCAGCTTCTCGTCCACTGTAACCCCTAGGTCCTTTTCTGCAGAACTACTGCCTAGCCACTCGATCCCTGATCTGTAGCAGTGCATGGGATTCTTCCATCCTAAGTGCAGGACTCTGCACTTGTCCTTGTTGAACCTCATCAGATTTCTTTTGTCCCAATCCTCTAATTTGTCTAGGTCCCTCTGTATCCTATCCCTACCTTCCAGCATAACTACCTCTCCTCCCAGTTTAGTATCATCTGCAAACTTGCCAAGGGTACAATGCACGCCATCCTCCTGATCATTAATGAAGATATTGAACAACACAGTCCTGTGTCTTCATCATAAAACATCCTTTAAACATTGAGCTAATTGCTCAGAGAAACAGACAATAACCTTGCCATTCAATAGCAGCCACACAGTCGATTTCCCTTCCCAACCACAACTCCCAGCGAAGATCCTAACATTGACAGAAACTGATTAATACACTGACCCAAAATTTTATAAAAATCAGGTAGGGCTACAAAAACACAAAGAAGTTAACAGAAGGAAGGGCCAGCCTGTTGACTAGTGAAGTTACATGAGGGTTATAGTGAAAGCCACACTGAAGAATTCAGAGTTACAAGGTCTGCCACTAAGGGACTATCTACACTGGAGTGGTACTGAGAGCAGGAGGGAGTGGCTAGCTGCCCAAGGATGTATTCAGGGTCTTGGATGGGAAGCATACTTGGTGTGGCTACCCCTTCTTGCCGCTCACACTGCCACAGCTACACTTCTGCTTTTAGCACGCTAGCTTGATCACAGTTAGCATGGGTATGTCTACTTGAGATGGAAATTACACCTCCAGGTCTAGTGTAGACATACCCTAAAGCTTGTAACTATCGTGAGACCTCTTAGATCAGGGTGTATGGTTGACAAATAAATCTGAAGATGTTATTGTTATTGTATAGAAGAGGAAACTGAGGCACAAATAGCTTGTGACTTGCCCCCTACAAAGGCACACAACAAGTCAGAACCAGCATAAGAACTCGTGGTTTCCTGGCTCCCGTGCTCAGAACACACCTCTCTCTCAACAGTAGAAAAGACCTTTCTGGCTGGTTACCTTGTACATATTTAGTTCATGTGGTTGTCAAATTGAAAGTGATATAAAAATACTGGCGCCTTTCGGTACTTTAGCATCCCTCATGTGGCAAAGACCTCAACATGCTTTGAAGACTGCATGTATGTGGGACACCCTCCTCCAGCTGAAATGCAGCCATATCGGATGGAATACAGTAGCCATGTAACAGAACCAAGCAATGCTATAAAAGAGTTCAGGACAGGAAGCGAGGGCAAACTGCTGAGGGGAAATTTAGAAGAGAGAATCCAGTGACCATAGCTAGAGTTCAGGCAGGACACAGTATCAACAATGAATGCATAAAAGGCCAGGTGCACACCTAGTGTAACCACAGCCTGCAGCAGGCTCACCCTCGGGGCGAGTTTGGCCCAAGGATTGATTTTGAACAGGCAATAGTTTCCATTGTCAAAACACTCAAATTTAACCAAGTTCCTCTGTCCCCAGCAGACTGTTCACTTCCGGTCTGTGTCCCCTTCTGATTTATAACAGGCAGCACAATTAGTTTCCACTTTTGCTGAGATGGAAAGCCCAGGGCCAGAGCCACTCATGGCCATTAAAGATTGTGTGACTTTTTTTGGCCACAGAAGGGGAGCTAACCACAGTGTTTTGGTCAAATTCCAACTTGGATGATTATATCCTCTCTCCTTAGACACCCCCTGAAGATTCAACTGGATTTGGAGTTCTGCTTTTTTTCTAGACAGAAAACTCAAATTGTTGGGTTCTGTTGCCATGCGGCTATTAAGCTGCTGAGTACTACCCCAGAGATTGCTGCATTTCAGTAACTGGATAATTCTGTTATATAAGGACTTCAAAGTGTGTTAGGATCCATCCAATATCTGGATTTAGGAGTCTTCAGTGACCTTGTCCTCTCCTCTCATTAGTTCTTTCTCCTTTACAAATTCCTTCCATCTCTCTCCTCCATCCCAAATCAGGAGATCATGGTGGTGTTTCTTCCATCAGTATTCACCATATTCTCATATAGGAGTGGACAGATGGCCTGACAGCCAAGTCCCTTCAGCCCCCAGAATGGGAATCTGTACAATGGGTACCTAGCAATACTCTCACACAGCAGCAGACCCCAAGGCCCTTGTAGTCACCTCTCCAACCACAAATTGGCCACTAAGGTCAGTGGTGCTGCTGAAACTGCATCCCAGTTCACAGCTGTAACAAAGTAGGGTTCAATTGGCCTAAACTGTAAAGGGCATCCTGAGAGCACTTGGGATCCCCCAACCACACATCCCCAACAGCCAGCTTCTTATTGCACCCCAATACATTGCTCAGCCCATCCTCTCGACATCCACCCACCCACAGGCTTTCACGACCCCCAATAACACCACCACTGACAACTAACAGATGCTGAAAACAAATTACGGGGGGAAAGGGAGAAACTCACCTGACACTGGGACAGCGAGGTAGGTGTGGCATGAAGTATCTGCGAGGCTGCACGTCACACCGTTGCTACCCAGACACCGGTGTCTGCACCACCTACCCACAAGGCCACGTGCCCTGCCACTACCTCCCGCGGTCAGCCCCACGCACCCAAGTCGTGCCAGCCCAGCCCAGCTCAATGATCCGCACACTGCCCGCGCCACGTGCGCCCACCCTGGGGAATCCCGTGTGCCGCCCGGCCTCTACCCACCTAATGAATTATTAACAAAAGCTCATGAATATTCATCACGCATAAATTAATAACTAATTAGGCCCTCATTAACTGGAGCGGGAGCTCCTTCCCGGGCGCGAGTACCAGTGGGGGAAGGTCTCCCCACCGCTACCGCCTCCTCGCTCCCCACCGGCCTGCCCGGTGCCTCCCTCAGTCCCACCCGGTGATCCGGAAGCAGGAAGTGGGTAAGGGGCGGGCGCTAAAGCTAGGCAACAACGCGGGGCCTCAGGCCCCGCCCCTGATCAGTTTCCCCAATGGCATATGAGAACGGCAAAACATGACTCGGCCCCAGATACTTTTCGCCCAATGAGAGGTGGGGATAGAAGGCGCCTGGCCCCCAGAGCTCTCCTCATCCAATTAATGGTGACGATTCCAGAGCAAGAACGACGCTGTCTCCCCTTATTCGTCCAATGGGCTGGGAGAACGACCACGGAGGCCCCGCCTACGACTTCATCTCTTCCAATGAATAGTGGAATTAAAAAATTGGCACTTGAGAAGACCCAATGAGCGATGAGAGTCACAGAAGGAGGACCCACCCCGCAAAATGCTCTCTCCCAATGGCGGCGCAGGGCTGGTTACCGAACATTGCCGCACCCCGTCCGCCTCACGAGACCCTCACGCGCTCCTCGCCCATCATCTGATTTTCCCACCACCGCCACCCCCCACGCGCTGGGAGAAGGCGGGCGCGGTGCCTGCTGGGAGTTGTAGTCCTGAGAACCCGATGCTCGCTGGGCGGCTCTCCAGCCCGAGCGCGGGGAGGCGGGGCCGGGGCCGGGGCCGGAGGCGGGGCCGGGGCGGAGATGGTGGAAGCCCCCGGGCCATGGCAGGCCCCGCCCCCCTGGTTTCCCTGCCCGGGGGTCGTAGCGCGGGCGCTGCGGCGGGGTCCCTGGGGCCATGGCAGCCGCGGGCGGGGGTGGGCGAGGGAAGCAACCGGCCGCCGCGGCGGGGTCCGCTAAGCGCTGCGACCCCGCGGTTCCTAGGGGACGTGGGCTCGCGTCTCGCCTCTGCGCCTGGCCGGGAGCTCGCGGCCCTGCCGTGCGGTGGGGGCCGGAGCTCACCCCGGTGACCCCTCAGGGCTGCACCTGAAAGCCACGGGGAGCCGCTGGGAACCTCTCATAGCCGAGCTTCGGGATCCGCCCTGGCTGCCCACAGGTCTCTGCATGGAGACCAAGCTCTTGGGCGTGACCCAGGGTTAGTCAATAGGCCGACCGTGGGCCAAATCCGGACCGCTGGACGCTTTGTAATGGACCACAAAGTCCTTTCATTCACTTACGGTTATCATTATTGTGGTGTGAAAACGTTTCTCTGGAGTCTGGACCTCGACTATGCCTTGACCAAGAAATTTGGACCTTCACAAAAAATAATTGATTACTCCTGGATAAAGACCTCAGTGGCGTATGACCAGCCTCCCTGAGGGATCACCCCTATCTCTGTCTTACTGCCCCGGCTGTAGTCCCGGGGGCACTCGAGCGGATCCCCCTAGTTAGGAAAGAGGGGGGTGGCTGGCAGGGTGCTGTCTCTGTGAGGGCTCGGCGTCTCTGGGATCTCCTCTCCCTCTTGGTCTGAAATAGTCAGAATCTGATTATTTTCCAGGCACGCTATAAACGACACCTGTTTGATAAGGTTTTTGGAGAGGGCGGAGGGTATGTGTCTTAGACCGTGAAGGGGAAGAAAGGAGCTTCTGTAGGTGGCTGGTAAGCTTCTGCTGACGTGATCATTTTAATGTTGCTGAGGTTTGAATTGTATTAATGAGTGTTAAGGCACCAAGGGACTTGGATAGGCATCTTTATAGTTATTTGTAAATTTAAGTAAATTATATCTACACTAATGGCTCACAGATACACCTCTCCACTGTCTCCTGTACTAGCTAAAATCTAGGCTGGTCTGACATCTTCTCATGGACTTTCAGCCATCAGCTGAAGCTCAACATGGCCAAAACAAAGCTCTTAATCTTTTCCCTCAAGCCTCTATCCTCCCTTTTTCACTCACGATGGATTACGCCACCCATCCTCTTTGTCACTCAGACCTGTAACTGGGTGTCACCTTTGACTTGGTCCTCTGTCTAAATCAACGGTTCTCAACCCGCAGGCTGCATGCGGCCCAATTAGGACACAGCTGCAGCCCAGTTCAGCTGTGTGCTAAAGGCCGTGGGTTCCCATCTGCTGTGCTGTGTGGTGGGCTGTTGGCTGCCACTGGCCCCGCAGGGTGGAGCTCGGGGTCCGAACAGCTGGCTGCCGCCTGGTCCCCCACACAGCATATGTGGCTCATAATGATAAATAGGTTGAGAACCACTGGTCTAGATACTCACATCCAAGCTGTATCTACTGCATGCTGGTTCTTCCTGAATAATGTCTTTAAGATCCACTGTATAGATAAACTTCACCTTATCTCATGTCTCAACTACAAGTTCCTCCTCTCTGGTCTTGAGAAACCACTTTTTGTTCCACTTACCTTCATTCAAAGCATTGCTGTAAAAATCATTTACTTGTTTTGTCACTTTGACCATTTCCTCCTTCTCTGCATCCCTCCACTCTCTTCCCCCATCTCTACCACATCAAACACTATTTGTCTTCCCTTTAAAAGGCCTTCATGGATGAGCTTCACTTTTATCTGTCATCTCATATACACTTTTGAGATGTGACTGTTGCCTCTGTTCTGCCACTGATTCCAGCTTTCATTGCCCATTTGCTGAAATTGTCAATTTTCCAAGAACAACTTTGCACTTTCTACCATGCTGCCCCTTATGCCTGGAAAGAGCTCTCTGTAAAAGTCTGCAAAGCTGCCACCTTGTCCTCCTCAAATCTCCTCTTAAAACTCATCTTGGCTGTGTTGCCTCCAAAGTGCTTGGCAATGATTAGGCAATTGGTGTACTGGTGACTACTGCTTATTACACCGATCATAATAATCTGTTTCCTGGTACTCCCTCTGTTTTGTATCAGTGTATTTGCTCTTTCCTCCATTTAAACTACCCCTTCCTTGAATTCATTTATTTCACACAGCTAGAGGTGGAGGCTGCCAGATTGCGTGTTTTTTTATTTAAATGCAGCCTCAGGTTTCCTGTTTTGCCTTATTCTGAGCTCTTTCGCGCAACAGCCTGTTTCAAACTGCTTGCCATACACACTCCTCATCTTGGCATGGAGGTAAGCAGGGCAGAAACCTCTGTGGCTGAAATGAGTGAAGAAATAATCTATACTTCTGTATGCTTTTCACAGACACCGCCAGTCTGTGCCAACGATGTCGTGACAGAGAGAGGTAAGCAAGCCAAATGAAATTGGTGAATCCCAGAGCAAAGGCTCTGTCATATGGTATCTACAGGAGCTATGGCAGAAATGTTTAGAGCTGGCCATTGATTTTGGGTGTCCAGCTTGAGACATCTTGGGTTTGATTTTTAAAAGTGCTGAGCACTCACAACTATCGGAAATCAGCGGTAGCTGAAAGAGCACAGCATCTCTGAAAGTAAGGCCCCTAGTAGGATTCTCAGGTTGGGCACCTGAAATCTGTAGCTTGCTTGAGCTTCACTGCATGACAATAGACTGGAGAATTTAAGCCTATGTAGATTAATAAAGATGAAGGTACAGATAAATTATTGGCATATATGAATCATACATGAGTAAGGGAAAAGATCTTTTAGATCATCCTGTCTGTCTTCCAAGGGCGAGTGCAAGATTGTTCCATGTGGCATATTGTATTTTTTCAGTGTTTTCTTCAGTCTAGTTTTAACAGTCCTGTTGTGACAGAGCTTCCATCTCTTCTCCTAAGAGACCATTCCACAGCTCAACACATCTCACTATCAGGAAGATTTTCCTGGGATTCATCTTTCCTTCCATAGCTTCCTCTCCCCTCTTGCAGTTTACACCCTTCAGATATTTGCAGGCTCTTATGAAGTCCCCACCTTAGTTGTGATTTAGTTAAGATTGATTTTTAGCTCTCTTAATTTCTCCTTATAATTGTTTCCTTCCAATCCCCTGATCATTTTTGTTCTTCTCTGAACTCCCCCCAGTTTGCTAATGTCTAATAATGAGGTGCCCACGCTGAATGTAATATTCCAGGTAGGATCTCATCAGAACCGTGTAGAGCGAGGCTATTGCTTCACTGTCTCAAGAAGAGATCATAAAATCATACAATATCAGGGTTGGAAGGAACCTCAGGAGGTCATCTAGTTCGACGTCCTGCTTAAAGCAGGGCCAATCCCCAACTAAATCATCCCAGCCAGGGCTTGGTCAAGCCTGACCTTAAAACTTCGAAGGAAGGAGATTCCACCACCTCCCTAGGTAACGCATTCCAGTGTTTCACCACCCTCCTAGTGAAAAAGTTTTTCCTAATATCCAACCTAAACCTCCCCCACTGCAACTTGAGACCATTACTCCTCGTTCTGTCATCTGCTACCACTGAGAACAGTCTAGATCTGTCCTCTTTGGAACCCCCTTTCAGGTAGTGGAAAGCAGCTATCAAATCCCCCCTCATTCTTCTCTTCTGCCGACTAAATAATCCCAGTCCCCTCAGCTTCTCCTCATAAGTCATGTGTTCCAGTCCCCGAATCATTTTTGTTACCCTCCACTGGACGTTTTCCAATTTTTCCACATCCTTCTTGTAGTGTGGGGCCCAAAACTGGACACAGTACTCCAGATGAGGCCTCACCAATGTCCAATAGAGGGGAACGATCACGTCCCTCGATCTGCTGGCAATGCCCCTACTTATACATCCCAAAATGCCATTGACCTTCTTGGCAACAACGGCACACTGTTGACTCATCCAGCTTCTCATCCACGGTAACCCCGTGTCAAAAGCTTTGCTAAAGTCAAGGAACAACACGTCCACTGCTTTCCCCTCATCCACAGAGCCAGTTAGCCACAGATGCTTCTGTGTATGCAGCTAAAACACACATTCCTGGTGCCTGTGGCTGTTGATGCCACATGCCTAGATATTGATCTGTTTGAACAAAGCTGCTCTAGGAAACTTCAAATATCCACCTGCCAGTGAAGTCTCACTTAGTTGGTAGGAAATCTCCTTGATTTTGGCTGTTTTCTGGCTGTGTTTCAAGTCCAATACGTGGGAGATGGGGATTGTACTGTGTATATTTCAGTTATATGTTTGCAGTCTCTCTTTTGTTTCAAAATCTCCCTTTTCACATTGTCCCCTGCTGAGCCAAAACCAGAGGAACAAAAAAGGGGAAGCTTCTCTTCAAACCCATATCCCTCTGCCTCCCCAGGAAGCCTCATCTGGTCACTGTCCACCTCATTTCTCCAAATGAAGTATCTTTCTCTGGGCTGAAGCAAGGCTGTTACTACCTCTTATTGGGTCACATCTTGTCATTCCCTGGGGAACAATGCAATTCACCACAGTCAACTCTCCAAGAGCTTTGTCCAGTTCTTGTTTAAATGTCCTGTCTGTAAAAAGGTTCCCCCCTCTTCCTATGGGGAGACTCTTCTCTAGTTTCACAGTTTCCTCGCTGTTAGGAAATATTTCGTGATTATTCAGTGTGAGATTTCCACTTCTTGTTCAGTTTCATCTCATCGTGGTTTTTTCCCTTTCCCCACACAAAGCCTCTCTCCTCATGTGATACCATAACAGCTGAGATCAGCAGAGGCCCTCAGGCCTACGGCAACTTGGTTCAACAGGGCAGAACTACAGGCACTAAATTCTCACTGAAGGACCCTCAACTCTGGAGTTTTTCTTTCCTCCTTAGTTGGATGGATCGTGCCAAGACTCAGATTTAGCCAGTATGCACCAGTGCGGCATACCAACACTGCTTGTATGCTGCTACCTTATTCTCCAAAATTCAAGATTTCATGTGTTTTAAAAAGTCTCTATCTGTAATGGTTGGTTGGGGAGATGCACTCAGCTCCTGTTTTCAAGGCTAATGGATGCAGTGATCTCTATCTCTGTTTCCAGAATCTGAAACAATAACTCTGTGTGGTGTGAACTGCCCTATTTATCTCAGTGGGAGCCAAGCCAGATACACAAGGATAACAATGTTAACATTTCAAGTATTAATTATTTCATTGCTCACCTGTTGAAGTCCCGGGGAGGTGGGCATGCACAAACCTGCCCACAACAGAAAGCATGGGCAGTGCGTGAATTGCTGGCTGGGGGAGACTAGCCGCCAGCCCTGCCCCTTCTGCCCAGGGCCTTGCCCCTTCTGCCGGAACCCAGAGTCCTCCCAATGTGGCTGCTGGCCCCTGCCCCAGGCTAGCGCCCCCAGCCCTGGAGGGAAGGAGGGCAGTGTCACCACAGGTCCCCCAGCCCTGAAGCACCAGGAGGGAGGGAGGGCGATGCCACCGCAGAGTGGGAAGCAGCAGGGGGTTTGGGGGTGGAGCATGGGTGGGCCACGCCTGTCCCTCTCCCAGCCCGATACCCGCTGCCCATGGCTAAAGGCCCTTTCTCCAGGCTAAGGAGAGGAGCCACTGAACCCAGGGCTCAAATAATTGTGGGTGACGACAAAAGAAATCAGCTCACTGTGAGCATGTAGGAAAGGAGAGGGATGATCCTATTATGAAGGTCTGTGCAATCTACTGTGAGTGATTGATTGGCCTTGGGAGAATACTGTCACTTTCCCCAGTCAAGAAGGGGCCAAACCTAAGGAGCCTAGTAGAGCCCAAGGGAGCATCTGACACCCCCCCCCCAAAGGAGAGCCAAGCTCAAGAAGCCCAGTGGTGTAATGTGCCTCACTTAGGAGAAACCAAAGACGCAGAGCCCATGGGTGTCTTTGCACCCCAGTGAGGGGGAACCAAGCCCAAGGATCAAGCATGATCACATTTTGAACATCTATACAATTGACTGTGAGTGAAGTCTTGTGGCTGAATCTTGGAAGGGTACCAGAGCATTTATTTTGGTTTGTTTCCATCTGCCTCCTGGATCCTGAGTCTGCTGACCTTGGTAGTCTGGTTCAAGGCCTTTTAGCTTCCCCAACTTTTGGGGAAGAGGCAAGATTAGGAAAGTGTATGTGAGTTCAAGGGATATTGATAACTTATTGGGACTAACTGATTAAGGCAGATGAACTTATAGTGATACATTTATTTCTGATTTGTGATTCTTTCATTGTACATGTGCCAAGAGCCCAGTGAGAGGGACATTTAAAAGTCAAAATAATAACATAGCCAGCATAGCTACAGTTTGGGGAAGATGTAACCAAGTAACAGTACCCATCACGCTTTTATTTTCGTCTTGCCTCATTCATATTGTGCTGAAATTAGTTTTTCATGGCAGCAGGAACTTTGGTTTTGTGGGAAAGATGCAACGTCTGGACTGGGAAATTGAGAGAGGAGGGTTCGGGACACACTCTGTTTTTGAGAAGGGGGGAGAGAGGGAGGAACTGAAAAGTTTGGACAGGCGACCTCTCAGAACTGTGAAACCAGAATTCAGTGTTAAATGTGAGCAGAGATTTATCTCCTGTTTGAGCTATTTTCTGTTTATAATCAATGTGTGCAAAAGATTATGTGATGGATATGGAGCTCTCCCTTCCCTCCTAACATCAGGCTTTGCAGGATTTCTCAGGCCCTCAGACTGAGTCCAATATCTTGAAGCACTCAACAGCCACACTGTGCTAGTAAAACTATAATAATAATAATAATGAATTGTTATCCAAAGGTCTCCTAGGCATTGTACAGAGATGAACGAAGACATGATCAATGCCAGAGGAAGGGAGTAACTTTTCCATCTGAAACTCCAGGAAGAATTCTAGAGAGGCAGAATGTAGTTATATGATTAGGAACCTGGGCAGGATGCTGAGATTAAAACTACCTACTCAGGCAGAAGGTACCAGGGCATCTTTAAATCAACATGTGGAGAAGGTCTTATTTTTACATTGTATATGAAAAGTAGCAGCTCCAGCAGCACAAAATCATTCTTCAGCACCATAGTGGAACATTGGAGTCAGTAATGATTCTACAGGAACAGCGCTTCTTGTTGAGTCACATGCACCATCCCCGTGCACACAGCGCCCTAGCTGGACTCTGAGATATTGGGGTCAGTTCTGTTTCAGAGGAAGGTGCTCCCTTACCAGGAGTGCTCCCTGCTGCAAAATATCCCATAGCTCTGTGCAGGGCTGTTGAGTTCAGTGTTGTGGAATTACTGATGCCTGGGTTTTGCAGATGTAGGTAGCCATTTCTGGGTATGGATATATTATTAAAGGAACTATAGGGAGATGTAAGCAGTGCATCCATTTTGGGGTATAAAATCTATAGCCTTCTCTGTAGCCATAAGCTGTTTGGGACAGGAATGCTGTAATTGTTGGACCCATTTATAAATTGTCCAGTACTGTGTGTGTACAAGCCTAAAAATTACAACTATTAATGGGGATGCATAGTCAGGTAGGTGTATACGCCATACATTTACCATGGTTCCTGTTTTCTCTCTTCCAGCTCCCCAGCGCTGGTCATCTGTCCTGTGCAGCTTGGCTGTAGGTGTTGGGATACTGAGCACCGTCATGGTGATTGCAGTGGTAGTATGCACGGTTTGGAGAATTGGTGAGTGACCAAAGAGACATTGATGTGAACTACCTGAGATCACAAGATGGGAGATCTGTTCTCAATTCACCTAAGCAGAGAAGGCAAGATTCTGATTACCATTATACTATGGCAAATCGGGAGTAACGCCACTAGAGATACTCTAGCTTCCTGTAAAGGAAGCTTTACTTCCTGTAAAGGAAAGCAGAAGCTTGCCTGCAGCTTACTGAGGTCACCCACTATGAAGACCCCAGAGGATCTATCCTAGGCCTTGTTTCCTAGTTAAAGGAAGAACAATGAAATATAATAATTTTTTTTTTTTTTTTCAGAAAAATGAGTCTTAAGACAGTGAATTGAGAAATAAAAGTATTGCTGGTATGACATTCTGCGGGTAGCATGCACAAGAAGGTGCTAAACTCCATATGCATATGCTGCAAGCTGCTATAAGCTGTAGTCACACCTATTCCACTTCTCATCCTGTGAAACAATCACACCCACAGTATGTCGTGACCTTTTCCCCTGTGTTTCAACCACACGCAGTGCCTGTCATGCTTTCAGAGGGCTAAATTCTGCTCTCACAGGACTAAGTAACTGCAGCCACTGAAGTCTGTGGAGTTATCCCAGTGTCAGAGTGGTGCAAATTACACAAAGGGCCTGTGATTCCATTGCCTTGTATAGTCGTTTATACTTTTATTCCTGACTCTCAGGTCCCTGCCTTAATTACAGTCCAACATTTCCACATGGCTGTCGTGTTCTACCCAAGCTGGCTACATTTCCGCAAGTGGATGTACAATCCCGGCATGTATCCAGGCTATAAAATGCCCTAAAATTCTTCAGAGTGAATAGAAATAGAGAATTCATTATTACGATTCCTTTGCAGAGAGCTCCTATCCTGGATGCCCTGAGCAGTGGTTGGGTTACAGGAGCAGCTGTTACTACTTCTCCAAGATAAAAAAGGATTGGAATTCCAGCCAGGCATCCTGTTCTGCAGAAGGATCACATCTCCTGATGATCAGTGATGCCAAGAAAATGGTAAAAGTCTGTCAGTATCATTACATGAGGCTCTTTTGTTGTCTTGCAAATGCTTCTGTGATTTGTCCCCAGTGCATGCTATCATGCTGACACCAATTTACTATAAAGGAGAGAAAAAAACCTTGATTATAACAGTGTTTCACAGGAGGCTGACATTTTCAGTCTACATCCAAGAGGCTCCCATGGGGAGGTCATGATCAGCAGTCAGAGAAGGATGTTGCATGGGAGCCTTTTTGCATCCTCTGGCCCGTGTCTCCTCTTCCCCCGCCCCCGCCAATAGTTTCCACTGATATGAGTTAGCTTAGCTCAGCCAGTGTAAGCAACTGAACGCAATTGTATGGGTGATACTGGGAGCCATCTGTAAGGTCTTTCACCTTCAGGTGCCAGGTAGGGGGCACAAAACTGATGACCATGAGAGAGTTTCAGGCACCAGGCAAACTAGGCAAAGCTAGTTGGGACTCTTGCTTAAGCAAATCCTGACCACAGTCCTTGCTGCTGGGAGCCGTCCTCAACCCCTGTACGACCCATTTTTCTACTGCCAGAAAACCTCCCTGACCCCTCAGCTGAAAGTTCCCCACCCACTTCTCAGTTCCTGGGGCCTCCCTTGATATCTCCTGTCATGAGTTCACATACACTGGATTTTCCTTCTACAAATCACCCCTGTACTCCAGCCACGTGCTACTGCGTTCCTTATGTTGCACAGGTTGTGACCCATAGGCTCCCTTTTGCTGAAAACATTCTTTGATTTCCTGGAGATGTTTCCCAATCTGGCCTATCTCCACATGGCCAGAAGCCCTCCCTGGTGCCTCCAAGCTTCCATTCCCCAGGCACCTCTATGGCTCCTCCTAGTCCCTTGCCTCACAAAGACACTTCATTGCTGGAAGATGTCAGCTTTGCTGTTTGCATCTTTGCATCACCATTCCTGGCAGCAGGAGGCATGGTGTATTTATTATGATTTAGGTAGAAACCCAGTGGGGCAAATTCATTCTGAGTGATTTCCTCAACTTTTGTGGATTTATTCCAAGGTGGAATTTATTGTGTACAATTATTCTTTCTATGAACAATGAACACAAGCTCAAAGCCAGACAAATGGAAATGAAAGCCTGTAGGGCAAGGGTGGGCACACTATGGCCCGGGGGCCGCCTCCGGCCCTCCAGACGTTTTAATCTGGCCCTCAAGTGCCCGATGGAGAGTGAGGTCCGGGGCTTGCCCTCTCCGGCACTTCAGCTGGGAAGTGGAGTCAGGGGCTTGCCCCACTCTGCGCGGCTCCCAGAAGTAGTGGGATGTCCTCCCTCTGGTTCCTACGCGTAGGAGCAGCCAAGGGGCTCTGCACGCTGCCCCCGCAGCTTCTTAAGGTTAAGGTCCTTTCAGTTTTTACTGAAAAATTCCCAAGTTTTACAATAGTTATTATTCAGCTTTTATTGATTTTTTTCATCCAATTTTTGGCCACTCAAGTACATGAAAATACTGATTATCTTAAGAAAATCCAGTGCATTCTATTAGTTGTGTTTATGTTAATAATAAGTTAGTCTAAGTGTAAATGTGAGGCTGTTGGTCAACGTAAATCAATGTGGTAGAAGATACGCACGCGCATGCACATGTGTACATATAGTCACAAACTGTTAATGTACAGTTCATTAAATAAACCACAACATTAAACTGCTTTTACTTTCAATACTCTTACTTTTCTCTGTTACTTTTTTTCTGTCCTCCTGTCCCCCCCCCATATTAACCAGGATATTTACGCAGAAAACTGTTAAGTTTAATTTTTTGCACTGATTTTCACACATTTTAGAATTTTTGTAATAAACATAGAGAAATTCCCAGGAAATTTAAAACAAAATAATCACTGAAAATAAAGATTCTTGAGAATAGTTAGGCTCAGCTGGTATATTTTGCTCCCTGACATTTGATCGCTCTGTTTGCCTATCAGGACTTGAATTTTCAAGTTGATTTTGATTAGTTCCTTTGTCCTTCCCCACTCCCTTCTAGGACCTGTTCTTGGGAATGCACCTAGATTCCCACTGGATTGGTCTGAGGAAGAACAAAGGCACTGGCTGGACCTGGGAAGATGGCTCAAAACTCAACAATACAAAGTGAGTTTTTGATTTCAGTTTTTAAAAAAAACAGCAGCACTCGGAAGAGCTAGATCCTCAGGTACTAACAGTGTTTCAGTCCTTACCCAGGCAAACCTACTGAGGTACAGGTACAGTACCATAGCTATGCTGGCATAACCCCACAGTGCAGATGCACCCAACACTGAGGGAAGCGTTTATTCTGTCAATGTAGGAACACCATATTCCTGAGGGACGCACAGGCGCTGACTTTCTTCTTTCCGGATGGGTGCTTCATCCCTGCTCCACTCCGAGGCCCTGCCTCTACTCCACCCCTTTCCACAAGCCCCCACTCTCACTCTGCCTGTTCCCGCTCCTGTTCCGCCACTTCTCTTGAGCATGCCCTGCCTCGCTCCGCCTCTTCTCACCCCCTCTCCGCTCCCTCCCCCCAGTGCCCGCCGCCGAGCAACTGGTGGGTGCTGAGCACCCACTTTTTTTTTTTCTATGGGTGCTGCAGCCCTGGAGCATCCACAGATTCAGTGCCTATGGCTAGGTGGACAGAAGCATTCTTCCGTTGACCTAGCTGCATCTACACCAGATGTTAGGTCAGCATAGCTATAGCGCTCAGGGGTTGTGGATTTTTTTAATCTCTGAGTGCTGTAAGTATGTTGACCTAAATTCTAAGTTTAGACCAGACCTTACGCACTGTCAAATTCTGCTCTACTGCCATCAGCGTGACTCCAAGGCCATTGAGCCTTTTTCTCTACTACTCTGACCCAAGACCCTCTTAATGCCAACTGGCAAAGGGGTGCAGAGGAGCTACAGGGAACTCCTGGGTCTAGTCTTTTCATTCTAGTTCGCCAAAGAATGTCATGTGAGGTCTCAAATAAAAGCCAACGTCACACTGGTCATCTATATAATTGTGAAGCACGTGTACGAATGTTATGTAAGGAGTTATGTAAATACACTAAAAATCAAGTTCTTATAGACTTTGTCTAGGGACTGGTCACTGGCAATAACAGGTTTTCTGACAGACAAGAAATGTTTACCTGTATGGCTGTTTACATGTTAATTAATTATTGTGTGGTTCACAATGGGTTTCCTCTTATCAGTCTAAACTGCATGTTAATCATAGGACTGGAAGGGACCTCGAGAGGTCATGAAGGATTGTAAAACCTGACAGAGAAAAATAACAGGAAGAAGCACACAGTGGAGTAGGGGGAGAGAACACTATCTTGAGGTGCACATCAAAGGTTTACTCTTCTGTATTTGGGAGACAAGACAACACCATGTCATCCTTCACCTAGGAAGTAAATAGATAGCATATTTGCTTCATGAAAGAGGGGTCTCGTTCTCAGTTAGGCTTAGTTGAAAACACTGAAGAGAACTGTGGGTGAGACACTCTTGGTTAAAGAAGCTTATAACTTGTTAGTTAAGTTTTGTCTCTAGAAAGTGTGTTATGATTTTCTTTTGTATGTAACCATTTGTTTCCAATACTCATACTCGCTGTCACTTGTATCGCTGTGCTTTGATCATAAATTTATTCTTGTTTTCACTCTTAACACCACAGCACTGAGATCTCTTGAAGCAAAATGCTGGTCCTGAGTTGAATCTGACAAGCTGCTGTGTACTATTCCTTTGGGAACAGCAGGCCTGGTAATTCTGTGAGTGTCTAGTATATTGGGGCTGGACACTTCAGGGAAGGCTCAGAGGACTTGGGGACTATTACTAACCTGTAGAGCAAGAGTGAGGCCTGAATGGTGTGCTTGTGTTACCACAGGCTGGTGGTTTCAGAGCGCTAATCCACAGCAGGCACAGGCAAGACTGCCTCAAGCTAATGACAGGTGGTGGTGGTGAGGTACCTCGCAGCCCTGGGTATTCCTGGGGAGCGTCACAGCCACTTTGCACACTATGAGGTCATTTATACCTATGAAAAGTAGCTATAAAAATCTTACAGCTCTGAAGCTGATGTTAACTGCAGCTCTGTAAATCAAGAATTATTCTACTGAAATGAATAGAGTTACACTGGTTACAGTCTAGAGTCCCGCTGCTGTTAAACTGGTTTAAGTCAGATCAGAATCAAGCCCTACTTTTCTGATTTGGGAGCATTTCACACCCACTTTGCACTGGTGCAAGTGGCACAAAAAGTTCAAGGCAGTGAAGAATTAGGCCTGGTCTAAGCTTAAAATTTAGGTTGACATAGCTGTGTCAAAAAATCCACCCCCCCCCCCGAGCGTCATAGCTTTGCTGACCTAAGCCCCGCTGCCGGTAGGTCAACAGAAGAATGCTTCCATTGACCTAGCTACTGTCACTCGGGGAGATGGTGTTCCTACACTGGCATAGCTACGACTATAGTCTCCATAGTGTAGACCTGACATAGGCCCTTTGGCGTTAGTAAAGTTATTCTGGATTTACACCAGCATAAACCAGCATTTGAGCCTTCATTTTTACTCATTCAGTTGCCTGAATAAGGACCGCAGGATTTGGCCCTGGGACTTTATTATAATGGCAGAACACTTTCCCTCTCTCTAGCACCTTCTCAGAGCACTCCAAGTAATGAGCTAGCCTGACACCCGCTCTGTGGGGGAGCTCAGCATTGGTATTCCTATTTTGCAGATAAGGAAGGTGAGGCCCAGAGAAGCAAGCCAACATGCACAGGGTCATGCAGTGTGTCACTGACAGAAGTAGGATGAGGCCCTCATGACTCCCCATCCTATGCTATACTACTTGACCAGTTTCCCTTTGGAATTCCAACTTCCATATTCTAAAGAACGCCTGGAAGGAAATGGTCTCTCTCTGAGGCTCCCAGCTTTGCCACTCTCATCCTGACCCAGATGGCTCCTGGCATGAACACACACACCACTCAAGTTGCTAAAGTTAATTCACTTCACCGTGTCCTTGTCTAGTACTGGCATGGGTTTCATGATGATAATGGGCCAGGGGGGTTATTCTGTATATGCAGTCTCTATTAGTGTTCGTTTTGGATTCAGTGACAGCTGCCCCTTCTGTGGCTGTTCCTGTCACCTCCCCCTGACAAGGCAGAAAACTCTTTATGGTTGCCTTTTAGTGATGACTCTTACTATTTCTCCTCAGTCTATGTTCTCTGTGTCTCTTTTTCAGCGTCATCTCTAACAGCCCCGTGCAGCACTGTGGCGTCCTGTTGCGGGGTACCCTCCAGGCCTCCAGTTGTGCAGTTCATTGTCCATGGATCTGTGAGAAATCCACCAAGTAACCACCTCCTGCACTTTCCCACAGAATAGTCTTCACTCACACCCAGCCAATGGATCCGGACTGCAGCAGCGCATCCAGACATGCCTAATCCTTGTTCCCAGTGGGGCCAGGCTGGTGATGCTCCTAGGAGGTTTGTGTCACCATTGCCCTCTGAAATGAGTCAGAATTGCACAGCCATGTAGGAGACTGAAATCTGATTCATGGACTCTCAGTTCCCTGAGGC
Organism: Natator depressus; assembly: GCF_965152275.1. Lineage (NCBI taxonomy): Eukaryota > Metazoa > Chordata > Testudines > Cheloniidae > Natator > Natator depressus. Next base: position 214,313,544 of record NC_134234.1, on the reverse strand, counting down.
TGGAGCTCTGAGGATGAGTTCTGTGCAGAAAACCTAGATCCACTTTCAGTCCTCATCTTTCAGGGCTGGGAGCATTGCAGAGACCTGCTGACATTATCTTTGTTGCCATGGAAAGTTTTGAGTGTGATTCCGAGTCTTAGTTTTTCTCACTCTGCCCCAGTGTGTAGGTCATTAGTGTGACAGAGGCTGGGCCCAGTGATCCCTTAGGGTTACACTTCTGTGTTGCTGATCAGATGACAGACTTTATTTTCAGTCCACGTTTCTCATTTCTTTGGCACCAGGAATGCTGCAGAAACTGGGCCTTCTGCCCCTACTGAATTGTTCTCTACTTGCTGTACAGTAAACTAGCTTCCATTGCACTCCCAAAATCTGTGTTTCATTTGTGCCCAAGACTAGGAGTGCTGTAAAAGGAACAGAGGAAGGTGAAATGAGAATGTGTCAACCCAGAAATAAAAGTAAACTTCTAACTCCAATATTTGAGGCGATGCGTCGGGGGGGCATGCAGGATCAAGTGCCTGTGCAGTAGCTGCCCGGGAGGGGAGCGGGGCAGGGCCAGAGCTGTAGCAGAAGGGGCTGGACTAGAGCCTCTTCTGGTCACGCTGGGATGCTGCCCGGTGCAGCACAGCAGCTCCTGGAAGAATGCCTAGCTGCAGTGGTGTTGGGCTGCTCCCCACCCAGGCTTGGCTTCCAGGGACAGCGGCCGAGTGAGCTGGAGCCCCCTAGCCATCAGCATATTCGACTACTGTCCCCGGAAGCCAAGCCCGGGGAAGGAAGCGGGCAGGGAGCACGGGGGCCCCGGGCTGGGGGAGGGGAGGAAAAACTTGGGGAGGTCACGTATCCTCGCCTTTAGCTTGTGCCCCCTATTGTGGGGAGGCACCAATCTATGTCCAATAGTGTAATGAACCAGCTAGTCTGTGTCTGTATCACCACTGTCCTCTTTTGGAGCAAATCAGAACTGTTCAGCAATATATGAGATTTGGAAGGATTTGACTTTTATCGGTAAATGTTGGTAAACGTTGATTTCACTGTACACACAAACTGATGAAAAAATATTTCCATTGATAATCAAAATTTACAGAGAGGCAAAGTAAGACAAATGCTACTTGAGAACTTACTAGAGTTTGATTTACGGTTATTTACTTTGTGTATTTTGACTTGTGATGTTGACAATTTGTGTTTTAATGGTTATACAGCTTTAACTTTTTGAATTTCAACATCTGCTGTCATTAAATATTGCCTGATTCCTCCATAATTTGCCACAACTGTAACATTTAAATAGATAAAAGTCTAAAATAATATTTAACATCAATATTAGCCATTGAAATTGTAAAAGAATAAAAATCAAATTCTGCCAGGCCTAATTACAGGCCTCCTTTAGCTTGAGTGGTTCAGGCCTGTACTTGTGGGGTAGTTATTATTTAATAATCGCGTGTATTATGGTAGTGCCTTGGGACTAACTACGAATGGGCCCCCATTGTGCTCACCGCTGGACAAACACAGAGTAATAGATGGTCCCGGCCCTGACGAGCTTACAGTCCAAGTGGGCAAGACAGAAACAGGGCAGAGAAGGAATAGAACACACAAGCAGAGCGAGCAGTGGGGTGGCAGCAAATGGCATGGTAGTGCCATGATTTTTTTTTTTGAGTGGTGTGGGGTGTTGCTTGGGAGGGGATCACTTACATGGAAAAGAAAGGGAGACATGGCAGCACTTGAGTATTTCTGGAACCCTGTGGAACAGCATTACTGATGGGCACAATGTGGAGGGAGGGTGGAGGGGGGGGCGCCCCACCCCCCTTGGCTGGCTCTGAGCAGAGGCTCAGCAGCAGCTGTCATTTCCCCTCTTGGCCATGCCCAAGACAGCATAGCAGAGTGGCCCTCCGGCGGGAGACCTATCACTTGCACAGGAGGTAATGCAGTGGGGACCTGGGCTTGGCACGTCCTATTCTAGTATTTGCCTAGTGGAAGGGACATGCTGCGTCTGGGCACCCGGGCCAGGGCAAGGCACAGCCTGGAGAGCAAGGGGGAGGTACCATGCAGTTCCCTGGGCCCTCAGCGCCTTTGCTTCCCAACATCCAGGCTGCAGTCCTCCTCCCCTCTGCTGCCTCGCCTGGAGCAGGGAACTTGGGGAAGTGCCAGGGCCTTCCCCCCCCCCCACACCCATAGTGCCAGAATACTGGCAGTGGCTCCCCTGTTGGGTGGGGATGCAAATGCCCCTCCCCATTACCTCCTCCGCTGCTGTCTGGGTGTGGCCAGGAGGGAGGTGGTGGTTGCTGGGTTTGTGTTCAGAGCCAGCCAGAGAAGAAGAGGCCTGGGCCCCACTTTGTTGCACCCCTATCCCTCCCTCCCCTATGGTCAGGGCCGCTGGCACCCCCTTCCTCCTCCCAAGATGTGGGGTGGAGCTGTTATGCTCCTGTACCAGATGTTGGCTGGCTACAGAGCTTGGTTATACACACCAGATGTGGTTATCATAAAATCTTTTAAAACTCTGCCAGGTATAGCTGAGAGCAAGTCTACACTACAAAAGTAAGTCGACCTAAGTTACTGTGGTGGCTATACGCTGACGTAATTAAATTGCTTTTGAACATCCACACTACGTTCCTTGTGTTGGTGGTGCAAATCCTCACCAGGAGTGCTTGCACTGATTTAACTGTCATTGTGGGGCACTGTGGGACTGCTTCTAAAAGGCAGCAATAGTCAATGTAAGCAATGCAGCGTGTACACTGACACTGCGTCAACCTAACTACATCGACCTAAGCGCTACACCTCTCGTGGAGGTGGAATTTTTAAGTCAGCGTAGGGAGCAAGTTACATCAGTTGGAGCTACATTTTACGTAGTTAGGTGAACGTAAACTGCCTTACATCAACCTAACTCTGTACTGGAGACCAGGCCTGAGGTTCGTCTAACAATGGTGTGTTGCACACAGTGCCAGCTAGTGGCTGAACAGTATAATACAGTTTGGCCTTCCATTACATCTCCCCCCGTTAAGTTCTACATTCCTACCATTTACAATATTTACACTATCATGGTCTTTTTGAGGTTCAGTACAGGTAAGTCTATTAAGTGTCTCTGAAGCGTACAGGTTTTCTAGTTACATGACCCAAATGTGTAACAACTTGATCATCTGGCTATCCATTAGTTGCAACAACTGGCTGTGGAATCCTTGAGTCGCCATCGTCTTCTGCATCTGCCATCTGTACCATTTGTTCTGTTCATCGTTCTTTCGGAGGAACAAACTTTAGATGTCAGTGGTTGCTGTTGAACTCTCTACTGTTGGTCTTGATCACATATGATATGGGTGCTGGATTCTTTTTCTTTATAACAGCTGGAGATGTCCATCCTTTTTCTCGATCCAATTTGACATGAACATGGTCACCAGGTTCTAGACCTGGCAGTTCTCTAACTGAGTGATGTCTGTTGTAAAAGTGTTCATAAGCTTGTTAAGCCTTTTTACCCAACTTACCTACTCTCTTCATGTCTGGCCACTTTGGAAATAGATTCTTTACCAAAGCTGAACCAGTAGTTCTGAGTTGTCTTCCCATCAGGAGTTGTGCTGGACTATATCCAGTAGTTGTAATGGTGTAACTCAGAAGAGCAAGAAATGGATCTTTCTGCTGTAGGATTTTCTTGGCTGTCTGTACAGCTCTCTCAGCCCCTCCAGTCGCTTATGGGTAATCCGGTCTGCTAGTAATATGATCAGAATCCATCATAATTAGTTTGAAATGACTAAAATTCTACTGCAATGAATTGTGGCCCATTGTCTGTCACTAGTTGCTCTGGAATATCGATGTAGGAAAAGGTGTACTTCAGTTTCTCGATAACATAATGACATGTAATATCTTTCAAGTACATTATTTCTATATACCTGGCAACCAGGTAACGAAGTCTTGAGATATACCAGGGCACAATCCTGAGACATAGTTCAGTCATGATTTCAGGGTATGTTCATAACAACATATAATGTTGCTATGTGTATTTTGCCATGATATTACTGATCAGCAAGTTGAGTTCTTAAATGATATCTCACAAGGCATACCTTGTACAGACATTTTTACAATAGTGTATGAACACGGGGGTATATTCTGTCACATTTCCTCCCTTACAAAGCTGTAGTAGGGTCAGCCATTGGCTGCCCTGGAGGCTGCAGGTCAGGACCCTCTTTCCTGGCTAGGACATCTGCCACCATGTTTTCTTTTCTCTTTATATGTACAATATCCATATCAAATTGTTGGAGTATGAAACTCCAATGTAGAAGCCTGGAATTTGAGCTTTTAGTTTTGTTTAACCAGATTAATGGCGAATGATCCATTAAACCTTGAACTTTCTATTAAAAAGATAGGGCCTTAATTGCTTTACTGCCCAAACTATTTCATAACATTCTTTCTCTGACAAAATAATTTTGTTCAGTAGGTACCAATTTTTTTCTTAAGAAAGCAATGGAGTGTTTTTTGTTGTTTTTCCCCTTTCGGCATCAGTACAATGCCTAGACCAATGTCTGATGCATCTGTATACATTTCAAACATTTTGTCAGAATCTGGACTAGCTAGAACAGGCTTTTCAGAGAAGATTTTATTACCTTATCAAAATCCTCTTGACATGCCTTTGTCCATACAACGTTGTTAGGCTTTGTGGTTTTTGTTTTTTATAGATCTGTGCTTGCAGGTACAATGTCACTGAACCCATACACAAACCTTCTGTAACTGTTTACCACACCTATGAAAAATTGGACCTGTTTTTTGATTTGGGATACAGGTCACTTTACAAAATGGTTTCAACTTTCAAGGGATCAGGGGATATTTGACCTCCCCCTGCCCAGTGTCCCAGATAAGGAACTCTGGCTGCTTCTGCTTTGAACTTGGAGGCTCTTATAGTTAGGCCTGCCGCTTTGAGTTCTGACAGCACAGTTTTTAAGTGTTTTTTTTGTGATTAGCCCAGGCGTTGCTAAACACTGCGATGTCGTCGGCATACACCCTTGCAAAGCTCTGCAAACCATTTAGCACTTGGTTGACCAGCTCCTGCATTAATTAACCCAAATAATAATATTGGGAACTCGTACCATCCCCTCTCAGTGCTGAAAGCAGATTTTTTTCTGGGTACCTTATCTAAAGGAATTTGCCAATAACCTGTAGTTAAATCAAAAGAGCTGAGATATTTAGCTCTGCTTAAAATGTCCAGCATATCATCAATTCTATGGGATACACATCTGGCACTGTGACAGTATTGAGTTTTCTGTAATTAACACACAACATTACAGCGTTGTCTGTCTTAGGGACCAAGACCACAGATGACGCCCACGAGCTGTCAGATTCTTTAATTACTTCCAGATCTTACATGCTTTGTATAGCTGTATGAATTTGTTCCTGCACCTTGCCAGTGTCCCTGTAGGGTCTGCTGGGAGGTGGCTGTGATCCTTTCTGTAATGAGTCAGCAAGTGCGTCTTCCCTGACTTGTTAGAAAACACTTCTGTGTGTTCTTCCAGCACAAACAATACCTCTGCCCTTTCAACTGGTGTTTAATGCACTGCAGGTATCAATGCTTTCCAGAGAAGTCAGTTTTTGGCCTTCAGCCATTAAATCAATGAGGTGGTGTGCCTCAGTTTTCCCTTCTACACAGAAGATCATATTTACCATGGCTTTCCTGTTGTGATAGGCTTTGTCTGTTTACATGTAGTAGCTGTGGGACAACATTACCATGAAGCTTTTTAACATGATATGTATCTTCATTTACCCCTATCACCTCAAAAGGTCCTTCCCAAGAATTTTGCATTGTGTATTTTTTCACAGGGCTTAATACCAATACCAAGTCTCCTATTTCAGTAGAATGCTTACAAGTATGTTTATCAGACCACGCCTTTCGTTTGGACTGACTGTCTTTCAGGTTAGTTTGAACAGCATCCCTCATGTCTTTTAACTCTTTTTGTAACCTGCAGGTCTCCTGCAATAATTCCTCACATCATTCTGTATTCCTGGCCAGTAGAAATTTTTCTTTTACCTTCATGGGTTCTCTGTGCCCCAGGTGACCAGTAAAAGGACAGTCATGTGCTAACAACATTAATTCCCCATGGTGCTGGGCAGGCACAACCAACTGCTTATAGGGCTGCCCCGGGCTTTTGTTTTTTCCCATAGGAGCCTCCCTGTACAATCCCCCATCTTCTTCAAAAACCTCCCCCACACCCTTTTCCTTTCCTGGGGCTTCCTTTAGGACACACTCTCTTATGCTCTCTAGAGTGGAGTGTGCCCCTTGTTCAACTGCAAAACACTAGTAACTGACAACACAGCTGTCCACCCTTAGCCCCATGGGCATACTGCTTTTCTCTGCATTGCAGGAGCCAGCCTCAGCCCCTCCCATACATGGCAACACACTGTTTCCTTCTGTTGTAGAGGAGTTAGAGTAACCTCTCCTTTCCCCCTTCCAGTTTCTGAGACTTTATCACTCCCCTCTGGGATCCCAGCACAATATTTCTAGAGCCCTTCACGGACTGCACGGATACAAAAATTTGGATCTGCATCTGACCCGCATCCAAGAGAATAAACTTGTATCTGACCTGTGATCCACACTCCGTTTTTTTTCTATATTTGCATCTGCATTGCACCTACACTCTCTCTCTCTGTGCCTCTCTCAGGAGGAGCATCTGCGTGCGTGCCTATGTTCTGTATAAGAAAGCTATATGGCTTAATAAATAAGCACACTTATTATTTTTAAACATCAATCTGATTATACAACAGGTATCAGAACAAATAGCCTTTTAGGTAAAAAGTAATAAACGTCTCAAGTCAATAATTCTCAAAATCACAAACTAAACTGTAAAAAAGGCAACAGCCTATTTAGCTTGTGCTTTATAAAGTCGTCACACTTTAGAACTCAGCAATCCCAGTTTTTCTGCACCAGTCATTAGCTCTTTGGCTAAAGGTCGGTTTTCTCCCTGGAGCGGTTCATGTGTTTCCATCCAGATTCCTGCCCTTCTCACTGAGGGTTTGCAGTCTTCTCCCAATAGCTGGAATGTCAGGGGCTGAGAAGGGAGCCTTCGCCTCCTTGTCGTGCAGCTGTCAGTCTCCAGGCTTCCTGCTCAGCACTTCTTGCTGTGGTCTGCAATATTCCATTGATTTAAAGCCCCACTGAGGTCTCAATCAATAAAGCTGTTTCCTGCATGTGGTGCAATGTGTTGCTGGTGATGTTGAAGAAAAAAATGCCATGAGTACTAGTTCCTCAGGCAGGCTGCTTGGGTTTTTTAATTGATCACAAAGCCTCTCCGCCCTCCCCCCCCCCCCACCCCGCTTTGTGGTTAGTTGAGGGGATTATCTGCATCACCCAGTGTGAGTTGCTGATAAAGAGGTAACTGAAGGTGATGATACTCTAGTCTAAATAGTCCATAGGGCAAGGGACAGGGAGTCCATTCTCCCTGTGGAGGCATGCAAGGGGAATACTGTCACAGGGCTACAGTGCTTAATTTGTGCTGGAACTGAGCCCTGGCACCTCTTGGCTTGGCAGGTCATCCTCTGCACCTCCCTAGAGTGCTGGGGGGGAAGGGGGCGCAAAGAGTGATGACTGGTGCTCCGTGACTCCAGGTCAGTTTCCCCACATGGGCGCGGGGGTTGGGGTTGGTACAGGAGGGGATCAGGGATTAGGGGCAAAAGTGGCACAGTGCAGGAGTGAGGGGCACAGGAGGGGGATGAAGATGCTCTCCGGCCACCCAGCCAGTGCTTACTTTGTGTGGGGCTGAGCCCTGGCACCTTGTCCAAAACAAATTAAGCACTGCAGGGCTATCTACCAGCCTTGAATTGCAGGACTTAGTCTTAAATGTCTTCCTAGGGATAGCTGATTTTCTTTGACATGTTACTGTGTAAAAACATTAAACCATCCACTGTTTTTGGTTTAAGTGAAGTATGATTCTCATTGTGTGATCAGAGACTGAGAAGCCTGTCTTGGACAGTGCACTAAATGCAATGATGGAATGCACAAACCGTGCAACTCGATTGAGAAGGGGAAAGTTTTGTTTGTGTTGTCTCCAGCAGTTGCACATCTTCATTCTTTGTCATCTTCATCATTGTCACTTCCACACTTGCTATCCGAATCCTCAAACTCTGTATGTGACCATTTTGCCTCCTTTGATGATGATGTCTGTGTAGCTGATGAAAGAAGCGTAAGATTCTTTGCAGGAATATTTTTCTCCTGCAAAGAGACAGGCTTCTTGGTCTCTTGATAAACTTCCTGTCTCTCCTCTTCAGTGAAAACTTTCATCTCCTTCATTCATGGGTGCAGGAAAACCGCTACTCTGTGCATAGGCTTGATTTCAAACTTTTCAATGAGACATTGCAAGACTTTGGATTTGAGTTGACTTAGACTATCTACATCAGTGGTAGAAGGATGGGGATGCTTTTTCAGCCTTTTGTACCAAATGGACACCAAGTGGAGAGTGGACTGTATGACTGCTCTAGCGCATCTGATGCTTCCTTGAAGGGTTGCAGGAACCCTATTAAGATGCTCAAGGTGCTGTGGTCAATGCTATCAATGAGCTGAGTATCCCCCTTTTCTGTCAAAATTTCATATATTCTGTCCGACTGCTCCTCAATTGTCTTAAACATGGCTGGGTGGCTGTTCCATCATGTTTCTCCATCACCTTTCAGAGACTTTTGCAGTCTGCTTTGAAGTCCAGATCTCCCTAAATAAGTAACGAGATTTTGGCTTGCATTGATCAGTTTGGTTCTTCTTTGAATGCTTGCTCATATCAATTCCAGTTAGGTGTGCGCGTGCGCTGCTTGCACCGCTGTCGGAAACTTTTCCCTAGCAGCTACCCATGGGGCCGGCTGTGGAGCCCCCTGGCGTGGCACCGGTATGGCACTCTATACACGACCCTGCCTGATCCCCCTTCAGTTCCTTCTTACTGCCAGTGACAGTTGTTGGAACACTGGTCTCTTGCTTGCCAGTGTCCCACTAATCCCTAGCTCTTCTGTTAATCTCTGTATATAATTACCCATTGTTAGTTAATAGTTTTTAGTTGTTAATTGTAGTCTCGCTACTTAGTGGAGTGGGGGGGCTCCCCCTCGAACACGCGCCCTGCAGGGCCTCAGGGCATGCCGTCTCAGGGCTTCAAACCATGTAGTTCATGGGCTAAGCCTATGCCCATGGGCAACCCCCACGACTCCTGCCTCTGGTGTCTGGGAGAAGCCCATCAATCAGAAAAGTGCAAGATCTGGAAGGCTTTCAAGCCTCACACCAGGAAGGAGAGGGACTCATAGAGTCAGCCCTCCATCTGCAGCAGGACCCGGCCCTGAGCGCCTCGGTGTGGAGCACTCCTCCTGCAGTACTGTCTGTGGTGCCGAGAAAGGACTCGGCACACCAACCCAGGAGCTGCCAGTCCCCTGGGTCCCAGAAGTGTTTTCCCCAGCACCGCTCTCATTTCCTGGCTGTCCGCAAGAAACAGGCCAAAGGGAAATCCTCCCAGTGGGTTGCTACGGTTACTGCACCCCTGGAAGGGGACAGTGCAGGGGACAGGCCCATGGCCTATCGCAGGCCCCTGTCTCTCCAGGAAGCCCTACTCTCCTGGACTCATTGCGGCTGCATGTGGGGGAAGTTATGATGCCTTCCACCCCGGACACCTTTGAAGCAGCTAGGGGGCTCATTGAGATGATGGCACCTAAGTCTCCCACTGTGAGGGATAAGCCTCCACTCCCTCAGAGCATGGCACCGTCTAGAGGAGGCAAGCCTGCCATGTTGGGTCCATCTGCCCGCCGACCTGGATTTTCACACCGCTCTGAGTCCCAGTGCCACTCCGAGTCACGGCACTGCGCCTATGCTCTGCACCGGTCTGATTCACAGCACTGGTCCCATAGCCTCGACCCTTGGAACCACTCCCGTTAGAGGTGGTCATCGGCGGATAAGTAGTGGTCCCGCTCGAGGTCCAGGTCTCGTTCTGTGACCTCGCGGCACCGTTCTCAGCACTGGCCTCAGCCTGCATGCCATTCACCTTCCAGGTGTCACTTGACAGACCGGCACTGCTCCTTATCGCGGCACCGCTCCTTATCGCTGCACTGGTCCACATCACGGCGGCACTCCCCACTTTGGCACCATCCTCGATTGCGACACCGCTCTACATCACGGCACCGTTACCCGCCTCGGCGCCACTCTATGTTGTGGCACCGCTCTACTTCATGGCACCGCTTCACACCTCGCCATCGCTCCCCGCAGTGGCACTGCTCTGCATCATGACACTGATCGACATCACAGCACCGTTACACTTCATGGCACGCATCCCACCCATTAGAGGAAGATGTTTCTCCAGTGCAGTCTCGCTCCGCTCCCCCTTGGCCATCCCACTCAAGGTCACTCTCCCTCCACTCAGGCAGGGCATCAGGGGCATCTGAGGCGCCCAGTTCAGGGCAGGGGAGCCTAAGGCAGGACGCTTCGGTGCCCCAATGGCCGCCCCAATGGCAGTTCTGGACCCCTTGGGTGTATCATCAGGCCCAGGGTGCCCCTCCTGGTATTCCACCCCCCCCTTCAGGATCTTGCCTCCCAGAAGCAACTCTCAGCCGCCCACCCGAGGACCCTCTGCAAAACCCAGACCCAGCACCATGTTTGCCTGCCAAGGCTACACCTGGTGCCCATGAGGACCCGGTCCCTACAGATCAAGGGGCCACCATGGAACCAGTCCTACCAGTGGCTTCCTCCTCATTGTCCCCTGATGAAGCGGTGCAGGCATCTCAACATCTGGGCCACCTCCCATGGATTACAGGGCCCTGCAGGAACTCCTCCGACAAGTAGCCCTGAATATAAATCTTCAGGTGTAGGAAGTGGTGGAACAGGAGGACCCAATGGTGGACATCCTGGCACGAGGGGGGGCGGGGCCATCTAGAGTAGCCTTACCCATTATAAAAACTATCCAATCCAATGCCAAAACCATTTGGCAAACGCCTGCCTCCATCCCCCCTACGGCCAAGAGGGCCCAATGTAAATACTTTGTTCCCACTAAGGGATATGAGTCTGTCTTTATCCATCCTCCCCCATGCTCTCTCATGGTGGAGGTGGTGAATGAAAAAGAGAGGCAAGGTCAGCAGGCCCCTGCACCCAAATCAAGGGAGGCTAAATGGCTTGATTTGTTTGGAAGGGAAATTTATTCCACAGCGGGTCTCTCTCTCAGGATTGCAAACCAACTCGTGGTCCTGAGTAGATACAACTACAACTCATGGTCCTCTATCCTAAAATTCAAGGAGCTCCTCCCCTCTGAGTCACAAGCGGAGTTGGGGACCATCGCGGAAGAGGGTAAAGCTGTCGCCCGGACTTCCCTCCAAGGCTCCCTCGATGCTGCAGACTCTGTGGCGCATACTCTGGCATCCGGGATTGCGATGAGGTGCAATGCTTGGCTCCAATCCTCTGGTCTGCCCCCTGAGATCCAGCAGACCCTACAGGACCTTCCCTTTTATGGCCAGGGCCTATTTGCCGAGCAAACGAATTCCAGGCTGCGTAGCCTAAAGGACTCCTGCAACACAATAAAGTCCCTTGGCATGCACGCTCCGGCGACCCAAAGGAAGCCCTTTAAACCGCAGGCCACCCAGCAGTGGTCTTTTCCTCCTAGGCCCAGACAGGACTTCTCTCGTAGGAGAAGTAGATACAATGGATGCAAGCCATTGCGTTCTCCATCTGGGCAGGGCCAAGGGCAATCCAACCCCACTTTGGGCCCTAAGTGCCCCTTTTGCAGGTGTGCACGAGGACAGAATACCAGTTCATAACCCGGTTTTCTCCCCTCCTTTCTTGAACCGTCTATCGCGCTTCTACCATGCACGTTCCCTTGTTACGTCGGACCGATGGGTGCTTGGCCCGGTAAAGGCGGGATATTCTATCCAATTCTGCTCTTCCCCACCCTCCCATCCTCCTTGCCCGTCCCTCTTTAGGGACCTCTCTCATGAGCAACATCTCATCCAGGAGGTCCAGGCTTTTCTCGTCCTAGGAGCAGTGGAGAAGGTCCCTCAGGAACTCAAAGGCACTATGGTGGTGGCTGAATCCCTGCGCTTTAGGCACCGGGGTTCCTTTTTGCCCACCTTGACCTTAGTCACAGATGCATCCGCACTGGGCTGGGGAGCGCATCTGGGAAGCCTGACAACTCAGGGCCAGTGGCAAGTAGAGGAACTGGCTCTACATATCCACGTCAAAGAACTCAGGGCGATCCGCCTCGCCTGCCAAGCTTTTCTGACGCGCTTGCAGGGCCACTACATAGCAGTGTTGATCGACAACACCATGGCTATATTTTATATAAACAAGCAAGGCAGAGCCCACTCGTCTCCTCTCTGTCAGGAAGCCCTCCTGCTGTGGGATTTTTGCTTAGCCCACTCCATCCTTCTCCAGGCTTCACACCTGCTGGGCGTTCAGAACGTGCTGGCGGACAGTCTGAGCAGACACTTCCTCACACATGAGTGGTTGATTCGCCCGGACATCATCCACTCTTCTGCAGTTGGGGGTTTCCCCACATCGACCTGTTCACCATGGGGGCCAACAGGAAGTGCCCAACCTTTTGCTCCTTCAGCAGTCACAGCCCAGGCTCGGTCGCAGGTGCATTCATGATTCCATGGTCCGGGCAGCTGCTATATGCCTTCCCACCATTCCCGCTGATCCACAAAGTGCTCCTCAAAGTCCGCAGGGACAGGCGGATGTCATTTTGGTGGCCCCAGCGTTTGTCGGTCCAGTCACAGATAAGACTGCCTCTCACTCCTGACCTCATTAAACAGGACCACGGTCGCCTTCTTCACCCAGACCTTCAGTCTCTCCACCTTACGGGCTGGAGGACCCGTGGCTGAATCAGGCAGAGCTCGCCTGTTTGGATCCGGTGAGGCAGGTACTTCTGGAAAGCTACAAGCCATCTACTAGGGCCACACAAAGGGTGAAATGGAAGAGGTTCTCCAGCTGGTGCCTAAAGGACCAGCGTCTGGCATTTGGTTCCCTCAAGGTCCACCTCGTGGACATCTTGGCCTTTCACCCAGGCGATTCTGGGTGTTCCGTGTTTGCTCACCCCATTGGGGACGTTTCCTGAAAGGCCTGGAGAAGATACATCCCCCAGTGAAGCCCCCCCATCCCGGTCTGGGACGTTAACCTACTCCTCTCCCGCCTCATGGGCTCTCTCTTTGAGCCTTTAGCTTCTTGCTCACTCTTCTACCTGTCTTGGAAAGTAGCTTTTTTGGTGGCTATCACCTCAGCACGACGCGTGTCTGAGCTGAAGGCCCTCACCTCTGAGCCGCCGTACATGATCTTTCATAAAGACACGGTACAACTTAGACCTCATCCAGCTTTCCTTCCCAAGGTGGTGTCCCTCTTCCATATTAGCCAGGACATCTTCCTGCCAGTCTTTTATCCAAAGCCACACAACAGCCCTCAAGAACAACAGCTGCACTCGCTGGATGTTAGGAGAGCATTCGCCTTCTATATCGAGCGCACAAAGCCATTCCGAAAGACAAGCCAGTTGTTCATCACTATAGCAGATGAAGGGATTGCCAGTCTCGTCCCAGTGTATCTCCTCCTGGATCACAGCTTGTATCCGCACCTGTTAGGATTTGGTGAAGGTTCCTCCGCCTGCCATCACAGCTCACTCCACGAGGGCACAGGCCTTGTCGGCAGCCTTTCTAGCCCAAGTATGTCTCCAGAAAATCTGCAGGGCTGCGACGTGGTCTTCTGTGCATACTTTCACGTCACACTATGCCATCATCCACCAGTCTAGGAACGATGCGGCCTTCGGCAGAGCGGTACTTCAGTCGGCAATACCTTGACTCCGACCCCACCTTCTAGGTAAGGCTTGCAAGTCGCCTAACTGGAACTGATATGAGCAAGCACTCGAAGAAGAAAAAACGGTTACTCACCTTTTGTAACTGTTGTTCTTCGAGATGTGTTGCTCATATCTATTCCATTCCCCCCCACCTCCCTCTCTGTCGGAGTAGCCAGCAAGAAGGAACTGAAGGGGGGGTCAGGCCGGCTGGGTCGTATATAGAGCGCCATACCAGCGCCACTCCAGGGGGCTCCACAGCCAGCCCGATGGGTAGCTGCTGGGGAAAAGTTTCTGACACATGCATGCGGTTTGTGCACACACCTAACTGGAATAGGTATGAGCAACACATCTCAAAGAACAACAGTTACAAAAGGTGAGAAACAGTTTTTTACTGCTTCCTCTTTCTGGTTTTCTGGTGTGGTAGTGTTCTCAAGTATGGTGTTTATAATGTGCATTAAGTAACTTATTCACACATAGGACTTGAGGGCTGCAACCACATTCTCTCTCCGGTCCATAACGAAAGCCATCTGGTTGGTAATGCTATGTAAAGCAAATCTTCTGAGTGCTTGAGTAACAGCTGAAGGAATATTCTCTGCAGTTTTTGGTTTCCTGCTCTCAAATTGAGCCACACCTGCTCCGCCATTCTGAACTGTTGTGGCTCTATGTAATGAACAGTTACTCCCAGATACTACTTTCTGTAGTCATCCCTCCACAGATTGAGGGTAACTCCCCCACCCACTGTGCCAAGAATGTTTTTCAGCTCTGTGGAGATTTGTTTTCTTTTTTCTTCTGTCACAAGTGCAGCATGCCAGGCTAATGTTGTGGAATGTGGTATTAGCATACATGTATGCATTTGACCATATTTGACACCCACGTTAGTGAAACATTGAGACTATGCAAGGGATCCCTCGCTGCTGACTATCTTGAAAGGTCTTATGTCTGTTTGTATACACGTAATTAATTCCTGAGTCACAGTTGTCTTCAGGTCTTGTGTGACAGTGACAGATTGCTTGGTGAATACCTTCAGAAAACTGAATCCTGACTCCGGTCTACGTTTTTGTTTAAATAAGTTTGAAGCACCAGTTTTATGACTAGTAAAAGCACAGACCTTTTTGCATGCAACAGATGAAACATATCCAGCCACAGTATCTCCATTTTCATTCATAAGAAATCTGAATGTATTCCAAATGGGTGATTTGCCTTTCTCCTTTCCCTTCAAACTGTATGCACCAGCACTTAGTTTCTTTTGAATTTCTTTCTCTTTTGTCTTTTCAAATACAGAGTTTGGAATCTTTTCTGAGGGCAACTGGCAAGGCAGTGCAGAGGAGTGACACAATGATTATTTGAATTTGTGCTGACAAACTGACACCACAATTAAAAAAAAATCAAACTTTCACCAGTATTAGCTGAATCTGAATAAATGGGGTGCATGGTATGTAACACAGGGTGAAAATTGCCATACAGGGTGCATGGTGCACAGTGCAGCATGCAAGTGAATTGAATAAAATGCGTTATACCATGGGGGTTAGGGAGCAGTATATATGGTACAAAGCTGTCTCATTCTCATTTCCCTTACGCAGAAGTGGTGTGGTTGCTGCATGAAATGGGTTTCTAGGTTGTATGTTCCCAGTTGCAGAGCTATGTTGAGATACAGCGAGCATCACATAATGAGAGGTTTGTACTTCCACCTTCTCTGGAAGTAGGATCCCGAAGGCGGGGAAGCAGCTGGCTGAAGCTATGGCTTCCTGACTCTCTTTGCAGAAGCAGCTACCACCCTCTCCAACTGACCTGATCAGGCAATAATGACGTCTTTTGAGGAGAGGGAGGCAGATGCTTCTGCAGCTATGGCTTCCTGACTTACTTTGTCTCCCCTTTGTATATGGAGGGAGAGGGAGTACAGAGAAAAGGGAGGTGATTGATCAAGACAGGCAGCAAAATTCCCCATGCTCCTATCGCCGCAGTTTGAGCAGCCAAGCAATTTAGGAAACCTCTCCCGACTTCATGCACCTTGGCTAAAAGTACAGGAATCTTATGTCCTCCCACTGCCAGAAGCTTCACTTCTTGGTTAAGTAACATGTCACTCTTTTGGACCACACTTCCCTTGACCAGAGAGATCTGTGCAAAGATTATTTACTCTGGCAGTTGTAATAAATTTCATATCTACTCCCACAGGGTCAGTCCTCGCAAAACTTGTCAAGTGGACTGTAGGTACTGCTGGAGTTTGTATGTTTAAGGACAGTTGTATTAATATGTGTTGGAGGGGGGTTACTTTATTTTAGCTTAGAGCACTGATTTTTCAGGTAGTCAGTGACGTTACATTGGAAACACCTTCTTGGACCCGTCTCCTTTACAGGAAGTTTGTGATGGCGATTTCCAGGAGAGGAATGATTGGGGCGGGGGGGGGGGTGCCCAGGCTCCCAACCACCCTCCTTCCCAGGAATAAAACAGGATCCCCCCTTTACACTGGGTTTGTACCCCTCCTTGTGTGGCTTGCACTCATTGAACATCTGGGCTTGCACAAAGGTATCAGCCAGAACAGCCATAATTTGCACAGAATGTAAAGATTTATCCTATAATATATTCCTAACCACCATCAAACCCCGTTACCCATTTTCTCATTAGGTCACACATAAGCATATTCACTATGACTCATGCCAGCACTTTCCTTGAGATTCCTAAGTCTCCACCCTGGGGAGATCCACACTGCTGCAATCAATGCAGCAGGGATTGATTTAGCGGGTCTAGTGAAGGCCTGCTAAATCAACGGCAGAGCCCTTTCTGGTCAACCCCATATTTCAGCTCTCTGAGAAGAGTAAGGGAAGAGCATCTCCCGTCGATGCAGTACGGTGAAGACACCAGGATAAGTCAGCCTAGGCTATGTCAACTCCAGCTATATTATTCATGTAGCTGGAGTAGCATAACTTAAGTCGACTTACCCCCGTGGTGAAGACAAGCTCTAAACTTTACCATACACAGTTCAAGAGTAATTTGAAACCTTTTCAAAACAGCTTTTTAAAATTCAGAATATCTCAAAGCTTCCTCCATCTGCATTTCATTGAACACATTCAAAGCTTTACCAGAGAGTTTTGCAATCAGTGCGGGGATGTCCTTAGAACCTCACATAGACTTTCAAAAGTGGCAAGGTTTTCAGTGGTAATAGTCTTCAGTGCAGTCTGTTTCCTTGTATTCAGGGCACAACTTGTCCGAGCTGAGGGCTTCTTGAGTGGAGGGAGAGGCTGGTGATGGTGGGATCTGTCCATTTTTTGCCATCATGTCCAGATTATACTTCCTCTCCTCCTCCTTTACTAGGGTCTCTTTCTCTTTCAGCTCCATGGCTTATAGGTGGACAGCTTACTGCTGCTGCTCTTCTTCTTGCCTTTCTCTGGCTCTTAACTCTGTGTGCCACCTTAGGTGGTTTTCTTTGTCTCTCTTTCTTGTTTGTCCAACCTGCCCAGCTGAAGCTTTGCAGTTGTTTTTCTGGGGCTCATATTCATGCCTTCTGCTTCTATTTCTGACCATAAGCAGCAGGTATAATAGGCCAGGGCAGGCTAAGCCTCTTCTGGTTTAGCTGAGGCCAATAGACACTGGTTGCAGGGTTTGCATGGGAAATTTTTGCTTATTTTTATGCCCCCTATAGGTTCCAGGGTGGCTGAGGAAGCTGTATATGCTACTCAGCTTCTTGGGTTCATCAGTAATCTCCCTGGACTCAGGTTCTTCAGGAAGAGACGAGCTTTTCCCACAGGGTGGCTTGAGGTTTCAGGAGGGGGGGCACAGTGTGGCTGAGGCGGCTTCAGGATGGTGTAGGGCTTGGGGGTCCTCCGGCCACGAGGGGGCTCAGGGCTCAGGTCACAATGGGGGGGGAACCTCGGGCAGAAGGGGTGGGGCTGGGGGCCTCCACCCGCCGCCCATGTTTCTGACACTGGTTAGTATGTGTCCACAGCATCCATGTATGCTTTTAGGTCATCTTTGAGCTCACAGGTAATTGAATGCAATGCTGAGCTCCATGACAGAGTGTCTGCTACTACCAGATTTTTTCTAGGAATGTATTTATCAATTGGGTTAAATTGCATTAACTTTAGCAATAGACCTTGCCACTTCGGCAGTTGTTTGATCTAGATTTGTTCTACTCATGAGGATTACAAACAGTTGATGGTCTGTTATCGGTATAAACAAATCCAGTCCACACAGATATCCGTAAAAGATCTCACATGCCCGTGCTCTTGCCAGGCACTCCTCTTCCATCTGTGCACGTCGTTTTTCTGCTTCTGTGCAAGAGCAAAATGCAACTGGTTTCCACTCAGAGCCATGTTGTTGTTGTGTAACGAGGCGTTCGCTTGCCCTCGCAACAGATCAGCCAGAGGCCCCTTCTGAGTGCAATTTTTATTTTCAGTGTCAGCTCCCACCACCTTCTGTTTACAGTCTGCTCCAAACCAGCAACCTGGGGGATAGCTAGCTTCTCCAGCCAGCAGGGATGCACAGTCTTTGGCTCCTCCCTTTCCTTTCTCTCCCCCTTCACTTCCTGCCTGCCTGCCAGCCTTATATAGACCCCTGGCTAATAAGGCCCGCAGGTGCTTCTCTTCTAGCAGTTAGATGTGGCATACTCAGCCATCCCCAGTTAATGTTTCTTAATTGGAGCTGGGCTAAAGGGGCCTGGCTCAGGACCTCCTGGCCAGCACCCTGTTACATGCCTCCCACCTTAAGAACCGCAAGGTCCAGCCAACCTCGGCCCCTCTGCCCGGGGGGCTTCTCCGGGGAAGTTCCCCGCTCTTGGCCAGGTGATCCCCAGCATCCTCTCCTGGGGTTTTCTCCCTCCACCTCCCACAAAACGTACACTGCGCGGGGAGTGGCTGCCCCCATAGTTCCGCCTCTGCCCACAGGTCGTCACACCAGTCGCACCCCAGTAGGCGTCCCATCCCCTGTTCCCTCTTTACTTTTGGTAGGGGGTCAGGATCCATCCCACTGTCCTGTGGGGCCCTCTGAGCCTCAGTTTCCTCCAAACCACCCTGGGTCCCATCCCTGGAAAGCGGTGTTGTGGGATGCTCCAATTGTCCCCTCTCCCCTTCCAAGGGGCTCAGGCTGGCTGGCTCGCCCGTACATCCTTCCCACGGGTCTGCTTGCTTTGGGCTCTGTTGTCTGGGGGTTCTCTTCTTTGCTATTTCTGGGACTTTGCTCATCTTTCCCACTTGGGATCTTCGGTTTAGGGATATCTGCCCCCTCCTTCAGGGCACCCCTCCGCTTCTTTCTAGGTAGTGGGCCCCAGTTCCTACCTAACACCACCGGGTATGGTAGCCCCTCTAGCACCCCAACGTGCTTCCATTTGAAGCGGTCCCTCACTTCGAGGGGCACCTGGGCCACCGGGCAGGATCTCTTGTCCCCATGGATACACTCGAGGGCCATTCTTGCCCCTGCGATCAGCCAGTGCGGCTTTACCAGCCCCCTCTGTACAAGCGAACAGGCTGATGCAGTATCTATCAGCCCTGTTTGGGGGTTCCTCCCAATCTTCACTGGGATGGTGGACAGTTTCTGCCCACCTTTTCATCCCCCAACTTGAGTCCAGCCACAAAACTCAGCCCACCCACACTCCATATCAGGGCCATCACGTTTTGTGTGTCCAGGTCTCCCACACTGCCAGCAAGCAAGTTTGGCAGGCCTCTCAGGTGCTCCTTGGGGCTCCCCCTTTCTCTCCGGGCCTTTCCCGGAAAACGGTTCCACCAGTTTCTTCCCTGACTCCTTGTCCTTCCGGGGTCGGTCCTCCCTCTGGGGACCCTCTGCCTCTATATATTCCTCGGTCAACCTGACAGCTGCCTCGAATGTGACAGGCTGGTGATGTTTCACCCAGACGTGTATGTTCTCGGGGAGGCTCTGCAACACTGGCTACCGAAACTACTCCTGCCTGGAAGGTGGCTCTCCTTGGTCTGCGGGGAGAGGAGGCTGTGGGAGACTCAGAGGCGATCATGGAATCAAATCATTAATGCAGAATCATGCTCTCTCTAGCACTAGGACCACAGTGGCAGGCAGGCACGATGGGCTGCTGCTGGAGGGCAGGGGGTGGAAAAGAGACTTGTGAGGTGCTGTGCAGAGCCAGGGAGGGAGGTGGGGGCAGATGTCAGGTGTCCCCCTCCCCCTGCCATTGTACCGGTCTCTGCTGAGCTGGGGTGGAGGAGAGGGGGACACTAGTTGTCTGTGCACCAGCTTTTACCTCAGGATTGGTTGCTTCTGGCTGCTGTCTGAGCAATGTTCCCTCTAATTTTTTACATGCATGCACAGAATGAATTTTATGTGCACCAATATGGAGGTGATGTGTAGCAGGGGTGGGTCGAGAGGTTCCGAGTGGGGAGAGGGCTCAGGGCAGGGGTGGGCAGATGATTGGGGTGAGGGCTCTGGCTGGGGGTGAGGGCTCTGGCTGGGGGTGCGGGCTCTGGGGTGGGCCCAGAGATGAGAGGCTCAGGGCTGGGGCAGAGAGTTGGAATACGGAGCGTGATGGCTCCAACAGGGGGTGTGGGCTCTGGGGTGGGGCTGGAGATGAAGGGTTTGGGGTGCAGGCTGCCCCGGGGCTGCAGTGGGGAGAGTCAGCCCCCTCTCTCTCTACAGCAGCCCGGGGCCAGGGGAGAGGCTCCTCTCCCCACGTGCTTAGAGGGAACTTAGGTCTGAACTTAGAGACAGCGTGTCGACACACTGACTCCCGGAACACACACACTCACATACACCCCCCCATACACTCTCTCACACTCCCCCAACACACACTGTCTCTGTCTGTCTCTCTCTCACACACACCACCTCTGTGGGGTTCTTGTGTTACTGTTCAGCCGTGTCAGTTTGGTCATGTTACCGAGTGCTACTTGAAAAAGCGATTTTAAATGGGTTATCTTTCACCCCACACATCAGCCCCCGGCTCTGCAGAGCACAGCAGTCTCTCTCCCCGCTCTGCCTGCCAGTCTGTGGTTCTGTGTTTCCCTGTGAGTTCCCCCCCACAGCCGCCTCAGCCTCAGCTCTGCGCGCCCTCCAGGCGGAGGAATGTCAAAGCCAGGCTGCCACCCCTCCCTCCTTCACTTGCCCCTCCGCAGCAGCGCTCTGCCTGCCACTGTTCCTTAGTGCAGCGGAGAACAGGAGGATTCCACGTTACTGATTTGCTCTTTGCTTCTGGAGCAGAGCAGCATGCTCAGAGGTCAGAACTTCCCCGAGCTGAGACCAAAACAGTGAACAGGCGGTCACGGCGGCATTGTGGAATACTGTCGGCATAACAAATGGCAGCGTCTACCCTGAGGCTTTGTTGCTTTAAGTCTGCCACAAAAAGGCTTTATGCCTCTCACCGAGGTGGTTTTATTTTGTTGGCAAACCAGCAGAGTTTTGCCGCCAAACATAGCTTTGTAGTGTGTACGCCTCCCCTGTTTTGTCAGCAAAAGGCGGCTTTTACTGACAAAAATGTGTAGTGTAGACCAGGCCTCAGGGTTTTTGCAGGAACCCTAACTTTTGACTTACCTGGCTGGTGTGAGCTTAAATTCTTTGCATTCATAAAGATTTTGTACGTGTAACTCTAGCCAGGACCTCAGTGAGAGCTGAGCTGGTTTAATGTGCCAGAAGCTACATTCCTTGTTGTTCCTCATGGTTTTGATGATCTTTGTATTCCTGCTTTGGGATTGATATTGGAAATGAAAATCAAATGCTTTTCAGAAGCCCACTGTCGGCAAATCACTGGACAATACTTCGTATTTCTCTTTGTTGTACTATAACTGAAGTAAGCAGCAGTGAGGAGTATTCAACTGAATTCACTATCAAAGTTCCCTAGTACTGTATCCTATGTTCCTGCATCTGGGCCTGTGCACTGCTGCTTCACTCTAGGCATCCTGGCACAGTAGCGTAGCTAGGGGGGAAACAGGGCAGCGGCCGCTCCCCCACTGAGCACAAGTGGCGCCTTGTGAATGTCTTGGTGCCTTTTCAATTTTCCCCTGTTGAGGGAACGGAGGGAGCGATCCCTCTTACTCACCCGGCGGCGCTCCGGGTCTTCGGCGGCAGGACCTTCACTCACTCCGGGTCTTCGGCAGCACCTCGGCGGCGGGAAGACACCCAGAGTGAGTGAGGGCCTGCCTCTGGAGCGCCACCGAGTGAGTAAACGCAGCGCAGCGGGTGGCGCCTTTTGTTTTTGGATCTCTCCCCCTGTTCCCTCCACCTGGCTATGTGGCTGTCCAGACATCTATCTCCTGCTCCAGCCCCTGTGCGATCTTCAAACCAGGGGAATATAGGTGTTTGCTTGCCTAGCTTGCAAGCGGGGCCTGATCCAGTAGCCAAGCTCAGAAGCCATCTACCAGATCTGGCCATGTTCAAAATGAAGATGATGGTGCTGCCACAACTGCTGCCATTATGACTTTTAGCCCAATGGTTGGAGCATTCTGCTGGGATGTGGGAGACCAAGGTTCAATTTCCCCCATCCAGCTTGAAGAAAGGATTTGAACATGGGTCTCCCACAGCTCAGGAGAGCGAACTAATGAGTGGGCTGGGGGATGGTCTGATGCGAGGCTTCCTCTGTCTCTCCTGTTGAAGCTGTTCCACTCTTGATAAATACGTAAATGGGCATTGGGCCAAAGACAGTGAGCAAGAATGACACTTCAGCCTGGTGGTTTGGGTAACCATCTAGGAGACCAATGACTCCCAGTGGGAGTTAGGCACCCTAGGTACTTTTGAAAATCCCACTAGGCATCTGTCTGCATCTTTAATTGCCTAAATTCTGTTGTCCCTTTTTGACCCGAGTGCTAAGTCAAAGATTGGGGCAATACAAACCGGTGCCAGTCAGGGATTTCTTTGTTGCAGTTTTGTTTGCTCACAAGTAAGTGCAAAGTCCTGTGTCTCTGAACGCAGAGGAAATGAAATAGCAGGAAACAGCCTCTTTTGCCCAAAGCCCTTAGAGCCCTCTTTCCATCTGCACCTTTCACTCAAAAAAAAATCTCTCCCCGGGTTTCTTTCAGGCTCAGCCACTGTGCTTTCAGCTGCTCCTCCCGGCTCTCCCCCTCTGGTCTTGTCCTCTGGTTCCCTCACTCCCTCCTACCCCCCAGAGGCCTGGTATACCCTACAAAGTTAGATCTAATTAACCTGCCTAGCGTCAGCCTAGTTGTGCACGTATCTACACTTACATTTGTCTCCCATCGATGCAAGCGCCGTGTTACAGTGGTGCAGTAACACTACTTCCCTGAACGGCATTGAGCCATAGTTGACGTACTGAGGTTGACACAGTGTGAGCGTAGATCTTGCGTTAAGCAACTGTCTCACAATGCCCAGCACTGGCTGATCTTTTCACAGTTGTGAACTCCACTGCCCAGTGGTCATGAAGACCGGAACTGCCTCCTCTTGAAAACCCCGCAAATTTTTGAAATGCCTTTCCCTGATTGCCCAGCACGGTGACCTCACCTAGCAGGTCTCCATTGTTTTGTGCAACTACCCAGCCAACCAGGCTGGCTACAGGCTCAAGGTTCACTCTAGCCTGGAACAGACAGGAGATATTGGCTCTCCTGGGCCTGAGGGGAGAAGAGGCTGTGCAAGCACAGACAGCTATGGACCAGCCATAGAAATGCGGACATCTATGAGCAGTTTGCACAGGGGAGGCAACAGAAGGGGGAAGACTGGGACCAGCCGTAGTGCCACTTGAAAGCAAAGGAACTACATCAGGCATACTAGTAGGCCAGGCATGCTACCAGTTGATCCAATGCTGAGCTACAGACCTGTCACTTTTACAATAAGCTGCATGCCATCCTCAGCGGAGACTCCACCATGCCCCTGCACACCACCATGGATACTACTGAGGAGTCTGAGTCACAGGCCCCTGGGGTGAACTGCGAAGATGGAGGAGGGAGGGCATGCCAATGTAAGATCCATCTATGCTGCAAGCCAGGACCCATTTTTGACTCCACCACAGTCCGGTCCGTCCTAAGAGTTGAGCATAGACAAGCCCTATGCAGGGGAAGGAATCACAGAATATCAGGGTTGGAAGGGACCTCAGGAGGTCACCCAGTCCAACCCCCTGCTCAAAGCAGGACCAATCCCCTTTCCCAATCCCGCAAGGAACCTTGAGTAAGTATGTAAATTTATTTCCCATTACAGTGATGGAGCCCCCAAGTTAACAGGACATAGCTATCGACTTTGCATTAATTTACTCACACAGGAAGAGGTAGCGGTACAACTGAGGCCTGGTCTACAATGGGGAGGGGATCGATCTAAGTTATGCAACTTCAGGAAGTCAATGAACTTCGATCTACTTACCGCGGTGTCTTCACTGTGGTAGGTCGACTGCTGGCGCTCCCCCGTCGACTCCGCCAATGCTTCTCGCTCCGGTGGAGTTGACGGGAGAGTGCTCAGCAGTCAATGTATCGCATCTTCACTAGACGTGATAAATCGACCCCCGCTGGATTGATCCTTCCGGAGGTAAGTATAGACATGCCCTAAGAGAGGTGGAGTTGCTATCTGGTTTGCATTTCCCTGTAGAGTTAGGCAGAGGAGGACCATGCAGAGCAGTTTGTTTATGTACCTGTACATGTCCCTTGAATCCTCCTGAGAGATCTCAATGATCTGCAATCCTGTCTTGAAGGTTTCTAGGGATGGCAGCCTTATTTCTTCCTCCACAGTAGGGCACTTTCCCACACCAGTTAGCAATAGGTAAGAGCCATTGCAGCACACAGGCTAGTAGAATATGGGCCTAGGCAGCTTTGAGATGCCAGCAGCAGCTTTGCTCTTTCTGCCTTTGTTACTGTGATAAATAAAGTGGTGGGGTAGCTCCCTTTGATGGCCACTCAGCCAGCCAGTTAGCTGTAAAATCCCTCTTGGTAGCTGTTCTTTACTTGCTTTACCTGTAAAGGGATAAAAAATCCCCCAGGTAAAGAAAGAAAACAAACACACAAACCTTTGGGCCCAGGAAGGAGCACTTGGGTACCCTCAAGCCCTTTTACCCCAGGGAATAGCTGAGAAAAAAAACAAAGGAAATTAACTGTGGCTACCAGCTAATCAAACAACATGCACAAACCTCTTAGGACACCAAAAATCCAATCCTGCTCTTAAAAAAAGGTAAATTTTATTAAAAGCAAAAAAGAAAAAAATACATCTGGAACTTAGGCTTTTTGCTAGATCTTAAAAGAAACAATTACAAAAAATTAAGCACCCAAAATAGCTTTCTTGGAGGTTCAGCTTAAAGGTTACAAGCAAACAAAAGCATCAGGAGTTAGCACAGAGGAGATCCACAAGCCAAAATAAGAAATAAACCTGATAGCGTCTAACTAAACATTCCCTATCCAAATTATTTCTTCTAGATATGGAAGATACTTTTTCATCCCTGGTTCAAACCTTTACACAGCATTCCTGCTTATAGCATTGCTGCTGCATGTTCCTGCAGCCCAGAGACACACGGAAAGTTTCTTTCCCCATTTTAAAAAGTTCTAGCCTTCCCACTGGTTCCTTTGGTCAGGCGCCCACTTTTTTTTTCTTTACCTGGGGGACTTTTTAACCCTTTACAGGTAAAGCAAGTAAAGAACAGCTACCAAGAGGGATTTTACAGCTAACTGGCCGGCCGGGTGTCCATCAAAGGGAGCTACCCCACCACTTCATTTACCACAGTGTCAGTTACCTACCGCTAAAATCACCACTGTCTGTGGAAAATGGTTCCACTATTCAGTGCCATTGGCCTATGCGCCATAGTTTCATGCAAATGAACAATTCCCTCCTCGTTTCCCTCACCCCTGGTGGGCCATGCTCAGCATGGCTGGTGCAGTGACTGGCACCATGCACAAACACTCCAAAGCAGAAGTGTCAATTAGCATGGCTGGTGCAAAACTTTAGGGGAGCAAGGGAAGGGAGTTCTGAACTTTAACTTCTGCTTTCCTTTGTGACTATAGTGACAATGGTACCTCTGTGTGTTTTTTCTGTACCTGCTGCCATTGTGATCTTGAGGGATTCCGCCTCCACACCCATGGAATACCTGAGCCAGATAAGGAGGAGAAAGAAGAGGACTTGCCATGACATGTTCCAGGAGATTGTGCAAGCCAGTGCTGCATCGGACTGTGAGCAGAGGGCCTGGAGGGTGAACATTGAACGCAGCCTGGAGAAGGAAAGAGCATACTGGAGCAAGGCCTAGGAGTCCCAGCAAGGAAAGGAGACGGAGATGGACAAGGACATAATGGGGCTTCTCTGGCAGCAAACACAGATGCTGAAGACTCTTGCTGACCTACAGGTTCAATGATACTGGGCTTGCCTCCCACTGCAGTCCATGGAGAACTGCACTGTAGCACCTCCCTACACCCCCCTCAACATTCCATGTGGCATCAGGAGCTGCATCCTTACCCCTGCCACTCCACACCATGGGGAACTATGAGGACAACCACAGCTTCACACACATTGACCTGTCAGAGTCATGGTTGCTGTATGTGTAGCAAAAATGGACATGAATAATCTTTCCCCTTGTTAAGTTCTCTTCCATTAATTTGTTAAGTTTTAATGTATTTGCTTTTATATTGCAGCATATGTTGTGAACTAGTAAAGATGAGTTATGTTCCAGAAAATAGAACTTTATTGATTAACAAAACCAGAGCAAAAAAAAAAAAAAAAAAAGTGTGCAGAGTTCCTAGTGGTATTGAAAGCACTCACTTACTTGTTATTGTGCAGTGTGAAACAACTCATAGGATCAGTGACAAACAGTGTAATAAACATAAATGTACAAGAAGCACCACACAGTTCCTAACAGGCCCCAAAACAGTAGGGTCAGGCAGAGCAAAGTACACCACAACATTACTGTGGCTCACTATTAAAGTTCTCTTTTAAGGCCTCCCTCACCCATATAACTCCATGTTGAGCTCTTTTAATAGCCCTTGTGTCCGGCTGTTCAAACTCAGCAGACAGCTGCTCCACCTCCACCCCAGCAGAAACTTTTCCCCCTTTGCCTCACAGATATTGTGCATGACACAGCAGGCATCTATAACCACTGGAATATTTTTCTCCCAGAGATCCAATCTTGTGAGTAAACAACACCATCATCCCTTTAATCTATCAAAAGCATGTTCAACTGTCATTCTGCACCTGCTGAGCTGATAGTTGACTCTTTCCTTGCTGCTCTCAGGGTGGCCTGCATACAGCTTCAGGGGCAAGGGGTAGGCTGGGTCCCCCAGGATCACTGCTGGCATTTTCACATCGCCATTGGTAATCCATCAGCTGAGAGAGAAAGTTCCCGCTTGCAGCTTTCTGAACAGTCCTGTGTTCTTAAAGATGCGAGCATCATGCACCTTCCCAGATCAACCAACACTGATATTGGTGAAGCATCTCCAGTATCAACCAACATTTGCATAACCATAGAAAAGTAGCCCCTTCTGTTGATGTACTCTGTGGCAAGGGGGTCTGGTGCCAAAATAGGAATATGTGTGCCATCTGTCAACCCACCACAGTGCAGGAACCCCTTTGCTGCAAATACATTTACTGTTTCCTGTACATGACTGAGAGTCACAGTCCTGTGTAGCAGGAAATAATTAATGGTTCTACACACTTGCATGACTGAGGATTTTCCAACTTTGAAATGATTTCCCACTGATGGTAGCAAGCTGGCATTGCAAGTTTCCACACTCTGATCACCACTTGCTTCTTCACTGTCAGGGCAGCTCTCATTCTGGTGTCCCTGTGCTGGAGGGCTGGGGTAAGCTTGGCACATAGATCCAGGAATGTGGCCTTTTACATCCGAAAGTTCTGTAGCCACTGCTTTTCATCTCAAACCTACATTATGAGGTGATCCCGTCAGTCAGTGCTCGTTTCTTGGGTCCAGAAATGGCAGCTGCTCCACGAACACCACCACCAATCTTGAACCAGTTTTCACTGTATCCTACAGCAATCTGTCCTCCAAGAAATCGTCATGTTCCCTGCTGATTCATTTTTTCTTATGGCTCTGCAAATACCAGAGGATTGTGTGCCCTCTGCTTGCTATGCTCATGACAACAGTGGAGAGCTGTGTGGGTTCCATGCTTCCATCAGAGATGGACAGTGAGGAGGGCCGCACGAGTACATGGGATTCTTTTTAAAAGGCACAAAAATTCCGGACTGTGGATGATATTATGGGGTGGAGAAAGTTGCATGCTGGAAAGTTGACCCCTTGCTCCTAGTCACCTCTGTGCACCTCATTGCTGCCCTACCACGCATTGCCAAAACTTCCCAGAAGAGTGTGCAGCACACTGTGCCCTGACACAAGCACTCCTGGTGAGTGTGTCCAGCACTGACGCAAGGAGCCAAGTATACTCGGGCACCAGCTTTAGGGCATCTCTACACTTACAGCGCTGCCGTGGTGCAGCTGTACCGATACAGCAGCGCCGCTGCAGCAAGTGTGGTGGGGATGCTTTATGCCATAAAAAACCCACCCCTGCGAACAGCATCAGCTATGTTGGCGGGAGAAGCTCTCCCACCAACATAGCACTGGGCACACTAGCGCTTATGTCGGTGTAACTTATGTCACACAGGGAGGTGGAATATTCACCCCTCTGAGCAACATAAGTTTTGCCGACACAGGCGGTAGTGTAGACATAGCCTTATACTAACTGTGGTGGCTTTATGCTGATGTACCTGTCGACGCTTGTAGTGTAGACATGGCCACAGACACATAAGCTTACTCAAAACAACACTCAGCCAAAACTACTAGGCGGGGTCACGCAAACCCTTTGGCCTAGGTGGGGCTTACGTTTACAGTTATGTTAGCTGAAGGGTGAGTTCACACCTACCAATCTCCATGGGGTTTTAACTTAACCCATAACAAGATCTCTCCCAGCTCATAACAAGATCTTTAAATACCTGGTGTTGAGCCACTTTTGAAGATGTTACTCTAAATCCTATTTTCAAAAGTCACTTAAGCACCTAAATCCCACTGATTTAGGGGCCAAGGCGCCATCCAAGAGCTGGAGCACAGAGATGCTCTGGCCACCCCCATTTCCAAACCCAGCCATACCCCAGCGGCTGCAAGGTGGAGTGTCAGTGCTATTGTGTCAGCTCTGCTCTACACAAGGATTCCCCTGTGATGGGGGATGTCCAACAGGGCAGATCCTCCAGGCTTGCAGCTCCTTTGTGCCAGCAGAGCAGTGCAAAGGGACCCGAAAGGCTCCAAAATTGGAAGGGCAGACCAAATAAGCAGTGATGTGTTTATTTCCTTTTTCAAACTCACAATTTTAAGCCAGCCTGATGATTTGGGAGTGGAGTGCAATTCACGACTTTGGAAGGCATGTGTTTGGTAACACTGCTTGTATGGCTCTCCCACACTGTCCTCACCACAATTCCCGCGTCTCTGCCCACCCTTACCATGATGATCTGTGACACCCGTGGGCTGATGAGCTTCCCATGGTTTGTCACAGAACAGCTCTCCCTTGTGGCTAAACCAGTGGCGGATTACCATATGGGCCGATGGGGACCGTGTCCAGAGGCCCTAGCCAATTCGGGGGCCCCGCAGGAGTGGCTGGAACTCTTGCCCCACCCCCTGCTCCTCCTCTCTCCCCCTCCCCGCGCCTCCTCTTCTCCCTGAGGCCCCGCCTCCAGCCCAGCGGGAAGCCTGTGGAAGGGTGGTGAGCAATTCCCTCCCATCCCCAGGCACAGCTGGCTGAAAGCTGCTAGCTCAAGCCTGAGTGCCTCCCATGCCGGACCAAGGGCTCCCCCTGCTCAGCATGGTGCAGCACTGGACTGAGGGGCCCCCCATGCGGGGCTGGAGCGAGCCCCTCTCCCCACCCCCAGCCCGTGCAGTACAGAGCTCACCTGAGCCCCTCTCTCTTTCCAACTCCCCTCCCTGGCGTGGAGCGGCTCTGAGCCCCTTCTCCCTTTCCCCCTCCTCCCCCAAGCTCCTTTTTGGCAAAACAGGTCATTTGTCCCGTTTGCTCTTGATAACTGGTAGTAGCCGCCTCTAGCCTAAACTTGCACAGTTGTCAGCCCAGCAGCTGGCTCAGTAATGGAGCTCAGAGCTCTACTTGTCAGGCGAGTTTGCCTGCCAGTTTCCCCCTCTCCCTGCCCTCTCCTCCCCCCGATGTTTTAGCCTCTAAAAGCTACAGGGGGCAGGGAGAAGGGGAAAGTGGGAAGCACACTCCCCTGACAAGTGCTATGGGCATAGATGACCTGTTGATGATAGTGTGGGGGCATAACCCCAGAGCAGCTGGAGTCGTGCCCCCCCAACCTTCCTGGCAGCCCTTCCCCTTCCAGAAAGCAGCCCCCCCGGGAAAGCAGCGGCCCCTCAGTCTAGCTCCCAATTGTTCTTCTGCCTCTCCAGGCAAAGTTAAAGCTGGGTTGCCTCCCAGCTGATCCTCCACTCCTGCCTCTCCTTGCCTGGGGCAGCTCACTGGCTCAGCTGCAGTGCAGGGAGTAGGCCCGGACGCACCATATGATCGAGCAATCTGGGAGGGCGTGAGACCCTGATTGCCCTCTCCCCGGCCAGTATTGCCTCTGGCTATGGGAAATGCACAACTAGGCCATTCAAACCACCTTAGCTCTGCCCTCTAGTCACTCAGTTGGATCATTAGAATGAGCCTGGCATTTCAGGGTTTGCAGTCCTAAAGCAGATTAAACTGATTTTTAAGAATGATTCAAGGGTCCCTTTTTCTTTCTCACCTTGTGTCACTACAGGGTAGAGTGAAGATTGTTTGGGGGCCCTAGCTGTGTCCTTCTGATCTAAATATGTTTGGTTTTCTTTTAAATGCAACCTTAACTCAGAATTGCTTGGCTTTATAATGCTTGTTTTTCAGATAATCACTCTATCCCTGTGAAGCTTTCCCCCTTAAATTATGCATACACACTTCCCTTTAGCATAACTAACTCTGTTAGCATAGCTTTTGTTTGAGACTATGACTCAGAAGAGCATTCATGTTGCCAATAGCTGCTAGGGTAATCATTACCAGAGCTACGGATGTTCATGCTCAAGGCAGGAGCAGATTGCTAGCGAGGGGTCAGGGTGCATTATGGGGCTTTCTCTCCCCCTCTGAAGCATCCAGCACTGGCTACTGTCAAGCATAGGATACTCTACTAAACAGACCAATAGGCTGATCCAGTGTGTAAGCAAGTGGGAGACTACACTAGGTGGACCATTGCTCTAGGTCAGTGACTCATGTGCTGTGTGGGGATAGCTAAGCTGTTGTCCTGGGGAATTGGTTAATGTGTTACAGACTGTTAATGTGTGAAATTGTTGGCAGCTTCCGGTCCCCATCCCACCCTGTTACCCTCCCTCTGTGCCTGGGCAGGGAGGCAAAGGCCGGGTTATCTCTGAGAGGTGATTGCCCAACCTCTCTCTGGCCCCATTTGCCTGCATTAGGCCTGGATAGGTCTGTGCGTGGGAGAGAGCAAGCAGATGTGTGGGGGTGGGTGGGTGGGATCTCAGAGGAAGGAAGGGGGCTCAACAGAGAGCCCCATTCTCAAACCAAGCAGGGACGGTTCTCACCCTCCTTATACAAATCGGGCTCAGGCCCATCCCCCATTGCTTCCCATAAAACATCTCGACCGCTGCACCCCCAATTTGAAGGAGCATCTTCCTCTTCCCACAGTACCTCGTCTAGCATTGGCTCTGGGTAAATGGCCAGCCCCGCATGCTGAGCTCCATCAGAAAGGAGGTTCTCATTGCCACTGCCCACTCTGCCATCTCCGCATTTTCCCCCACCTTCCTTTCTGTCCCCCTCCCCCATCAGACAGAGCCTACTTCACCCCCTTCCCCTAGTTTGTCAGGGACTGGCTAGATCCTTCTCTGTGCCCTGATTCAGAGCTGTTGGCTCTGGCTCATCCTCACATTCCTCTTCTCATTTGCCAGATGGTCCTGGCCCCCTGCCCTTATCTTGCCCTCCGGGGGCTGTTTGCAGAGAGAGGTTTAAATGGGTGGACCCAATGGACAGCCCGGGTGCAGGGAGCCAGAGGACAAGGCTGTGTGTCTGCCTCACTCACCGTCCTCGCTCTGCACCATGGGGAAGGACAGGCTGCCCCGTGGCCCGAACATCTTCCTCCTGCTCCTCTTCCTCCTCCCTGGAGACACGTCGCCCACCACCGAACCGTAAGCTGCACATGCAGAGGGGGCTCGTGCTGTTTTTGGGGAATCAGGAATCCTGGGTTTTATTCCTGGCTCTGCCACTGACTGACTCTATCACCTTGGGGAAGTCACTGCACCGTTCTGTGCTTCTGTCCTCCCATCACTAACATGGGGATGTATGTGTGAGGATTGGGGGGGGGGGGCTGAATTCGTTAATGCCTGTAAGGTGCTTTGAGATCCCTGGATGGCTGGCAGCAGGTCAGTGCATTATATTGTGTTTTCTCTCTCTCTCTCTCATTGCCCATGCATTCCCTCCCACTTGTTAAAAGATAAAAGCGAGTGGTTCTGCCACAAGGGAGACTCTCACCTGGGGCTTTGGCAATACTGCTCCCTCCCCTGGTGCGAGAAAATCACTGGGGGCAATTGCAAAGCAGCTGTCAGGTTTTAACAAACGCGGATAAAGATGGCAGCTATGCGGTCAGTGCTGCCTCTGTGCAAACAGATTGAAGGAGATAACAGTGCTGCTAGCACTGACCCCAGGTCCCTCTCAGATACATACAAGCCCCCCCGACATACCAGCCAGCAGAGAGATCTCTGAGGGCTAATGCTCTGTGCTGATATGCAAGGGCTCCATTCCTTGTCACTACTCTTGGGCTGGCAGTCACTGGGAGTACTGGGAAGGCTAAGCCTGTTACTGCCCCCTGGAGATTAGTGCTCTCCATTGCCACGTGTGAGAGGCAGGTTTGATTCCCAGGCTCTCTCTGATGTATGTCTACATTACATCTGGGAAGGAGCCTCCCAGGCTGGGTCTACAGACTTGTGTAGTTAGCGTGAGCCTTGCTAGTTCACGAAAACTAGCAGTGTGGACATTGTGACTCAGGCTGGCACTTGGGCTCTCAAGGGGTTGAGCATTGTGGCACCTACTTGTTAACATGCTGCTCTGCCACATGGGAGACCTGAATTCAGGGCTTTTCTACACTTACCGAGCTGCACCACTGTAGGACTTAGTGAAGACGCTACCTATGCCGACTGGAGAACTTCTCTCATTGGCGTAAGTACTCCACCTCCCCAAGAAGCGGTAGCTATACTGATGGGAGAAACCTTCCCGTTGACATAGAGCTGTCTACACCGGGAGTTAGGTTGTTATAAGTGTGTTGCTTAGTAGTGTGGATTTCCCACCCACCCCACTCCCTGAGTGACATAGTTATACTGACATAAGTTTGTAGTGTAGACCAGGGCTCAGTGTTTGACCCTAGCAGAGTCCCAGAGCTCTGGCTGAGATGCAAAGAGGTCGGGGAGAAGGAAGAAATTTTGTCCCAGGGAGACCATGTAAAGTGCATTTGCTCTGGTCCTTTCTTAAGATCTGTCACCACCTCGTGGCCATTTGCAGTAACTGTACTAAATAACGTCTACTATTTACTACATAATCTCTGCCACATTGTGTCTCTAGTATCTATTGCCTTGAAGGTCACGTCTCAGACTGTACAAGAGAGCTCTGGAGTTAACACTCTGTTATTGTTTACCAATTGGAAAGAGCGTTTGTAAATCCTGATTACATTATCTAGCAAATGGGACAGCTGTGGTCATTTCTGGCACTTGTCACTCCTCTCTAATACACACCCTGCAGTCAGGGTGTGGCGTGGAGTTGCCAGTGCCACTGTTCCCATACCAGGGTACAGGCAGTGGATCAATGTCAGACGCTAGCATTAACAGCTGTCAGTCTTGTTCCACTTGTCACCTTGGCCCTTCCTCACTCACCAGCACCTCCCTTGGGTAATACGTTAGAGACACAAGGGAAAAGTCCCGTCATTTGGATAAAATATACAGCTCCTGTTGGAAGGCAAAGGCTGAGACCATCAAACTGGTTTGTTTGACCTGTGCCCTTCCCCTTCCCAGGCAGTACATGGTGCTAGTGCCCTTTCTGATCCACACCAACGTTCCTGAAAAGGTCTGTATCCAGCTGACCCACCTGAACGAGTCTGTGACACTGAGCACCACGCTGGAATACGCAGGGGAGAACAGGAGCCTGATCGCAGACGTGGTGTCGGAGAAGGATGTGTTCAAGTGCGTCCCATTCACGGTGAGTCTCTGACCCCCCACAACGATTATTATGTGTGTCAACAGTAAAGCAATAAGGATAGTAACCAGAGCGATTAACTCTTGGAGCTCTGGTTGTTTAGCAAGGTTAACTAAGTGGAGCTAGTCTGAGAATAGAGGAGGTTGCCTGGACTGGGGCCTGCCCTGCTGTATGCTTGACCTGCCCAATTCCCACTCCATATGCAACTCCTTCCCCCACTGCTGGAAACCCAGCCCCCAAGATCCACCTCTCTGCTGCTGGAAACTTTCTCAGTCCTCCCTGCAAAGTCACTCCCCTTCTTATTCTTAGAAATTCTCTTCAATCCTTTGGAACACCTGGGACGAGATCTCTCGCTCAACGCCAGCTGCTGCTGCACCGTTGAATTACAGAATGATAGGGTTAGAAGGGACTGCAAGGGTCATCTATCTAACCCCCCACCAAGAGGCAGGATTTGTTGTGTCTAAACCATCCAAGACAGATGCTATCCAGATGGCTACTGCAATGGTTTCTAGCCAGTGTGGACAGGAAGCTACAAGGGTTTCAGCGGCCCTGGGCCAGATGACTGTGTGAGTTGTACCCCACAGTGCAGTGCCTCATAAACAGTGGCCAGGCTCTCTGTGGCTCCTCATGTGATAGTTCTCAATGGTGAGAAAGAATCACTGACCTTTCCTCTTCAGGGTCCCACTGATCAGTGGCAGCAGGCATGTGAGGGAGGCAGAAGGACTTTCCGGGGATGCGGGGGTGGGAATCAGGGTACAGGAGGGAGTCGGGGCTGCTGGAGTAGGGGGTGCTGTAGAGAGGTGTGCAATTTTGGGTGCACGAAAGGTGGACTTTTCAACCTGAAATGATCACTACACACATAGCCAGAGGAGTAGAGGGGAGTTTTGAACAGTGAAAAAACAATAAAAACCATGATTTGCTGTTTGGTTTTTTTGGTCTCACGATTTTGGAACCATCTTGTGATTTTTTTGGGGTCTGACGCTGATGGTTGATCTCTTGAGGTGGGCAATACTGTAATGCCAACTCAAATGAAAGGGTTATTTAGTAAGGTTGGCAGAAAGGATGCAAATGGCATCAGCATAGTCAGTTACAACCAAAGATGAACGCAGTAATCCTGTATCAGCAGTCTGCTCTCTGCTGAATGCTTCTGAGCCTCTCTCAGCTGGCAGTGGCTGTTGCTGCATCCTCAGAAAGCAAGCTGCCTTTCAATCCCCTCATACTATTGGCCAGGAGAGGGGACTGGGTTTGCTCTACCCCTCCTGCTGATCTATCTCACCCTTCGGTGGTAGCGGGCACCCACTCAGCAGGTTCATCTCACTGTACTTCCAGCAGCTGCAGTTAAGTACAAATGGCCCTTCAGATCGGACCTCAGATGCTTGGGAATAGCTTGTCTTGTGGGTGTAATAAATGGGTGTATTGTGTGTGATCATGACTCCGACTGGCTACCTTGGGGACTAACACCCTGCTACTAACTGAGAGCTAACAAGAGTACAGGGACATGGCCTTTGGGTCTGATGTTAAATCCCAGCTGATGAATACAGTGTACAGAGCCAGGGTTTGTCACACATGGACTGGAGATTGAGATTTAACGTGAGCGGGGAGTCAATATGTTTAATCTAGAAAAGACACTTCCACAGAGTCAGGATTGCAGTGGATGAATTCATTTAGGGGAACAGTATAACAGGAGGAAGGGGGTTTATTCCCAATCTCTGCGGATGGCAAGAAAAAAGGAAGATACATTTTGGGCTAAGACATGAAGGGGAAATTTGTCAGAGTCAGAGCGACTGGGGTGGAGGAAGCTGGTGGAGGCCCTGTTGCTGCAAAGCACCCAGAGCAGCAGGTTAGAGGGGATGTTAGTGGAAATGTGGAGATAGGGGAGGTCACCATGGGTGCCCCTGCCCCCTGCGCTAATCCTTGTCACTGCTGTGGTTGGGCCTGTGATGGCTTCCCACAAAGCCCTCATCTCTCAAAGGCAGGTTCAATTAAAGAGGCTGTTGAGGGGAGTCTCTAAGGCAGCGGTTCTTTTACTGTTCTCTAGCTTCCCAAATCTAACAGCTCGGCAGCAGCGTTTCTCACGGTGCTGGTGAAGGGGCCGACGCTGGAGTTCAGGAGCCGGAAATCGGTGCTGGTCAAGAACTCAAAGAGCCTGGTCTTTGTACAGACAGACAAACCCATCTACAAACCGGGACAAACAGGTGCAGGGAATTGGGTGGGGAATTGCATTCAGGAAATCCTTCAAAGCCCTTATAAGCCTTGGATCCATGTTGACCTGACATCTGCAGTGCACTGAAGGTGCCAGATCAATAGTCCCCGGAGAATGAAGAATGTTTTTATCCCCTGCATAGGTACAGCTTGGGGAGCACCAATGTAAGCCACACACACATGCACACATGCTGCCTGCGTGCCTAGAGGGAGTTCAAATTCTGTGGCCTATGCAGTTTTCATCCTCTTTACTGAGACCACCAAAGAGGAGACGTCACTCACTGCAATGATGTATTTTTATGACTTGGATACTTGTCCCACTATGAACTAGACCAAGGCCCAATCAACTCATTTCATACAGGTTTCAGAGGAGCAGCCATGTTAGTCTGTATTCGCAAAAAGAAAAGGAGGACTTGTGGCACCTTAGAGACTAACCAATTTATTTGAGCATAAGCTTTTGTGAGCTACAGCTCACTTCATCGGATGCATTCATTTCATACAGGCAATCAAATAGCCTTCAGGATGGAAACTGACTTTGCTCACTATAGACGTGGAGTAAGTGCCATAGAGGTGAAAGAATTCCATAAGTCATGTTGATTGTGCCATCCATCCCCATGACTTGGAGCTGAATTGGAACTGGTACCCTGAAGGTGGAAAACTCTGTACTATTTTCCTTGATCATCCTGAGCCAGTATTCTCAGCCTAAGAGTAATGGCTCAGGACGATCAATCTGGTGCTGGAATGGAGCTGATTTCCTAGGGATTGTCTTTTCTAACATGACCTCGTTATATAGAACACGACCTTGAGAGACTGTGTTAATTAACATGATGTTACATACAATCAGTGTAGACATAAACAAGCCATGTTTAACATTGTGTCAGCTGGTCCTGGTGAATCCTACGGTTCCAGTAGCATTTACCCATGACCAGTAGCCACCATGTGAAATATGACTTGTCCATGTCTACACTGACTGCAAAGCTGCTTTTCACATTGTGTTAATTAACATGATTCCTCAAGATCTTGTTCTAACATGACCTAATTTTCTAGTGAACCCAAGTCCATAGAGATGAAAGACTCCATATCCCATTTCCCATCATGCCATATGACGGACATTTCCTGATTTGGTGGCTGAATGTCTCATCATGGAAATCTCTCTGTCTGTCTGTCTGTCTGTCTCTCTCAGTCCTGTTTCGAGTTGTCTATCTGGATGAAAACTTCCATCCTCTGAATAGGTTGGTAAGTATGCTAGGCATTAAGTCATCAGTGTGGGGAAAGGGATGAGAGAAACATCCCTTCGAGAGGAGGTGTTCCCCAGATTAAGGTGGGGCTTTAGTGCCAGGGGTATCCCAGTGCTTTCTGATACTCCAGGACTCCTCCTTTAGGCTACTTCATAAAGTATTCTCATTACAATCTTGGAAAGATTTGGGAATGACGTGACACACAGACAACATCCCGTTGGCCACCTCAGTACTAAGCAAAACTCCCTTGTTACTTGGGTCGTAGGAGCTGCCCTTACCAGATCACTGCAATTGGACCATACATCCTGGTATTCCTCCTCCTTGCTATACCAGTTCACAACCTTGAGTCTACCATGCTGCTATCTTGCCTCCCTGCTAGAGCTGAACAGACCAATGGTCTATCTACTTCAATCCTGTCCTCTG
Organism: Natator depressus; assembly: GCF_965152275.1. Classification (NCBI taxonomy): domain Eukaryota; kingdom Metazoa; phylum Chordata; order Testudines; family Cheloniidae; genus Natator; species Natator depressus. Next base: position 214,275,879 of record NC_134234.1, on the reverse strand, counting down.
TCTGACTGGGTCCAGTGCCACATGCCTCACAGGAAGCTTTAAAACTCTCACAATGCATCTCATTATGTAGTGCTGTCCCATGGAGGGACGTTTTTTCCAGGGTTTAGCTGGTGATTGGTTTATGACTAAAGTACGATGATCCATAGCCCTGGTAATTTGTAGCCTAGCTGGTGTCACTCAAGATGCTGTTCTTATGTACATTAATGTCTCTGATCCTTTTCAACACTTGCTAACTTTTCCATCTAGGGTATGAATTCTAAACTCATTCTCCCTTTTGCACTTTTTTCCAGGTTCCACTGGCCTATATCGAGGTAAGTAGAGGAATTTACTTCATGTTCAGAACCATCACATCTCACCATGGGCAGCAATCAGCCCCTGGCTGCCTCAAGCTGCTTCTTGCTGATTTTATTTAGACCCATAGTGCTAACTGGAAGAGGGATACGCTTTACCCCCCATAGCGCCAATAATGCATCCAAATACTGCCATGCAACCTTCCTGATATTCCAGTCCTGGGCTCCCCACACAACTCTGCCAATGCTTCTCATTTCTCACCGGCATCACCCTTTGCTGTCCAAGTAATCTTGTGGTCTTGACACCTCTAGGACCCCCAGAGGAACCGCCTGTATCAGTGGCAAGAAGTTGAGTTAAAAGGGGGCTTCACCCAGCTCTCCTTCCCCCTCACTTCTGAGCCCATCCAAGGGACCTACAAAGTGGTGGTGCAAAAGGGCTCTGGGGACAAGGTGCAACACCCCTTTACTGTGAAGGAATATGGTAAGGATGGCTGCTTTCATAGTGTCAAGCCAGTTGCTGGTAGCTGATCCAAGGTGTTGACAATGGAGAATGAAGGCTGGATTGAATGGGTCAGTTGATCTGATCAGCATTTTCTGTACAGCTGGAATGGGGCAGGGAGGAGTCTGTACTCCCACAGGTTGGGTAGTGTCTTCTTCAGAGTTGTCCTTTACTGCCTATGTTGAGGGTTGAGTACCAGAGAACTCAGTGAATCCTCCACCCCAGCCCTGGATTTCAGGGTGTGAAACCCAGCACCATCAGTACAAGATCTTCACTGCTGGAGTGGTAGACACACTGTGATCAGGGTCCCAGTGGGGGCCAGCTGTGGTTACTCAATTAGGGTGAACTGCAAAGAATGGGGCAGACAATCCCCCAAAAGCTGGTGGATATTCCAATACTTAGATTTCCCAAGCCAGTATAAAACAGCTTCTTTATTACTTTACTGGTTACTCAGAAGTCCAAACAACACAGTTCCCTTAAAGTGATCCGGCCTCCATCCAAGTACCTAAGCCAAATATGATGATTTCTGAAAATCTTATTTCATCATATAAAAGAAAAGGTTCTACCAATCCCAAAGGATCGGACACATTGCCTCCCAGGTTAATGAATGCCTCAGATCTTATCCAAATACATGGTTACAGTCAATTCTTATGAACTAAACTAAAATGTATTAAAAAACAAAAGAGAGAGAGTATAGGTTAAAAGATCAATATACATACAGACATGAGTTCAATTCATTGAGGTTCAGATTCATAGCAGAGGTGGTGAGCTTTGTAGTTGCAAAGAGTTCTTTCAGAAATAGTTCATAGGTTATAGTCCAATGTCCAAATATCATATTCAGGGCATACCAGTGTAACTGGGACCTCAGTCTTGTGACTCAAACTTCCCCCGATGAAGCTTAAGCAGATCTGAGATGACAGAATCAGGACCCAAGGATTTTTTATACAATTTCATGTCCTCTTTGGCAAGTTTGGAGTTGCTTTGGGAACAAAAGGTAATTAGGATGACTTTGAAGGAGGTCCATTACCAGTACTTAGCCATAGAATTAACATAGGGCAATTTGCTTGTTTCTTCACCATTCACAGTACATTTCAAAGAGAGATGAATACTGAGATATCCTGCGTTTACAATTCATTTAAATGCTAGGATGTTCTTTTGACCTATGAATGATCAGATTACAGCATAGACAGGGACTGTTGATTACATTACATATGTAAATTCACAAAACCACAAATATTATCTCCCCACATGTCTTTTGAGGGTTATTTATTTTGCGGGATGTTTAACCCTTTCTAGCCATGTGTCACACAGCCACCTTAGAAAGGCTCCAATCAGACAGGGATATGCTCCCCTTTGAGTCAGTGCTGACACCGGTGCAGCAGCCTGGAGCTAGTGGCACTGTGCTGCTGGAGTCCTGAGGTTTCAGATGCGCTATAAGGCCAAGGCCCTGACTCCTCCTGGTTAATAAAAGTCCTGAGGAACTTTCTGCGAGAGCAGGGGTGTGAACCCCATTACTCTGACCACATTCCAGTTCCATTACCATTCCACCTCCCTGAAACGCCTTCTGGCGGTCCCACCACAGAAACTGTTCACTGCTCCTCCTAGGACACTGCTGTGTAGTGTGGCTGGCGTGGTGTGTGTGATGCTGCCCTCTCGTGGCTGGCTCACAGTGAAGAAAAAAGGCTTTTTCCCTACCAGCAGCTAGGGGAGATCTCCTTTAGCTAGAGGCATGTAATTCTGGAAGTGAAGGAACCCGGGTTTAGTCTTAGCTCCCTCTGTGCACGTTTGCATGTATGTGATTTATTTAATAAATATGTCTGTTGTCAGACACCATTGTGGGATAGACTGGCTGCCATGTTCCAGCTCTGAGGCAGCTGTATTTTGGTGGCAGGTGAAGTAATCTCCATACTAATATGGCATTAGTTTAAATGGTGCTGAGCAACCGTAGCTCCGTTGACTTCAATGGGAGTTGCAGGTGATCAGCACCTCAGAAAATCAGGCCAATGAGAAAGGCTATGAAATGCTTTGGGTCTGCTTGAGAAAGAGGCCTTGGTGCAATAACCAGCTCTCCTTATCATGTTACCCCCTTTCCACTGAGTTTGTGGTTCCTTTTGGTCTCTTTTCTGCAGTGCTGCCCAAATTTGAAGTGCTGGTGAAGCTGCCCAAGATGATCAGCATCCTGGAGGAGAAGTTGAAGGTGACAGTCTGTGGTCTGTGAGTATCATTCTTTCATTCACTCCATTTTTTTGGTGTGTCTCTCAGCCCAGTTGCTAATGAAGCCCTAGCTGGGAGCTGAGATCAATATGCTTTAAAATATTTCTTAATACAGTTTTTGGGACCTATACACAAAGGCCTCATGGCCCAGGATCAAGAAGTGAAATGCTTCCTGTAAGGCCCTGTTTATAATAGGCTCACAAGCTTTTCATCAACTGCTGCTTGGAGCATCTTGAGCTCCACCCTTTGTGGCCATAACACAAGAGCTATCCCAGGTGTTCGGCAGTTGTTGATTGCAATGACTGTGGTGAGGTGTTTGGCTCAGGTCCAGTAGGACTGGTGCTTTTAACAAAGGTTGCTCCATCATTGTTGATGGGGAAACTACAAGGCAACCCTGGTTCGGCTAGTTCACCTAGTGCTGCCCCTCAGTGCAGTGTCTCATGTTTGGCAATGTCCAGAGTTCATGGTGGGCGCTCAGAAATGCACGGCAGAATGCACTGCGACACTGAGTTGCAAGATGTTTGATGTGTAGTAGTTTTGTCAAAATTGGACACTATGCAACATGCAGACAAATGATTCAGCCAAGCATTTCCAGCAGTCGGCATTCTTGCAATGGGTTCTTCAAGACTGAGTTCTGCTCTCGGCTATACAAGAAACATGGCAAATTACTTCAGTGACATTGGATGGGATTTACAGAGGGACAGCTGACAGCACTGTTTTGCCCCTCATGTAGATGCACACCTTATCTGGCTTTGTTGAGGCCACTCCCAGAACAGTACTTTTATTTCTTGGGCACTCACTATCCAAGTGAAAATGGAGGGGACTTAGAGAAGAGTAACACAAATAGTGGAGGGGCTGAAAGGAATGATTCATGAGGAAGGACAAAAGAGCTAACAGGCTAAGTCAGCCTGATGTAGGTAGGGCTTACTCCATAGTTGAATTTGAGCCTAATATGTTAACAAAGCTGTGGCCACCAAGGACTTCCCACTAATCACTAGGCTGCATCCTGGAGAATAAACAGCCCTGCCCTGGTCCTTGTGGGGATGGACTAACCATCTCTCCATCTCTTCCATGTCACTAATGGCCTTGGTTTTCTTTCACCCCTCCCTGGTTATAGCTACACCTTTGGAAAGCCAGTCCCTGGCCTTGTGAACTTCCGTGTGTGCCGGAAATATAACCACCCAGGCACCTCCTGTTATGGTGAGGATGCAAAGGCAGTGTGTGAGGAATTCTCCGGACAGGTGGGTCATTGCTACTCTGGTGCGTGGAGTGGTGTGAGGGGGCATGGATAATAAAACTATATATGCTATGGGTACAATCCTGCACTGACAGGGAGCTGGACTGGATAGGTTAATGGGGTTTTTTCGCTGAAAACACTGTGGGATACCAGACTAGATGTACCAGTAATAACGGATCTGGACTCCTTGCCATTTCAGTGGCCTGAGGCACTGGTGCACCCCAGTCCCTCTTATTCTCTGCCTGTGGCACATAATAGTCTAGTCTCCTAATTTTGGTTGTCGGATGAGCATGCAGGTACTGGGTGGTGTTGGCAGCAATGTTGCTATATATTTCAGAATGTTCATTGTCAGTTTATTTATGGGCTTTCCAAATCTGGGGAAAAAAACCCTGAACAGTGAAAATGTGGCGTTTGCCAATTTCTTTTTTCTCAGTTCAGCGGGCAGGGATGGGTTTTCTGAGTATGGTAAACCTTACAAACAGGAGAATGAGAGACAAAGTCCTGAAGAATTTTGTTGTTCTTTGTCCATCAGGCAGACAGCCACGGCTGCATTTCTGAAGTGGTAAAGACCAAGATATTCCAGCTCAGGCGAGCTGGGTACGAGGATAAAATCCACGTGGAAGCCAACATTAAAGAGGAGGAGACCGGTATGAATTGTATGGACTTGCCAGGGCTGTGTGGGGAGCCCAGGGCTGGAATAGCTGGGGGCTGAGGGGCATTGGCAGAGAAATGTGGGGAGTCCAGGGCTGGAATAGCAGTGGGGAGTCCAGGGCTGGAATAGCAGTGGGCTGCAAGGCATGATTCAGATGTGTTAGTTCATGCCCCCTCTTTGTTCTCTTCTCTTGCAGGGGTGGAGTTATCTGGGACGGGCTCCTGCAAACTCACATCCATCATTAGCAAAGTCACCTTTGAGAAGGTGGACTCCCATTACAAGCCTGGGGTCCCCTTCTTTGGTCAGGTAGGGAACCTCTGAAACCACAAGCAGCTAAATGACATGTGAGCATCAAATGAGTGTGCCACAGAATCTGCAGTCACAGGGTGGTGATATCTCCTCTCCTTCTCTGGGAGCTGCTGGATCAGAGTATTTTTAACACCCCGTGCCTTTGCTTCTTCATCACAAGTTCTGGCACCAGCGTCTCTGCAGCATAGGACCTGGGGTTCTGCAAAGCTGGTTATGCTCAAACTGAGCTAGAGTTTACCTATCTCTGTGAGACCCCAGTCACTCTCCCTGACCGTCCTGAGGGCCCAGAGGAAACACTTGTGGTGGAATTTTCCCTCTGGCCCTTTGCCTACCCATTTCTGTTCTGAGGATGCCTCCTGCTGGGTTGAGTCAAGGTGCTGCTTTTCTAACTCTCCAGCTGTTTGGGAGACTCGCAGCTCTGGGATGTGTGACCTCTGAGCCCACTGCGCACTCATCTGACCCACAGGGATGAGAAAGATACAGTGAAACTGGATTCTGAGATTGCATTTCCCGCTCTGGGCACAGGGTATATTGTCCTCACCGCAGACACTTCAGTATCCTCTGGCATATTCACTGCCACCTGCTTCCGAGAGTCCCTCAGCAGATTCCCCAACCACAATGTGTTTCACAGCAAGCACCTTTCATGGTGACGGAGTAAAGGGCCAGTAAGATTGTGGGCACCACCTTCCTTGCCTAGTGTAAATATGGAGCACTGGTGTATCTCCTTTAGGTGAAGCTGGTGGATGGGACCAATGCGCCAATCACCAATGAAACAGTCCAGATTTCCGTGGAAGAGAGCGACTATCAAGTCAACTACACGACGGATGATCAGGGGCGAGCACGGTTTGCCCTGGACACATCTAAGTTCAAGTTTGCCTCCATTGGGCTCAGAGTGAGTGGCTGGGGGAGGGCGGGGAGTTACTGATGGGGCTCCAAAGGGAGTATCTGTTAGGATATCTGTTTTACAGCTTTTCTGCTGAAAACAGATATCCCCTCACCCAGGCAGTGTGTGTATATATATCTATATCTCCTTCATATCCGTGAGGTGGCAATAGCCCTGCCATCAGTTGTGTAGTCAAATGTGATAATTGTATTTATCTTATACTTTTGACCATCTCACTCTGCCTGTCAGTCCCCATCCCCGCAGGACTGATTCCAACATTCAAAACCTTTGAGCTGCCATAAAAAAAAAATCAACCTGCCACACAAATGGCTTCTTTGCCCCAAATGTAGAGTTTCCTGCTGAGATTGCATTAGCTTGAGATGCAACATCAGAATAAACAAGGGTTAATATGTGGCCTATCTTATTGCCCAAACACATAACAGGTGGAAAATAGACTAGTTCTCTACTATCTCACCCTCAAAGAGGGCACATTCTATGATGCTTGATTTTTTCATTGTAATTCTCTTGTCCCAAATTAAAAACATTGAAAATGTCCACAATGTACCAGGGACATTTTTGAAATTTTCAGGGATTATAGGGAAAAATTTCAAGAATTTCAAATCAGACAGGGAAAAATAAAGAAAGGCAAGTATATGGGGCAAGCTCAAGGCATTAAACAACTTCCTCCTGCAAATACAAAGTAGTTCTCTCCTCTCTCGGACCAAAATTCTCTCATCTCCAAAACTGCTGTTCAGTTCAGATTTTAAACTCTGTGGGTAAAAGGTAAATCTTTCGTAGTTGTCTGTAAAGTTCTTAGCACGCTTTTGGTGCTATACAAATAATATGTCATAAAAATAATGGACTAGCTTTCCCATTGATATCAGTGGGAGCTCTGGCTGAGTAAGGCCTTTTGGATTTGTTCTACTACTAAATAAATAAATAATGTGTCTTGTTTTGTACAAGGCAAGGAACCCATGTCCTCTGTGGGTTTGATCCTATGAAATGCTGAGCACCCTGATTTCCTATTGACTCCCTGATGAACAAAGCACCCCGCACCTTCCAGAAGCAGGCCATTATTATCTCGCTCCTTTAAACACATGCTGTGAATTTCAATTCCATTTTTTAATGATTTATATAAATATTTTCTCTGTTACCAGGCAACTCATAAAACAGGCACCTACTGTTACGACCGTTCCTGGACCAGTCCTTCATACGAATTGGGCTATTTCAGAGCAAAGCGGTTTTACTCTTCGAGTAACAGCTTTCTCAAAATAGAGCTTGTGTCAGAGACGCTAAGCTGTGGCCATACTCAGGAAGTCCGGGTGCACTATATCCTGAAGCCAGAGGCCATAGGGGAGCAGAAGGAAATCGTCTTCTACTATTTGGTAAACCTGGACATACTAATCTTTGTCTCCATATAGGTGACACCAACAGATAGGCCGAAGGCCTGCCAGACAATCAGTCTCTGGACAGTAATTCTAGGTGGGGCCACAAATTGTGTGTGGCCTGGGGCAAGAACTTGTACCTATGTTACCCATAACCCTTCACACTCTTTTCCTTGGGCTGATGCTCTTTGCTCAGCCCCAATATTGGGTACCAATATTTTATGAGGAGAAGAGGAGGAAGTGGGTTCTATTGCCCCTGATTAAACACAAAGAATTCTGCTAGCAGAGATCAACAGAGCAGCTCTGCTGGCTCCAGTCACCTGAGGCCCAAAATTCCTGAAATTCCTCTCACAGGTTCCCCCCTTCTAAGGCCTCTCCTACTCAGAATACCCATAACAGGAAGGCTTCTTCTTCCATGCAGGTGATGGCCAAAGGAGGCATTGTGCGAGCAGGGACCCAGGCTCTGGCTGTGGAGCATGGTGATGGTGAGCTCTCACCACCCCTTCCCTTATCTTTGTCCCGGGAAGCTAGGCCACTGTGACTGAAACACAGGCTGCTTCCATATGCAGTGAGAGGATCATCATGTGCCATCCCCTGAGATGGGGGAAAAAAGGGGGGGAGAACGAATTTTTTTCCTCTATAGCCATTCTAGCTCTGCAGCTCCGGCCAGGCTCTAATCCCCCCAGCTCCTCACATCTCCTGACTGCTATATTCTTTGTCACTCATGTCAGTCGCAGGAGACTCTCATCTTGAGTAATCCAGGCTGGGTTTGCTTTAACCCTTGGGTAGAAATCCCACCCACTCTGCATCCTTCCCTCAGCCACCAGGCTCTTACAAAATCCTCCCTTTTATTTTCCAGGGCATGCGGGGCTTCTGGGTTCCTAAGGGACACAGTTAATGATGAGGGTCTAGAAACTAGATTGAGTCTCACCAAACTCATGTGTCCAGTATGTGCCAAAGCAGGATTTGAATCCAGATTTTGACAGTAAGAGCTGATGTTCTCATCAGTAAATCAAGATGCATTCCCTGTGTTTCCATGTGGTTGGAATCCCAGCTGTAACAAGTTTGGCATGAAGGGAAGCCTAGAGACTTTAGAGAGGTGTGTGGCCCTGGCCTGGAGCCAACTTCCTATAACAGCCTTTCTCTCTTGTTTTATTTGCCAGTTAATGGGACTTTCTCACTGATGCTCCCCGTGGAGTCTGATATTGCTCCCCTTGCACAGATGCTCATATACACCACTTCACCCAGTCAGGAGCCGATTGCTGATTCAGTCAAATTCCAGGTCGAAAATTGCTTTGCCAATAAGGTGGGTGTCTTGATAGAGAAACCCCAATTCACTCCTTGAAGTCACTGATTAGAGAGCAGCAGCAGTGTGTATTTTTTTATTTAGATTTACGAACATTAAAACAGTCACTTACCAAACGCTCTTGGTGATTTTACCATATATTAAAAATAGCCCTAAGATTAAATGATTTGTGGTATTTCGGACGAGGTGAGGAAGTGGAATAGATTTCATAGCCAAAGGGTCCTCCCAGACAACACACTACCAAGAGCCCCTCCTTGCAAAACAGACAGGGCTCCAGCTCTAGCACCTCCACTGATCTCCACTGTGGCACTGTGGGATGGCGAGGGAGGTGGGTTTGTCAGGTAACCAGGTCATAATCTAGTTACCTTACTACCATCACCTTAAACGCAGCCCAGTAACTGATAGGGAACCAGTGCAGATCATGAAGGACAGGTAACAGTCATACAGCCTCCATTCAGGGGACAGATCTAATTCTTGTTGTATCTTCTGGCTGCTTCCCTCCATCCTACCAGCATCACTTGCATCTCCTCCGTAGTGAGCTCCAGCCAGCCTACCCTTATCCAGGCCACACGCTATATCAAGCAATCAGTAAAGCATTCAGTAGCACTGACTAGATCGGATGAGACAGAGGAGAGCTCTGAAAGACCATAGCCCATGAAAGACCATAGCCCATGTCCTCCTAATGACCCCATATACTCTTTGAAGAAGAGAGAGGACAAGATGTGCCCTGTGCAACCCCACATGAGAGAGCCCTCAGAGCAGAAGAGCAATTGCCCAAAATTACCCTTGGGGACTCGTCTGAGAGACAGGCATCAAGCCACTGAAGGGCAGCCCCTCCTCTCCTAGGGTTCACAGGAAAATTAATGCCTCTTTGAGATCAGTGGTATCAAAGGTGGTTGATAATATCCGCTTGGACACCTGTACCCAGATCAAAGGTATTTAGGTGCCTAACTTCCATTAATTTCAATAGAAGTTAGGGGTCTAAATACCTTTGAGGATCTGGGCCCTGATCTTTATTCATCATCTGGAGATCATCTACCTAAACAGTTAGTGCAGTCACTATACCAGATCTAGGTCTGGGCAGTATCAAGGGGAGCCAAGGCATCTGGATACTGTGAGAGCTGTTTCACCACAACCTTCTCAATAATCTTAACCAAAAAGGGAAGAATAGGTACTGGCCTCCAGTCAGCCAGATTGTCAGCATCAAGTGACAAGTGAAAGCCACACAGTAGCTTCCTTAAGAGAAGCTGACAGCCTGGGAATGGTTGACAGTTTCCACCAGGCCCCAGCTGTGGCCCCAGTCCTTGCCCTCTGGCCTTCATCAGCCAATGAAGACATGGGTCCATAGCACTGCCTGTGTGGCTCAGTGTATTCCCAATACCTCTAGAATCTCAGTCAGGGTCACTGGCCTAAACTCAGCAAGGGCAGGGCTTAGTGTTCGTCAGGTGATAGAATGAGGAGTGGGCCTTGTTGGAGTGCTCTGGCAATCTCCAGCTGATGGATGGCTTCTTGGGAGCCATTACACATCTGCAGCATTCAGGTCCTAGGCTGTTCTTCATTTTACCAGGGCTGCTGTAAAATCAGCTCCCTGATGGCCCACAATCCCTCCTGGTATATCCAGGATGCAGCATAGGCTCTGGGCCCAGAGCACAGGTGTGTCCACTGTGCAAGCTGAGCCAGCAACTACTTGGGGTAGTGTCATGGTGTTCATGGTAGCCATAAAATCATGAACTGAGTCATCAATGGGAACAGAGAATTTACCAGGCACTGATTGCTCCACTGCCACCTTAGAGAGTAACTGAATGTCAGTAGATAATAATGTATATCTGTGTGGGGAGCCCAAGACTGGAATAGCAAGGGGCTGCAGAGCAGAGTTGAGGGGGATTGGCAGAGCTGGGTGAGGTGGTTCCAGGACTGAGCTGTGCTGCGGGGCAGCATGTGAAGGTATCTGAAGAAGTAGCTCCTCTAACACCTTTCCTGGGGTTGCAGGTCAACTTGCATTTCTCACCGGCCGAGGGCCTCCCTGCCTCCGACACTCACCTCCGGGTTGGAGCCTCCCCGGGCTCCCTGTGTGCCGTCCGTGCTGTGGACAAGAGCGTCCTCCTCATGAAGCCAGAAGCTGAGCTCTCGCCCAGCTCTGTAAGTGCCAGCCTGGCCCGTTGATCAGCAGGTGCAAGAGCTGGTCTTCTCTTAGGGGCCATGGTAGAAGAAAATGATGCAGCCTGGTCCAAGAAAGACCAGCTCAGTGCTGAGGAGTGGCATCTACTGGAAAAAAAAATCCCTTCTGTCAGTGCAGATATCTTAATGCTGTCCTGCCCTTATCTTATCTTCTTTCAGTTAGGTGAGAAGCAGAGAACTGGGCACCATTTAGATCCCAAGAACTTTTTCAACTCCTTTGGGATGCTATTATGTCTGGAAACAGCCCTGGTCAATGGGGCTGCAGATGTTCTCCTGTTCAGGGCCTATTCATTTATTTATTTATTTATTTACTTATATTGATGTAGCGCTTACAGGCCTAGACCAGGTTGTTCCTTATTGTCTCAGGCACTTTATAATTAACAGTCCCTGGCTAGGAAAGAAGGGCCATTGATCTGAGCACGAGCACCTTTAGCAGATACTTTGATATAGTTGATCATAATAGCCAGGGCAACAAACTGCCCTCAGCCAAAGAAGCAGCTTCCCACATCCCTCTTTCCTGCTCCCTGCTCTGTAGTGTATTTACCGCTCTTGGTTTATTTTCTATCACTTCCACCTTCTCTCTCTATATCCGTCTGTCTGCCTCTGCCTGTCTGTCTCCCCCAGCAGTGTTTCATGGCACTCGGCACTGATGAGGCCAAGTGACACAGTTCTGTTTGCCCAGGTGTATAACCTGCTGCCAGTGAAGGAACTTCAGGGATATCATCATGGCACAGACGTGCTGCCGATGGATCCCCAGGAGGAGTGCATTGCCGCAGAGAAGATAATTGTGAATGGAGTCACCTATGCTCCAGTGTCAGAGCCAGATGAAGAGGACACTTATAGCATCTTGAAGGTAAAGTCTCCTCATCCTGTCCTTGTGGCTGTGGGGAGATGAGATCATTTAAACCTGCTGTGAGTGGCATGTGGGACAGGGCTAGTGCTCTGGAGTGCTGATCACTGATCTATATCTGGAGCAAGTACAATGGTGGTGCAAACTTCCACCATGCACTGTCCCTCATCAATGTGCTTCAGGTCTGACCTGGAAAGATCAGGCATGAGCACCTCTAGGGTGAGGCAAATGCTGTCCTCATGGGCATTTCAATCCTTGACCTCTCTTCTGAGGCTGCTAACAGGGGGCGTATTAGTGCTTATGGTGAAGGTGTTCTTTGTGATGTGGGTACCTGCGCCACTATGAACTGGCCTAATACGCACCAGCTCATTTCACATAACCCAATGAATGACCAGTATATAGAAACTTCTTGGATTCAGGGCTGATTTGAGACTAGACTGGAACTGGTGAACTAGAAGTAAAATAATCCATGTGCCCTTACCATCCCCCAAGACTAACGAATGTCCTCTGAGCTGGAGCTAGATTGGAACCACACATCTAGAGATAAGACTCTGTATTCCATTCCCTGGTTCACCCAGGCCTCAGACCTGGAGTTGGATTGGAAATTGGAACCAGTGCCCTAGAGATAAAAGGACGCTGTATCCTATTCCCTTATCTTTTTGAGCCATCCAGTCCCTCAGACCTGAGACTGTCACCCTGGGCTCTTTGGGTAAGGCTAAGATTCCGTAACAGTTATTTTTAATAAAAGACACGGACAGGTCACAGGCAATAAAGAAAAATTCACAGAAAATTCACAGAAAAATTCACCTGTCCGTGACTTTACTAAAAATAACCGGTGGGGAGGCAGGGCTAGGTGGGAGGGGGAATGGAGTCCCAGCGACTGCAGCGGGGGTGCAGCCATGGGGGGCACACAGCCCCGCTCTGGAGCTGGCAGCAGCTGCGGGACAGGGGTGCGCAGCCTCTACTGCAGCTCCCACCAAGCCCTGGCTGCAGCGGGGGCGTGGAGCGCATGGCCCTGGAAAGCTGCAAGGGGGGCACATGGCCCCTGTTGCAGCCACCGGGCAGGGGTGCATGGCTCTGGCTGCAGCCCCCACCAAGCCGGGACGCCGCAGGGCTGGGGCTGCAGGGTCCTGGTTCCAGCCAGCCCCAGTTGCAGGGCAGGGTCGCACAGTCCCGTCTCCACCTCCTGAAGTGTAGAAATCATGGAGGTCCGGTGAAGTCATGGAATCCGTGACTGCTGTGACCTCCGTGACTAAATCGTACCCTTATCTATGGGTGATAGGCTCCATATCCCATGAAGGAAAAGTGTCAAAGTTTCCCCCTTGCTCATTAAACCCCTAGTACTGGTGTATGCTGTGGTGTTATAGCCATGTCGGTTCCAGACCAGGTGAGTAAGGTAATATCTTTTATTGGGCCAATTGGTGTAAGATCAGAAGCTCATCTCTCTCTCCCCATCAGAAGTGGGTCCAATAAAAGATATCACCTCACCCACCTTGACTCCCTAATACTGGTGTCAGTTCTGGAATTTCAACCTCAACAAAAATAAATAACAAAATGTGTGTTGGGTTTTTCCCTACAGGAAATGGGTTTAAAGGTCTTCACAAATTCCAAGGTGAGAAAGCCACATTATTGCCTCCATTTCCCTCAAGTTGCTTGGGGTTACAGAAGTGCTGAAGGAATTAGCAGTGAAATCAGGACACCAGCACAAGGACTCAGGAGAACTGGTAAAGGCCAAAGGCCACGCAAACATTCTGTTCTGAGCAGAGAGAGCATCTGTGTTTTGGGGTGAACGCTGTTGCTCATCGCTGGCCGCATGCTAGCTCTAGTGTTGGGACTGGGGTTGTGGATTGAGCATTTGGAAGTTTTCCCACATCATGAGATGACCATTCCCTCCTGAAGTTTGAGGTTGGGGCACACTTCTCCTGACAGAGTGAGGGGCCTGCTTTGATACCCTCACCTGGGAGATTAATGGAACCAAATTGTTTCTGGGGGCTCTGAGGGAGAATATTATGCTGCTGGCAGACAAATCTGTGAGTAGCTCGCAGACAATGATCTTCCGTCCTCAGGCATCAGTAGAGAGTTCCCCAAGCACAGCCTTCTACAGAGTCACCATTGTCATGCTGTCTGGAGTGGCTCACAACCATCACTGTCTACCTTAAGGCAGATTGTCAGAAAACAGAGCAACACGCCAAACTGTTGGTGTGTTTTATAATTAGATTTCATCAAGCCAGTGACAAATGTGAACTCGTGGATCACTGTACCAGTCTTACCATGGAGTCACAGACAGTCCCCTTAGAGTCTCCAGTTTATCTTGCCACCCAGACAAACTGAACTTTGTGATAAAAAGTCACTTATACCAAAAATCACCTCACATTTTAGGTGGCTTTCAGTCCCAAAAGACCAGTCACTTATCCCTAGATCTTACACCAAAGATAATGCTGGTAGCCAATTCTATTGTATGCTAACTGAAGGTTTATTAGCTAACAAAAGGAAATGAGAGTTATTGAGAGGTTGAAGCAGATAAAATATATGCATAGGTGAGGCACAGTCTGTAATTCCAAATGGTGGCAGTGATGTAATAAACTCCCAGTTTCCCAAGCCTTTTCAGGATCCCCAGAGACAATCTCCGCTTCGCATCTGGTACACTTTCCTGTAAGAGTCCAAACAGTCCAGAGATGCAGGATCTTTCCCTGAATCCATACGTACAGCTTCTTCTCACCAAGAACAAGCTGACAGGGTCACTACCCAGCTGGACTCTTCCTCTGATGACAGAGTGAGGAATGCATTTAGAGTGTTTGCCTCTGATCATCACACACAATGACCACTTGCTTTGAAACCTGCACTTTTCTGTTAAAGTTCTTCATTTGCATTCCACAAGGCTTCTTTTTTGTTTGATGGGTTATTTAGTTACAGGGTACACGCAATGTAAATGTTTGCTATTGCATTATAACAGGATACAGATAAGTGAAAAGAAAGCAAGTAACATCCCACTCATTTTCATGAAGTTGAAACACCACATACACTCTGATACATTTAAAAATCGCTTTGTTCTATATGAACACACAAGTGAATTGGCCGGGGGCTCTGGCATGAGCTGGCACCTGGTCTGTTAGGGTCACAACCATGGTTTATGGACGATTAGGGACAATTGAAGTGGGAGGGGAAACTCTTGATGATGGAATTAGTCAGCTTCAGCCTGGGGCTTCTGCCAATGTCACTTTATGGCACCAATAGCTCTCAGGTTGTAAGACCCTGATAGTGAACCCAGGTCTTTAGGTGGTATCCTTAGCTGCTGCCCCTGACCAACAACTCTAGTGCTAAAGGCCTATAGACCCACAGCAGCCATGCCCTGGTCCTCTGATTGGATGGACAGGCAGCTCTCCCAGTGAGTACCTGGGCTATTAAAGGCCCCAACAGGTAGAGGAAGCTGTCTGAGCAACAGATCATTGCCTGCTGATTGCTGCCTAGACAGCCTTGCCTGACCCTGCCTGCTGCCTTGCTTGGTCTGGCCTCCCTGATGCACTGACCTGACCCCTTGGACCTCCCAGCTGCCCCATCATCTGCCCACATTTGACCACTGCTCTGGACTGCCTCTGCCACCAGACATTAGAGAGGTTGAAGCTGACCAATTCCAATATAAAGTTTTTCTTAACTCTTATGCCATAGCTGTACAGAGGGCAAAAAAGAGATTGTTTGCCACTACCATAGAGTCAGTGGGTTTTTTTGGAGTGGTGGGTAATCCGGAAACATCTGGGCTCTTGTTGCTTGGTGACTGATTTGAACATTTCTCACCAGCAGGAGAGATTGTTAATTGGTGTATATCTGAGTTTCAGAAGTGCATTTTCAATTTATGGCAAAGAGCCTAGAGCACTGGATTGTTGGGGTTTTGTGTGTTTTATAAATCCAAATAAATAAATAGCGGTGAGGTGCCAATAGATCTGGCTAGTTAAACATATTGTAGGCAGAAACTCTGATGCCTCTGCTATTCCAGTCCTGGGCTCCCCACACCGTTCTGCCAATGTCTCTCAGTCCTGCCTTGCAGCCCCCCTGCTATTCCAGTCCTGGGTGCCCCACACAACTCTGCCAATGCCCCTCAGTCCTGCCCTGCAGCCCCTTGCTAGTCCAGTCCTGTTCAAATGGTAATTGTAGCTTCTATGATAAGCAATATCTATATGACCTTTAGGGCTAACCCAGGCCAAGCATTGGGGATCTTTTGCTTATGTGATCCTTGCCCCTCAGAATCCAAGCAGCATAAAAAATACAGTTCCTCCTTTTTATCCCTTTGCCCCTTCTGCTTTGAGTTGCAAATTCAGCCATAGGAAGGAATTCAGTGGGCTGTCTCCTCTTCTTGGTGGAGGGGGAACAATCAGCTGATGTTCCACAATGGTTTGTCTGGTGTTGATGGGCCTTCTTTTGTGGCAGACTGGTATTACACACTCGTTAATGCTTCTTTTCTGTCTGGTGATTCACAGCTACAGAGCAAACACGAAATATTACCTTAGAACAGTGGTTCTTAACCTTTACTGCAGCCTGCACCACTTTGGTTCTCAAAATATATTCTCGCACCCCTTATCAAAAATCGTTGAAATAGGTCGGTTCTTTAAACCTAGATATATCATAACTATAGAATGAAAGAGAGAGAATTATATACATATAAACATAGGTTTGATGAAACAAAGTAGTTATACTTACGTGCCTGTGCTTAATTTTTGTTTTCGATGATTTACCTTCTAAAAAAATCTGGCATGTCTCGCACCCCCAGAAAGGGCATCTCGTACCCCCAGGGTGGTGCGTGCACCCCAGGTTAAGAACCACTGCCTCAGAACATGGGATACAGATACTATAAGTGAGATTAATGCCTGCAGCCACTCACAAGGATTCCATAAAGTCTAAACACTGAACACATTTTTATAACTCTAATGCCTAGTTTAACAATACCAATACACAGGTGAGCAAAAAATGGCTGTCATTTTCCACACACACAAAAATAAGGGAAAATGGGGAAATCATTTTTTAAAACATATTTTTTGGGTTTTTTAAAATTTTCATCCAAAATAAAAAGTCTCCCCCCACCCCGCCCCAGTTTTTCAACAACCCCGCCCCCCAGAAACTGTTGATGGAAACAGAAATTTTTGTATGAGAATTTCCATTGAGTCAAAAAGCTGGGGTTTTTCCAAAATACAATCTTTGAGAAAATTGTCGTGACCAGTTCTAAGGTCGATCCTTCGAAAGGCTGGGGGCTTTGCAGTGATGGTGGAGCAGAAAATGACATGCTGGAGTCCTGATGACCCCTCAAACATGCTTCAGACATGGAACTTTCCATTCCCACCCTGCCCACCACAACAGATTTGGGTGTCTGATTGCATCAGTGTAGCTGGAGGGGAAAGTGTCCCAGGGTCTGTCTAAATTGCAGTGGGAGGTGTAATTTCCAGCATGGGAGCCAGGTTTGTATAATTTTTGGTGGCGCCCAGAACGGGTCCAAGCAGAGCTGTCCCTTCCATGAGCAACCGCCCCAGGCCACATGCTTTGGGGGGCTCCACACTTCAGGAGGATGCAGGGTCCAGGGCAACCTGGGAAGTTAGCAGGGGGCCTGGTGCCAGCAGCAGCAAGCAACTCGGCCCCAGCCCACCCCGCTGGCTCCCAGCATCACTCAGTGGAGGGGGCGGAAGCCGGAAAGAGGCAGGGGTGGGGGCTTGGGGGGGGTGGAATGGGGGTGGGGTGGGGAAGGGGTGGGAAGAGGGGGGGCGGGGGCTGGGGGAAGGGGTGGAGTGGGGGTGAAACAGGGTGGGCTGGGGCAAGGTTGCTTGCTGGTGCTGCTGCCAGGCCCCCCGCTAACTCCCCAGGCTGCCCTGGACCCCACATCCCCCTGAAGCGTGAGGCCCCTCCAAAGCGCAGGGCCCGGGGGCGGTTTCCCCGGTCTGTCCTATGGATGGGACGGCTCTGAGAATATAAGCCCAAACCTTGGTGGAGCTGGGCCTACGTTCCTGAATATTGGTGGAGTTCGAGCACCACGGGCCCATATAACTCGCCGCTGTGATTTCCAGGCCTGACAGACACACACGTGCTAGCTTTGGTCAAGAGCTAGTGTGCTAAAAAGAGAAGCGTAGCTGTTGCAGCACAGATGGCTGGTTGGGCTAATCACCCCCAGCGCGATCCCGCTTGGGACCCAACGTATGTACTTGGGAGGCTAGCCTGTCATGCCCTCACTGCAACACTCCTATTTTTAGCACACTAGCTTGATCACAGGTCGTGTAGTGTATGTACATCTACCCAAGCTGGAAATTACGCCTCCAGCTGCAGCGTTGACCTACCCTCAGCGATGGAAGCATCAGGCTGGTTTTGATGCATTATATCTGTGCTAATCAGTTGTACTCACACCACCCAGGACATTCAAAGCTAGTTTTCTCAGGTTACCCTGCCATGGCTGAGACCCTTCCAACAGAGGTGGAGACAGTTCGAAAGTATTTCCCGGAGACATGGATTTGGGATTTAGTGTCTGTGAAGTGAGTAGCTGGCTGTTGCTGTTCTAACATTCCATTATTGTTTGTGATGATAATAGGAATTCCTGATGGTTACTGAGCCTCTTTCATCATCCCAACGTGCTTTTCAAACTCTGTGTATGCAGGAATCACTCAGCCACCCGCGGGCTGTTCCCCATTGGCAGGTGTTTACAGTGCAGAACAACACTGCACAAGATTCTAGAAAGGAAAGTGAAGAAGAGCCCCATTTCCAATTGAAATTGCAGGGGGAATCTAAGCATTTGGATTGTAATGACCCAGGGATTACTGGGGTGAGCCCCCCTCTTCTTGTTAAAAGGGTTGTGGAGTTTTTAATGATCACAAGTTGTCAAAATATCAGCTGTGTTATCTGAATGACAGAACCTCCCATGGCACACGACCTCCCAGCACAATGGGCTCAGTGCTAACTCAGAGGGGAGAGCGCTCCCTACTGAGTCCCCACATCACTCCCTGCAGCACAGTGTCATACTGGAGCATTGTGCTCAGTGTGGACTCAGAGGGGAGAGCATTACCTACTGAGTTCTCCACACCACTCCCCGCATCACAGCACTCTGTAGCACCACACTGGAGCATTGGGGTCAGTGCTGATTCAGAGGGGAGAGGACTCCCTATTGAGTTCCCCACATCACTCCCTAGAACACTTGGGTTTTCCTTCAGTGTCTGACCAGGCTGTGATCGTGATCCTATCTCTCTTCTTTTTTTGTCACCAGCTCCAACGGAAGTGCTGAATTGCCCTTGACAATCCCTGATACCATCACAGAATGGAAAGCCAACATGTTCTGCACCTCGAGTGACACTGGCTTTGGCCTGTCCCCAACCGTGTCCCTCAGAGCCTTCCAGCCCTTCTTTGTGGAGCTCACCCTGCCCTACTCCGTGGTGCGTGGCGAGGCCTTCATGCTAAAGGCCACTGTCTTCAACTACCTGACCCGCTGCATCAGGGTAAGGGACACTCACACCATCCCCATGCAACCAAACCCACAGGCCACACCTCTCTGCGTCACAAACTCCTGTGTCTGTAGCTCTCTTTAGCCCTCGGTCTCTCTGCAGTCCCTGTCCTCCCCAAACACCTGTGCACCCAAGCCTCAATGCTCCTGTAACTCCCAAGCCACCCCAAACCCCTGTAACTTCAAATCTCTACACCCCTGTAACCATCTACACTTCTAAACCCATGTGTTCCCTCAACCCCCTCTGTCCCATATAGTACCACAAACCCTGTTCTGCCCAGTTCTCTGCACATCCCATCTGCTGTACTGTCTGCATCTCTAGTTACTCCCAATTTCCCTGGCCCCCTCCCTGATGACACCTCTCTGGACAACTGACAGGTCAACATCTCACTGGCTCCATCTGCTGATTTCCGAGCTACCCCTGTGGAGAAGGAAGAGGACTCTTATTGTCTCTGTGTGAATGGAAGAAAAACAGTGTCCTGGGCTGTGACCCCAAAATCTCTGGGTAAGAAGCATTATAGCTCTGATATCTTTGGGGGCTGGATGGAGTGGCACAGAAACCTCAGGGGGCAGGGACCTGGTAGCTCAAAAATCTCTTGGTAGGGGATTCAACTTCCCCAAGACACTTCTTCGGGGTGTTTTACTTCTGTCCTTGGTTGGGGAGTGATAAAGCTCCTCCTCAGACAAGACAGAGAACCCTAGATGGTTTTCAGCTGTTGGACCCCTCCATTCAAAAGACACTGTCTGTTCAGTGAGGACCTCCACCAACATACTCCTCTCTAACACACCAGTGAAAGATGAGAGCTGGCTGGGTCTCTTCTTTCAGCAAGAAAAGCAGGTTATAGTCCTTGGTTCTCACATGGGCCAGGACAGTCATCCTGAATGAGGGTGATTTGTGCTGAGACTGGAAGCCTGAGATACAGTTATCACCCTTCTGCTTCATCCCTGCCCATATCACATAGTGGAGAAACCACTTAGTTGAGACACCCCATAGAAAACTTAAAGTCCTGGTTAAATGGCCATCCTTATTAAGAGAAGAGCCCATCTGAAAGGACTTAAATTGTTGTAAAATCCTGTGCTGATTTAGAGAAGGGCATGAAGCCAATCCACTGATCCAAAAGAGCTTTGAACTCTGAGGTATCTGAAATCCAGTTCAGATCTGGATTCAGCTTTGTGGTTTGAGCTCATCTCTCCACTGAATACAAATACAAGTGTGACAATGAGATTCATTACCTTTCTCCTTTATTTGATCTTTGTTTCTTCTTTCATTCTTCATTTGGCAGCTTTGTTAGTAATGAATCAAAGCTTAGCATTTCTCAAAGCCTCCCTGAGGTCTCTAGCTCCCTGCTGAGCTCTTATTATAGCCCTAGTATCTGGCTGCTCAAAATCAGCAGACAGCCATTCCACCTCCGCCCTCCATCCCAGTGGAAATATCTCCCTCTTTGTTTCACAGATATGAAGTGCACAGCAATCACCTACAACTATGGGGATATTTTTTTCATTGAGGTCTAAACTCTTGAGTAGACAGCGCCAGCAGCCTTTCAAGTGGTCAAAGGCACATTCAACTATCATTCTGCACCTGCTGAGCCTGTGATTGAAGCAGTCCTTGCTGCTGTTGGGGTAGCCAGTGAATGGCTTTGTGAGCCAGGGGAGTAAAGTGTAGGTTGGATTTCCCAGGATCACTATTGGCATTTCAAAATCCCCATTGGTAATCCTCTGTTCTGGAAAGAAAGTCCCTGCTTGCAGCTTTCTGCATGTGTCATGCACCTTCCCTGACCATCCCATGTTGATGTTAGTAAAACATTCCTAGTGATCCACCACAACTTGTATTACCATAGAAAAGTAGCCCTTTCTTTTGGTGTACTCTGGCAAGGTGGTCTGGTGCCAAAATAGGGATATGTGTACCATCTGTTGTCTCACTGCAGATCAGGAACCCTATTGCTGCAAAACCATCCACTGTGTCCGGCACACCGCTGAGAGTCATAGTCTTGTGTAGCGGGAAACAATTAATGGCCCTGCACACTTGCATGACAGCAACTTCCCATGGTGGATTTCCCAACTCCAAATTGATTCCCAACTGATAGGTAGCAATCTAGTGTTGCAAGCCTCCACACAGTGATCACCACTCTGTGCAGCTCTCATTTTGGTGTCAATGTGCTGGAGAGCTGGGGCGAGCTCCGCACACAGTTCCAGGAAAGTGGCCTTGCACATCCACAAGTTCTGCAGCCATTGCTCGTCATGCCATACCTCCAAAATGTTGTGTTCCCACCAGTCAGTGCTTGTTTCTCAGGCCCAGAAACAGTGCTCCACCGTCTGCAGCTGCTCCATGACTGCCAACAACAACCTTGAATTGTTTCTTTCCATGGTGCACAACAAGCTAGCCTGCAAGGAATCGTCATATTCCCCAATGCTCCTCTTGAGGCTCCGGAAATGCTGCAGGATCAGGCGTGTTGTGTTCACAATGCTCATCACAATAGTGCAGAGCTCTGCAGGATCCATGCTTCTCACAGAGATGGTGGATGCGCAGGTTTGCAGCGTTTTTGAAAAGAGGCGCAAAGCATTATGGGATGCAGATATTATTATGGGATGGAGAAAATTGCATCATGGGATGTTGAAACCATGTTTCTAATCACCCCTGCATGACTTTTTTGCCCCCATGATGCATTGCAAACCCTTCCCAAAATACCCTGTGCTAGATGGTGGTGAGTTGCACAGTGGAATACTTACCCAGGGTGCACTGCTTGCTGCCCTCAATTCAGGTACTGTTAGTGAGGATGCGCACTGCCGATACAAGGAGCATAATGTGGACATTCAAAACTGATTTAATTACTGCCGTGGCTGCATGTTGACCTAATTTAGGTCTACTTAATTTTGTAGTGTAGACATGCCCTTAATAAACTCCTGACTACTCTCCACTTAACTCCTTGGTACTAGCCAATTGCATCCCCAAGGAGCAGAATTTTTTGAAATACTATCCTTATTCCGCAGCTGTCATTGCCATTCACTGTTATTAGGCTAAGACCATTTCCTGGGAAACATCTCAGGTGAGCACATCTGGAATAAGTGTGCTGACCCTGTTAAGTAATTTGTGGATCTGATGGAGAATTTAATTATTTCTTCCGCTCATGGCCCTGATGGGCTAAATGGGAGCATTAACTGTTTGCTTGACTAAGCCAGGGCTCTGTGGATAGAATCATAGATTCATAGATTCTAAGGCCTGAAGGGGCTATAATGACCCTTTAGTCCTGTGTAACAGAGGCCATTGTCCTCAGTCAGAAATCAGATCCATTACTCCCTGCACTCCTATCCATCTTGCCCAATTCCTGCCAGGACTGGGAAGGCTGCTGCAGAGTGATCCTCATGTCTTTTCTGCACTGTTTTTTTGTTTTTTTCACGATTGTAGCTTCATTGATGTAGCAGCACCAGAACAAACTCTTAGTGTAGACATACTAACTGGTGTAACCTGTGACTTGCACTAGTGCCACATGCCCTGGTTTGAAATGAGAGTGTCAGAGTAGCCACCAGCAAGAGTTGGTGGCTGTACTCTGAGGCCACCAAAAATTTTTTTGTGAGAATCCTTGTCAGACCATGCCTGCACTGGTGTTTTTCACACAGATGTAGCTGCACCAGAGCAAACCCTTAGAACAGTCCTTCTTCACTGGGGTGAGTCACTTTTCACACCAGTGAAGCAGGGCTGTTCTCAGGGTTTGCTTTGGTGCAGCTATATCTGTGTGAAAAACCCAGTGGAGGCATGGTCTAAGATATTACTACCATGTCTACACTACAAACTTATGTTGACTCAAGTTACATCGGCATACAGCTGCCACAGTTAGCACATTACTTGTATGCATGCATACCTGGCTCCTTGTGTCAGTGATGCGTGTACTTCCCAGGAGTGCTTGTATCGATGCAGAGTGTGGTGCACCATGGATAGGTATTCCACTGCCACTCGTCAAAATGAGAGTTACATTAACAATGGAGAAGCAAGTGATGATCACACTGTAGAAACGAGCTATGCCAAATTGCTATCAGTCAGTTGAGAATCACTTTGGAGTCAAGAAATTCACTGCAGGGGCTGTTGTCATGCAAGCATGAAAGGCCATTGATCGCCCCCTGCTATGCAGGACTGTGATTCTCAGCAATATGCAGGACATAGTGGATGGATTTGCAGCAATGGGGTTCCCAAACTGCGGTGGGGTGACAGATCGCACACATATCCCGCTTTTGGCACCAGACCACCTTGCCTCAGAGTACATCAACAAAAGAGACTACTTTTCTGTGGTTATTCAGGTGTTGGTGGATCACTGACATCAGTCAGGGAAGGTGCATGACGTTCGCATCTTTAAGAACACAGAACTGTTCAGAAAGCTGCAAGCAGGGACTTTCTTTCCTGACTGGTAGATTACAAGTGGCAATGTTGAAATGCCAGTTGTGATCCTGGGCGACACAGCCTAACCCTTGCTCCCTTGTCTCATGAAGCCATACACCGGCCACCTCAACAGCACCAAGGAATATTTCAACTAGAGGCTCAGCAGGTGCAGAATGACAGTTGAATGTCCTTTTGGTCATTGGAAGGGGCGCTGGCATTGTTCACTCACAGATGGGACCTCAGTGAGGAAAATAGCCCAATGCTGTGTCTTGCATAATATCTGCTCATAGATATCCATGTTCCTATTCCTGGTCCATAGCTGTGCCTGTACAGCCTCTTCTCCCCACAGGCCCAGGAGAGCCGATATCTCCTGTCTGTTCCAGGCAGGAGCATGTCTGAAGTGCATAGCTGGCATGGTCAGCTGGGCAGTTGCACTCGACAAGGGAGAGTTGCTAGGTGTGCCCACCAAGCCGGGCACCCAGGAAAAGGAATTTCAAAAATTTGCAGGGCTTCAAAGAGTGTGTGTGTTTGCTTTTGGCTTCTGGTTTCTGTGACCCCTGGCCAGCAGAGTTCACAATGGTGACCAGAGCAGTCAGCGTGGGGCATTGTGGGACAGCTGCTGGAGGACAGTAACTGTCAACATAAGTAATGGAGTGTTTGCACTATCACTGCGTTGACCTAAGCACATCAAACTTGGCTCTATGTCTCTCGGGGTGGCGATGTTATTAGGTCGGTGTAACCGGGCACTTACGTCGGTAGGAACCAAACTGAAACGTAGACACATGCACAACTACGTTGACATAAGCTGCCTTACCTCAACCTAAGTTTGTAGTGTAGACCAGGCCTATATGAGATATGACATGAGCTCTCCCTCTACAGAGAGGCTTCCATGTAATCAATGGTGCTGAAGAGTGGAGCACCATGGAAATGACATTGACACCCCTGTAGCTGCAGTGCCTGGCAGAACCCGTATCCCTCTTTGTTTCAGGTAATGTGAATTTCTCGGTAAGTGCAGAGGCCCTGAAGACGGAGCTGTTCTGTGGGAACGAGGTAGCAGTGCTCCCTGAGACAGGACGGAAGGATACAGTGATCAAACAGCTGTTAGTGGAGGTATGTGGGCTGCTTACTCCCTGCGGTATAGAGAAGTGGTAAGTTTTCACACAGTGTGATGTAGGCAAAAAGCCGTGCTATAATGCTCTGTGTAGAATAGGAAAACAGTAATAACTTACAGAGTTGTGACATTATAACTGTCCATGCCTCCTCTGTTATAGGACTTCAGGGCCCATCAAGAACTCTTAAAGAGGGTGGCAGCAAGCCTCCACCTCCAGGCAGAGGAGATGGAGGAGCCCTCAGACTCACTGTTTAACGTGCTGTCCCTGTTGGCATCGGGTAGCTGTGACAACTTGCTACATAGCCTAACAGAAGCACATGGGTGGGAGATTCAAAGCACCTAGGGGAATTAGGTGTGCTTTGGAAAATCCCACCCACTATAAGATACAATACTGTATATTCTCTTACAGAAAAAACATCGCATAGTGTGCCAAATAAGCATAACATGGTAACATTGCATAACCTCTCTCTTTCTAGGGCAGCAATGGTTGCTGACATTATTACACGGTGAAATGAAATAGCACAGGGTAATGCTGCATACCCTCACCTTTGCAGGAATGCAATAGCTCATTATACAGCATCTATAATCAGTAAGAAATGATACATAAAGCGGCATAGCCTCTCCGTGTGTCATAAAAAAGCAACGATAACTAATGACATTTCATGATACCAACAGTAACATCAGTTATAATAAAGCGTAATGTCGTCCCTTCCTATTATCCATGTACCCTATTGCTGTCCTTTAATGGAAAGAGAAAATCTGCAGCATTACAGTGTGTAGAATTGCTGATATTCCACTACGTAGTAAGTTGTCTTTAACTTATTGCATCACCTGATGTTAGCAATGACACATAGTGCATGTCCTCTCTGTTATAGGGGCATTAAGGTACCATCTTGCACAGTGTGCTACAGGTAACGAGCAACCCATGCGATAGAGCTGCACTATTCTTCCCCTGGGTGTGAAGAGACAATAACTTATTTGTAGCTGGTTTTTATTTTATTATAACAGATTGTTATTTTATGAGTCTACAAGCATCAGTCCATGGAAATTTGCAAATCTCCTTCTTTCTCTGATTTACCCACTTGGCCCTTTACATTTCTCTCTGTCTTCATTCATTGTCTCTCCATTTTTGTCGAACTCTCTCTTTTCCCCACCTCTCCTGCTGCCTCTCTGTCCCTTTCTGAAGTTTCCCTGCCCTGTCCCCACACAAACTTTGTTCCTGATGCCAGATGCTCAGTCTATCTGCAGCTTCTCACCTTTCTCATTTTCCTTCACTTCCCAAGCCCGAAGGGATTGAGACGGAAGCAACCTTCAACTCTCTGCTCTGTGCAAATGGTAAGGACCTCTCTGCTCCTTCTTCATCTATGCCCTTTGCCAGTGGATGAAGAGTGACAGCCCCAAGGAGGGAGTGGGATTGTTTGGGAGACTCTGAGGGTGAGGTGAGAACTTGGGGTGTCAGGATAGAGACTAAGCAATGGTGGGGATGTTTCTGTGTGGTGAGTCAAGACACATTTCCTAATCATGAGGACACTGCTTGAAACATTGAGATCTAGAGCTTGACAAAGCCCAGGAGAATAGACTGCATGAGCAATCCTGGCCCAAGTCCCCGGGGGATGGGCTTAAAGGGGTTTTAATGGGACTTTTCCATCTCTAATCTCTTATTCTATGGAGTGAAATTACAAACTGGATTCTACCATCTGCTAATTGCCAGCAAACAGGAAAGGCCAAAGAACTGGAGACGGCTGTTTCCCATCTGGCCATGTGGTGGCACCTCACTCCATAGAAAGAGCTGAGTTTTCCCCATGGGTCAGAGGACTCCAAGCCAGAGGGTACAGTTGGGGGTCTCACTGTCCAGCTAGGAGGAATGGAGCTGTTGAAAGCAGGGATTCCCCATGCAGGGGGCGGGTGGAAGGCGGCGTTCCAAGTTCTGCTTTGGGACCCATTCACTGCTGAGCATGGGGGCATTTTATTTTATCCTATCTGTCTGATTTTTTCCCTCAGGAAATTCAGAAGCAGGGAAGATTTCCCTGAAGCTTCCACCGAACGTGGTGCAGGGCTCTGCCAGAGCCTATGTGACAGTGCTGGGTGAGTGCAGCAACTCAGAAAGGACCTCCCCTGGCAGCTGCGGCCACTGCTCCTTGTTTGCCTGCCGTGCCAGCCTTTCCACCTGATCAGCTACTCACTCCCTTCATCAGTGTCCCCATCATCTCTCCATTCATCTCTTCTTGTCTCTTTTCCTGTTCCTATTCTCCTTTCCCTGACCGCCCTTTATCAGTCTCCCTGTGTGTTGGCCTTTCTGTCTAAGTATCCCTATTCCTATCCCAGCCATCTTCCTACCCTTCCTTCTCCCCATTCTCTCACTCTGTTTCCTCTTTCAGGATATGGCTCTGCCCTGTTTTTCCCTCTGTCCTTCTCTCTCACCTGTTACTGTCTGTGCTCTGCAGTGCACTCTGCCTCCGCAGGCCACCTCTGTGCGACACTCACTCCCTGTGTCTCCATCCCCAGGCGATATCCTGGGCACAGCCATGCAGAACCTGCAGCAGCTTCTCCAGATGCCCTTCGGCTGCGGGGAGCAGAACATGGTCCTGTTTGCCCCCAACATCTACGTCCTGGACTATCTGAATAAGACGGGGCAGCTGAGCGAGGAGACCAAATCCAAGGCCATCGGATACTTAGTCAGTGGTGAGGAGGGACGGGGCTTTTGTTTCTTCACTTGCTCCCTTCCAAGGTTGTGCTGGGAGCTTTCTGCTTCTGCCTGACTGGTAGAGAGAGCTTCCCTCAGCTGAGGACAGATGGACTGGGTTGTGTATCTGGGGAGCGGGGTCCCCATTTGACACACTCTTGGCTCACTATTGTCAGTTGTCTGAGCACTGTGGTTATGGGCACCCATTGCCCCACGAGAGCTACTGGCCGCTGTGTCCATCCTATGAGTCACCCCTATAGTGTGGAAACTCTGCACACAGTAGCCAGGTGAAATGGCTTCTCAGCCTGGATGCTCTAGCTAACCAGAATGTGGGGTACTCCCCCTACTGGAGTGCGATGGTGCTGCCCATGTGTTGTATGTCAGTTCCCTCTGCTGACTAGCTTGTGGGATGGAGACGTGTATGTTTGTGTACAGGTGCTGGCTGGTACACATCAGGTCTACTCCTGTACCTAGGAGCCCCTTTACTGGCTGAGCTGGTGAGCTGCTCTCTCAACCCCTACGGTGTTTTTTCTGATGTATAAATCCTGCTTTAACTCTCCATTTCAGGTTATCAGAGGCAGCTGAATTACAAGCACCTGGATGGCTCTTACAGCACATTTGGGGAGCATTTTAGGCAGCCGGGGAATACCTGGTGAGATGTCTTGCCAGTCACGCCTCCCCTAAACCTCCTCTGGTATATAGTTATAAAGGAAATGTTAAATGTTAGTCAACTGGTGATGCTGTTAAAGGCCTGAGGGCTCGCTGGATCTTTCACAGTCCCTTGGCATAGATCACACCAAAGGGAGTAGGCTTCATCAGCCTGCTGTGTATAAAAAGCACCTGTTCCCACTGGGCCTGAGGAGAGAGAGAACTGAAGAGGCAAAGGGGATGGGATGGTTTCAGATCATTTTTGAAAAAAGATGGAGAGATCCAGGGGAGGCTGTTCCAGAGAGGGAGCTGCAGAGGAGCAGACTCTCGTACCCATAGTGGTGGAATTGGGTTAGAGGTAGAGAACATCCTGGTGCTAGAGAGAACCATAGGAATTGCTATGCAATCGATCGCCCATTATCAAGATCATTAATAGGTATATTAAACAACACCAGTCCTAGTTCTGAACCTTGCAACACCCCACTGTTAGCCTTGTGCTGTGATGAAATTGATCATTTAATCCTAATCTTTGTTTTCTATCCCTGAACCAATTTCTGATCCATGACAACACTTTGACTCTCATCCCATGATTATTCAATTAATTTAGACTTTACAAAAGGCATTTGAGAAGGTCTGTCATAAGAGACTACTAAAGAAATTATGTCAATCAGTTCTCTTTCATTCAGTGCTTTATTGACATGTTCAGGGAATTCTCAGAGATTAGTAAGGCACAATTTTCCTTTGCAGAAGCCATGCTGGTTAGACCCCATCAGATCATGATCTTCTGAGTCTTTATTATGCTATTTTTAATTGTCATTTTGACTAGTTTACCAAGTACAGGCAAACTGGTGTATAATTCCTTGGATCTCTCATGGAGCCCTGTTTAAATATAGATTCAACATTTGCAACCCTGTGACCCTCTACTATAAGAGCAGTATTTAGCATGAAGAGGGCCCGTAAGGTTGAGAGACTGGTTGTGTCCAGGGAGGGTTTTATAAACAGGAAGAGAGAGCTTGAACTGGAGCCTGAAATCAGTGTGAAGGAGACTATGGAGGTGTATGAAGGTGGAGGCAATGTATTCATGCTCTCTGCCCCATGGCCACCAGCTCTCTGGGTCCTGCTGCTTCCCCTCAGGCTGGTGATGCCCCAGGACCCCCTCTCCTCCAGCGAGCACAGGGCATGGGAGGGAGCTCTCACTGCTGCCCGCTCTCTGTCGCAGGCTGACGGCCTTCGTCCTCAAGTCCTTCGCGCAGGCCCGCTCTCACATCTTCATCGAGGAGAAGCACATCCAGGATGCTCTGGCCTGGCTCGCTGGCAAGCAGAAGGACAATGGCTGCTTCCGCAGCTCTGGGATGCTCCTTAACAATGCCATAAAGGTGATGTATCCACCCAGCGGGCTTCCCATGGGCCTCATACAGGATTCCAGTGCCATTGAGAGAGCTGCAACTTCGCATGGGAACAGCTCAGACACTTCAGCACATGGGACCAGGGTGGGAGGAGCAGGGGATGACATGGGCCTGGGAACTACCATGGAGATACGGATGGGCAGATACTGTACTATACGTGGGACCTACTATGGGGAGGAGAAAGGAAGGGGCAGATCCATGGTAGTTACTGTGGGAGCTAAATGGGGACAGAAACACAGAGTGTGTCTACACGGCAGCTGGGAGTGTACTTCCCACCACAGGTAGACAGACAAGAAAATAGCAGTGTGGCCATGTGTGGCCATTGCAGCTCAGGCTAGTTGCCCAAGTACATACTCCAAGCTTGAGCATGGCTGTATTTGGGCAGCTAGAGAGAGCTGCCGCCAGTGACCACACTGCTTTTGTTAGTGTGCCAGCTTGGGCGGGGCTAGTGTGTGCATGTTTGCCTTGCTAGGAAGCACGTTCTCAGCTGCAGTGTAGAAATACCCATTGGTGAGAGCTATCATGGGGCATGGCAAGAGTGGGCAGATGAAGGGGATGAGGATGTAGTATGTAGAGAGCTCCTGTGGTGCAGGGCCCAGAGGAGGAAAGGCTTTGGGTGCTGCATGGGGTTAATGTCTCTCTCTGTGGTTCCCTGCAGGGCGGGGTGGACGATGAGGTCACGCTCTCTGCCTACATCACCATCGCACTGCTGGAGATTCCTCTGCCCATCACTGTACGTACTCACATACACAAAGTCCCCTTCATGAGTTCCCCTGGGTCAGCGGCCTCCCCTCTTCCACATTCCCTATATCCAGCCGAGTCCTGATAGTGGCAGCCTGCCCTCTAAGGAAAGGAGGGGAAAAAACAGTTTGCAAAGGCTTTGGCTCTGGCTCTGGTACATATTAAAAAAAAAATAAAGAATCCAGAAGTCATGTCACAAGAGCTGTAGCACTCAGTTGCTGTCTCCTGTGTGTCTGGCTGCAGCTCAGATGGGTCTGACTGATGGAAGCTTCCCAGCCTGGCAGCGTGGCTACTCCCTTCTTCATTATTCCTGTTTGTTTTATATAGTCTCTGTAAACATAGTAGGGGTCTAGTCATGCTTTCCACTAGATGAATGACTAGGAGGGATTGTAGACTAGTTGACAGCTGTTGGCCCATTGCTATCCATGGCAGAGTCTGTTCCATTTGCCTACCACATATTTTCTTGGTTAAAATTCAATAAATAGCCCTAGACACCTCAGATGACCTTAATTTCTACAAGTTGTGAAGGCCTCGTATCTAACATGGCTACCCCATGGAAGGCAGGAATGTGATTTTTGTAACTGCTGAGGCAGTCTCAGCTAGACACATTAAAGCCACATTTCTGTGCTCGGTGGCCCTCAGTGATGGGGTGACCAAATTACTACAAGAGTCTGAGTTCACTAGGACCATGCAAGTGAGGGGTGTCAAACAGTCACTCATCCCATTGCCAGCATCTGTGTTATGTTAGATCCATTGCACCTCTTACTTAAATCCAGCTGTGCTCTGTGGCCATGAGATGACAGCCTGCATAGGCAGTGCCCAAAGCCTAGCTCGTATCGTCACATTGCAAACACTGATTGTTTCCCCTCTATGCTCCCTGCAGCACTCTGTGGTCCGTAGTGCTTTATTCTGCCTGGAGACAGCCACGGACCAGGGAGGAAAGCACGTGTACACGAAGGCACTGATGGCCTACGCCTTCACCCTGGCAAGGAAGGAGGAGAAGCGCAGGGCACTGTTGGACTCACTTGACAAGGAAGCTGTGAAAGAGGGTGAGAGCTGTTTATTGGCCCTTCTTCTGCATCCCGGCCCACTGGCCTTACGCAGCCTGGCAGGAGAAGGGTTAGATTGTTATTGCTATAACCTTCAGTCTGTACTGCGGCAGGTCGGGATTATTTAGCCTCTTCATACATTTTAGATCAATGAGCCTTAAAAACCCTGGAACTGGCCATTCTTGGGATCTGACTTCATAAAATGTGGGAGACACAGGCACGGGTGCAGCAATCTAATTAGTCACTGAGAGTTTCCACACCAGGAATGTATCAACCCACTAGAGGGATTATTAATATCTTTATGCTTTGTATTGACATGCCCAGCAAGGGTTGGGACTCCATTCTCCATCCTCAGTGATGGTATGTCAGTAACCCTCTTGGCAACAGCCAGATATTCGGTAATAAACACTTCCTTTTCTCCTCCCTCTCCCTTCTCCCACTGCAGATGGCTCCATTCACTGGCAGAGGCCCAGGAAGCAGCCAGAGGCCAATCTCCCCTTCTATCACCCCCGTGCTCCCTCCGCTGAGGTGGAGATGACGTCCTACATGCTCCTTGCTTACCTCACCGCGCAGCCGGCACCATCCCAAGGAGACTTGTCATTAGCAGCTCAAATTGCAAAGTGGATCAGCAAGCAGCAGAATCCCAACGGGGGCTTCTCCTCCACCCAGGTGAGCGGTTCCTCTCACCAGCCTCAGACACCCAGGGCAGGAGGGGGAGGCAGGAGATATATATATCAGGTTGCCAGAGAAGGACGAATAACCCAGCACTGGAAAGGAGACAGACTTCTCCTGGGGAGGGGGATGGGGCGACAGTGCCCTCGCTGCAGGGTTTAGAGAACCTCTGTTTCTGAGGGGTTTAGATCATGGGATAGTCACAGCATGGAGTATGGCTACATTGGATCCCCACAGGCCTTAGCAGGCTAATGAGGCAGGAGACTGGACAAGTGATGCTCTTGTGTACAGAGGGCAGACTTGTCGCCCTGAGCATCCATGAGCCTGACGCTTTCCCCAGCTCCCCCCAGCACTGACCCCATCCAGCCCGGCCAATCTAGCTCGGGAGCTGAGGCCTTCCCAGAGAAGCAGCAGCAGCCAGTCACTGCCAGACACACCTTGGTGGGGTGGGGGCACCATCCGGAGTGATGTAGAACCAGAAAGTGCCACCTGATTAAAGGCAGCCCAAAACATATCCCTCTTGAAGACAGTGCACGAAGTGTTGCCCTCTGGAAGACTACTTCATGGAGGGATTTGGTTAACACAGTAGGGTTGTAATTCTGGTTTCCTGCTGCTGAGGCACATGGGTGCATCTGCCTCTTATCTGTCTGCCCTCAGTTGTCCCTTCAGGTTGGTCCTTCACAGGACGGTGGGTGGCTTCTTCCCTCAGCTCCCTGTGGTGGAGTGTCAGAAATCCCAAGGCCTACATTCCGAAAGGTACTTAGACACTTGGCTGCTTTCAGTGGGAGAAAGGTGCTTAAATACCTTTGAGGATCTGGGCCCAAGGAATAGGTGAATGGCTTGTGGGAGTGATGGGTGGAAATGAGAAAAGCCGACCTTTCTGAGCAGGGCAGTGCTGTGTGGGAGGAGCCAGTGTGGTAGGGGCTCCAGGCCCATAGAAAAGGCTCATTCATTCCCTTGGGCACCTGGGCCCATCTCTTGTCTGGCAGGACACAGTGGTGGCGCTCCAGGCGCTGTCCCGATACGGAGCCTCTACTTACACCAAGAGCGGAGGAGCGTCCACAGTGACCCTGCAATCCACAGGGAATTTCCAGGCCCAGTTCCAGGTGGATCACATGAACCGTCTGCTGCTCCAGCATATGGCACTGCCAGAGGTGCCAGGGGACTACAGCATGGGGGTGACAGGAGAAGGATGTGTCTATGTGCAGGTATGGGGTTCTGGGGCAGGTGGAGAGGGAGAGGCTGCTGCTGCGGGGAGCCCATCTCATTCCTATTGGAGATAGCAGGGTGAGGTGGGATGGGTAGGGGAGGGAAGGGAGAAAGAGATGGGGATGAGGATGAGAAAATAGGAAAAGGTGTGAGGAGAGAGAATGGCCAGAGTTAGGGAATGGGGAGTGTCAAGGTTCCTTCCCCACTCTGAACTCTAGGGTACAGATGTGGGGACCTGCATGAAAACCCCCCTAAGCTTATTCTTACCAGCTTAGGTTAAAAACTTCCCCAAGGTAGAAACTTTGGCTTTTCCTTGAACCATATGCTGCCACCACCAAGCGTCTTACACAAAGACCAGGGAAAGAGCCCACTTGGAGACGTCTTCCCCAAAAATATTCCCCCAAGCCCTACACCCCCTTTCCTGAGGAAGGCTTGATAAGAATCCTCACCAATTTGTACAGGTGAACACAGACCCAAACCCTTGGATCTTAAGAACAATGAAAAATCAATCAGGTTCTTAAAAGAAGAATTTTAATTAAAGAAAAGGTAAAAGAATCACCTCTGTAAAATCAGGATGGTAAATACCTTACAGGGTAATCAGATTCAAAACATAGAGAATCCCTCTAGGCAAAACCTTAAGTTACAAAAAGACACAAAAACAGGAATATACATTCCATCCAGCACAGCTTATTTTACCAGCCATTAAACAAAAGGAAATCTAACACATTTCTAGCTAGATTACTTATTAACTTAACAGGAGTTGTGAGGCTGCATTCCTGATCTGTTCCCAGCAAAAGCATCACACAGACAGACCAACCCTTTGTCCCCCCCCCCTCCAGATTTGAAAGTATCTTGTTTCCTCATTGGTCATTTTGGTCAGGTGCCAGTGAGGTTACCTTAGCTTCTTAACCCTTTACAGGTGAAAGGGTTTTGCCTCTAGCCAGGAGGGATTTTATAGCACTGTATGCAGAAAAGTGGTTACCCTTCCCTTTATATTTATGACAGAGAGCTAGTGAGAGGAGGAAGGAGAGAGAGAGAAGACAAAGAAGGGAATGAGATGGACCGGGGGAAGGAGGCAGAGGAGATAAGCAGAGAGGAGATACGCACAGGCCCACATAGAATAGTGTATTCTCTTCCAGACCAGCCTGAGGTACAATGTGCTCCCCAAGCCAGAAGAGGCACCGTTCGCGCTGGAGGTGCACGCGGTCCCCGAGATGTGTGACAGCCCCCAGGTCTACAGGACTTTTAGCATCACCATAAACATCAGGTAACTCCCCTCAAAGGCCCAGGCCTTCCGGAGCAGCCCTAGCTTTGGTGCCAACTTTCCAATGTGCCAGGGGGTGCTCCCCCCCCAGGCTCTGCCCCCATTCCACCCCTTCCCTGAAGGCCCCACCACCACCTGGCCTCTTCCCACCCCCATCATGCCCCCGCCCCACCTCTTCCCACCCCATTCCACCCCCTCCCCCAAGCGCGCCCCACCCTTGCTCCGCCTGCTCCCTCAAGCTCCTCCTGCACGCTTCAGAACAGCTAATTGAGGCTGGCAGGAGGTGCTGGGGGAGGGAGAGGCACTGTGGGGGGGGGCTGCTGGTGTGTGCTAAGCACCCATCACTTTTTTTCTGGGGGTGCTCCAGCCCTGGAGATCCCATGGAGTCAGTGCCTTTGAGCCCTAGGGATGGGGATGAGTCACTCCAGGAGATTGCAGGTGGACAAGCAGGTGGGGTGGGAGATGCTACATTTCGGGGGAGTGTCCATCTGTGCCAATCAGAGTTGAGGTGCATCAGCTCTGTTCTGAGATGTATTAAACCTTGTTTCATTTCCCGCTTGGTCTCCCAGCTACACAGGGAAACGCCCCGTCTCCAACATGGTCATTGTTGACGTTAAGATGCTGTCAGGATTCATCCCTGTGAAGTCATCAGTGAGGAAGGTAATAGCCCATTCTGTGTATGGGCAATAGCCTTCCCCCCCCAGCTCCTTGCCTTCAGCCCCACTTGAGGGGTATCTGGTCCCCAGTGGGCTCCAGTTCCTGACCCCTCATATTATGGGTGCAGCCTGGTCTCATCTCCAGCAGTCGGGCCCCCCATGTCTTCTGTCTCTTGGAGCCCATGTCCTCTTTTCCACTGGAATCCTGGAAGATCTGAGAGCCCCCACCCCACTTCTATCACAGGGGCCAGTTCAGATCAGTCTTTCACCTGCAGATTTCCCAGCTGCAGGATCTGCAGTGTAGGCAGCAGCTCCTTCCATGTCTGACTCCAGCCTGGGTCTTATGGAGACCTTGTGCAGTGACCCCTGGCATTGCAAACAGTGTTAGCCAGTCTAAGATCGAGAGAATGACAAAGAACTATTAGGTCTGTTTGACTGAGGTTGAGTATACTGGAATTGGTGCTGCCTTTGATTGGGGTCCGGCCCCTCAGGTGCACTTTACACCTCAGTCCACCAGCTGGGTGGGGACACATACTCCGCCTTTACAGCACCAGGAGAAAGAGGTCCCGATGATTCTCCATCACTGACCATTTTTAAATCGAGATTGAATGTTTGTCTAAAAGATCTGCTCTAGGAATTCTTTTGGGGGAAGTTCTCTGGCCTGTGTTACACACATAGGCGTAGTTTGACTTCTGTATTAGAGGGGGAGGGGCAGCTCCAGTCCGGGCAACGGGGTTGCACATGTTGCAGGGGGAAAATTCCACACCTGCCTAAGGATTGCAGTTTGGTGGGGCAACACTCCCCAGTGTACCCAAACTACACCCATGGTTATATTGGTCAGACTAGATGATCTAATGGTCCCTTCTGGCCTTGGACTCTATGCATTTGTGAAAGAATCCCATTCCTTAGGGCTCTGGGGTAGTTTGAAGGGGAGCTCAGTAACACCCTGCTTCTCTCCCTTGGCTGCTGGCAGCTGGAAGGACGTCACCACATCCACCGCACAGAACTGAGCACCAACCACGTGCTGCTCTACATGGAGCAGGTGAGCAGCCACCCGGGGCCGGGATGGGCCAGGAAGAGTCATCCCCATGTACCGCAATAGAAGTGCCCGGGGGGAGGGGATCTCCCAAGCCTCAGCTGGGAAAGACAAACCTATGTATCCCCCCCCAGCAGCTGCTGTTCCCCAGCATTTCCCTTCAGCACTTCCTGCTCCTACAACACAGAGCCAGGGCCTTGATCTCCCCCCACCTATGAGTACCAGGGGGTCGGGCAGGGCTCATCCCACCTCCCTCAGGGCCTGAATCCCTGCCAGCCCCTGCAGCCAAGGGGGGCAGATGCTGGACCTGCAGGATCATGGGCGGCCCTAATGGGGGGAAGAGATGTGGAAGGAGGGGGTGAAGTAGCTCAGAGCCTCCTGTGCCTTGTCTGTTTCCCTCTCAGGTGAGCAACGTGACTCAGAGTTTCTCCTTCGCGGTGGAGCAGGACTTCCCCGTGCAGAGCCTGAAGCCGGCGGTGGTGAAAGTCTATGATTACTACGAGACGGGTGCGTGTGCGGGTGGGGCTGGCAGCAGTGGAGGCTGTGGGCCTATGATAGGGGGGAGAAGGCGCATTCAGAGTCACAGTGAACCTGCTGGGATATGGGATTGAGCGTTTACCTGCTCCAGGATAAGAATGTGGGGCACACAGAGTTTACATGCTAGGGATCATCCTGCACTGACATCATGCTCGCACCATGGGAGTCTCTGAGGCCCCAGACCCCTCGCGCACTGTAAAGGGAAGATGCTAATCCAGGTAGGTTAGAGCCAAAGGGATCTGGGAGGGTCCTGGGTTCAGATCCTGCCCTGAGATCCCAGCTCTGGGGGTGACCCAGAGGAGGCACATTCATGCATCTGTTCCCAGCTAGGAAATTGAGGTGACAAAACCAGAGCCCAGCAGCAACCCCGGAGGTCATGTGTCAGACGAGGTGCAAACGGACATAGGGCACCTGGCACAGACCCGCTGGAGACACCTGTTGCACTGTAGCCTTGGGGTAACCTTTGCCTTCCTCCCATGGAGCCCAGCAAGGTTCCCCCAGTGCCCCTGGAGAGAGGGCTCCCTCCCCTCCTCCCTGAGATCTCTGGTGCGGTGCCAGCTCTCTGCAGAGGGCCTGGTGGAAGTGTGAGGAGTCCTGGTTGGGTCTCACACAGCCCTGATCACATCTCCCTTCCCTTGTGTCTTCCAGATGAATTTGCCATCGCCGAGTACAGTGCTCCCTGCAGCAAAGGTAGCGTATGAAGAGATGACTGTGAGGTTTTCAGACTGCCCAATGCTGCTGAGGTAGAACAGAGCAGAAATCAAGCCTGAGTCTTCTCAGCCTGTCTGGAGGGTTGTAAAAGTTGCTGTTCTCTTTTGCCCCATGTCCTGGGGTAGTCTGCCAGCTCCCCTCGGTGCTCAGGGGAGAGGGGAACGCCAACTCCCCCGCATTGTCAAGTTCCAGATTCAGGCCTTGAGTCTGAGGCAGCAGGCTTGGTTAGTCCCAAGATTACGTCCTCCCACTCAGTCAAAACAAGTCTCTGCTTTCTGTACCTGTCTCTGGGACAGAGCAAGAGCAAGTCCTTCCAAAACCCACGCTTGGCATCCCTCTTTTCATCAGGGCTGTTTTTAAACAGGCTGCAAAGCAAAACAGATTAATGAAAAACCATCTTCCAGGGTTGGGATGACTCAACACTGCTGGGAAAGGGGTCAGGGCTGAAGCCCTGAATATTCTAGGGATACGTCCAGCCACTGTGGCAGAGAAGCCCTAGCCTGGGCAGGGCAGTGTCTCTGCAGCTTCTATGCTCAGAATGAGGTGACCTACAAGAGGAAAAGCTGCCCCTCTGTGAGTCATTGATTCCTCTGTAACTCTCTCACACTCTTTTCCCCATCATAGCTAATGTTGAGCAGGAAAATGCGTGAGTGACGGAGCTGTATTCTGGGCCCTACTGGATCCTCTCTGCTCATCTCTTCATGCAGCAATTCCCCCTGGCAAAGTGGTTTCATATAGTGCTGAGGAAAACCCCTCAGCACCATATAATTAATGTTATAAATAAATTGTCATGATTCTGATCACATGCTTGTGGCCTCTTTCCTGGTTACTAAGGCTTATCCCTTCTCCCCTGTTGGGATCAGATTGCAGAATAGTCTCAACCTTAAAACAGATTCAGAGCCGTCCCCAGCCATCGGTGCCAAGGAGGGGTTGACAGGACATCAGAAATGACTGAAGACAGAGGGTCTCTCTGGGAACAGCCCTGGTGCCTGTGATCTGTGAAGATCTGTGCATCACGTGGGCCTGTTTAGTTGTGCAGGCAGGGAACAGACCCTTCCCCGATGGCATGATCCTGAGGAAGTTCTGAGGCTTCCTATCCCCTTTCCTGCACTGGGGATGATCTTGGCCTAAGCTCCAGTTGCAGGGCCAAACTCTATCCGCAATGACATTTGAAGTCAGTGGCATGGCGCAGGTGTAACTGAGGGGAGATGTGAAGACACTGGGGGCAGAATTTCTCCTGTTGGGTCTCCCTTGCAGGTGATGAAGGAGAGAGCCCATTTTGGCTCTCAGAGGAAGTTTGGAGAAGTTTGTGGCACTGGCAGTGAGGAAAAACATCTTTTTACTCATAAAATGAGTATGGTGTGCATGTGGGTCTCAGCAGTCTTGAGAATGGGAACATGAGCTGGCCATGGAGAAGGGAGTTGGAATAGTGCAGCCAAGAGGTAAGGGAAGCAGAGGTGAGGATTTCAGCAGAGGGAGCGTTGAGATGGGGCATGTGCACACACATGCATGCGTACATGCACAAAACGTGCCCATCCACCTCTACATTGTAGCCCTAAGTATTGTTGAGCTGGCAGCATAGACACTGACTTTTATTTTTTCCCAGAGGGTGGTCCACCCCAAGGCCCTGCCCCACTCCACCCCCCCCACCAAGGCCCCGCCCTCACTCTGCCTCTTCCTGCCCCGGCTTTGCCCTCTCCCTCAAGACTCCACACCAGCTGCCAAACAGCTGAGCGGCAGCCCAGCTGAAAAGCTGTGGCTGGTGGGTGCTGACCACCCCCACTGTTTTTTTTCCCATGGGTGCTTGAGCCCCGGAGCACCCATAGACTCAGCGCTTATGCCCGACTCTCTCCTCACTTGTAGCAGTGTAAATCTGGAGCGACCCCAGTGAAATCAGTGGAGTTACACTGGTATAAAATTAATGAACCACAGGTGGTTCACCACCCTGGGAAGCAGTCTAATGCGTAGCACTGTGATTCACCAGCAGTTATAAACCCAATTTGGAAAAAGAAAAGGAGTACTTGTGGCACCTTAGGTGCCTTACCTTAGGTGCCACAAGTACTCCTTTTCTTTTTGCAGATACAGACAACACGGCTGCTACTCTGAAACCCAATTTGACAAGCCAGAGAAGGCAGGTTAGACTGGCATTGCCAGCAGGAATCTGAAACACAGTGCTTGCATTGAAGAGGGTACTAAGCAAGCAGGGATGAATCTCATATATTCCCCATGGTCCCATATACCAGTTCATGGCCAGTTTACATGCGTCAGCCATAAATATGTTAGTGTTGCTGAGGCCAGAAGTGAAGGTTTTGCATTCTAGCGAGTTGAATGTGTTGTTTAGCTTGTATCTTTATCTATTTCAAATGGAGGGGAATTCCTTGTGGGGTGTTAAGGTCTGGTGAACAAGGTTTTCCTAACCTGTCTGTTCCCTATGTGAGGCGCATCTGTAGCTGGCACAATCAGTTGGGCAGTTGCACACAGCCATGGAGAGCTGCTAGGTGTGCTCACCAAGCTGGACAATCATTCCAAATATATGTGGGCTTTTTAAAGGGGAGGAATTGGTCTCTGGTGTATGTGACCCCTGGGAATTGGTATTTACAATTGTGACCAGACCGGTCAGTGTTGGGCATTGTGGGACAGCTGCTGGAAGACTGGTAGGCTTGACATAGGTCATGCAATGTCTAAACTCACACTGCGTCAACCACAGTAGGGTCGGCCATGACTCAGCACCATCCAGGGGAGGTGGTGTCATAATCATACAGCTAAGGGTATCCTAGAATTCCTCCTTACCTGTAAGGGGTTAAGAAGCTCAAATAACCCAGTTTGCACCTGACCAAAAGGACCAATGGGGAAAGAAGATACTTTCAAATCGGGGGTGGGGGTGGGGAGAAAGCTTTGTTTGTGCTTTTTGTTGGGTGTTCTCTCTCCCGGGATTGAAAGAGGCCAGGCCGAAATCCATCTCCTCCAACCAATCTTGAACCAGTCTCTAATATTACAAAAATAGTAAGTAAAGCCAGGCAAGGTGTCAAGGTTCCTTCCCCACTCTGAACTCTAGGGTACAGATGTGGGGACCTGCATGAAAACCCCCCTAAGCTTATACTTACCAGCTTAGGTTAAAACTTCCCCAAGGTACAAACTATTTTACCTTTTGTCCCTGGACTTTATTGCTGCCACCACCAAGCATCTAACAAAATATAACTGGGAAAGAGCCCATTTGGAAACGTCTTTCCCCCCAAAATCCCCCCAAGCCCTACACCCCCTTTCCTGGGGAAGGTGTGATAAAAATCCTCACCAATTTGCCTAGGTGAACACAGACCCAAACCCTTTGATCTTAAGAACAATGAAAAAGCAATCAGGTTCTTAAAAGAAGAATTTTAATTGAAGAAAAAGTAAAAGAATCACCTCTGTGAAATCAGAATGGTAAATACCTTACAGGGTAATCAGATTCAAAACATAGAGAATCCCTCTAGGCAAAACCTTAAGTTACAAAAAGACACAAAAACAGGAATATACATTCCATTCAGCACAACTTATTTTATCAGCCATTTAAACAAAACAGAATCTAATGCATATCTAACTAGATTGCTTATTAGCCCTTTACAGGAGTTCTGACCTGCATTCCTGCTCTGGTCCTGGCAAAAAAACCCAAAACACACACATAGCCAAAGAGAACCCTTTGTCGTCGTCCCCCTGCTTTGAAAGTATCTTGTCTCCTCATTGGTCATTTTGGTCAGGTGCCAGCGAGGTTATCTTTAGCTTCTTAATCCTTTACAGGTGAAAGGGTTTTTTCCTCTGGTCAGGAGGGATTTAAAGGTGGTTAGCCTTCCCTTTATATTTATGACACAAGGCATGTTAGATTATCTTTTATTTTAGCTTGTGAATTTTCCCTTTGCTAGAGGGAGGTTTATTCCTGTTTTTTGTAACTTTGAACGAAGCCTAGAGGGAGTTCCTCTGTGTTTGTGAATCTTTTGTTACCCTGTAAAGTTATCTTCCATCCTGATTTTACAGAGGTGATTCTTTTAACTTTTCTTTAAAGAAAATTCTTCCTTTAAGAACCTGATTGATTTTCAGTGTCCTAAGACCCAGGGGGGGTTGATCTGTGCTCACTTTGTAACCAATTGGTTAGGATATTATTCTCAAGCCTCCCCAGGAAAGGAGGTGTAAGGGCTTGGGAGGATATTCTGGGGAAGATAGGGCTCCAAGTAGCCCTCCCTGAATGTTTGTTTAAATCACTTGGTGGTGGCAGCATACCATCCAAGGACAAAAGGGATTTGAGCCTTGGGGAATGTTTAAGCTAAGCTGGTAGAAATAAACTTAGGGGGTTGTTCATGTGGGTCCCCACATCTGTACCCCAGAGTTCAGAGTGGGGAGGGAACCCTGACAGGTGGTGTTACTTTGTCACTGTAACGGGGCACCTACATCAGCAGGAGACAAATCTGAGTGTAGACACACGCACAACTAGATTGACGCAAGGTGATTTACATTGACCTAACTTTGCAGGCCTTAATCTACACTACAAAGTTTGCCAGTATAGCTATGTCCTCTGGAAGCGTGAAAAAAAAATTCACACCCCTGGCTGACATAGCTATGTTAGCAAAAACCCTGCTGTAGGCACAATTATGCTATGAGAAGAATGGTTCTGTGTCAGCTTAGCTAATGTTGTCTGGCAAGGTGATGTAGCTATGTCAACAGAACTTCTGTCAGCTTTCCCTATGTCTCCATGAGGGGGCTCTGCCAGGATAGCTATGCTGGCATAGCTATACTGGCAAAGACGCTGTAGTGTAAACAAGGCCTGCATTAACCACGTTTTTGGGAAGTTAATTTCCCTTGTTTCTGAAGGAAGAGGTATTAGTGAGGGGGAATGATTGGAGGGCACCTGTGGCAGGGGAATGATGATCTGTCACGTTAACTACCAGCTCTGCCCTCCTCCTGGCCCCCCCATGCCCACGGTAGGGCTGGACAGGCCATGGGAAGAAAGGAGGATGGTAACTGATGGGCTTTTAGGAGCACATCTACCAGCTGGAGGCAGCAAGAGGAATAGCAGGGAGCTAGTGTAAAGGAAGGGGCTCTGCATAGCCCTCTGCAGTACAGGAGAACTGTTGATGTGTGCAATGGCCCATTCATCTCAGTGGTGCATGCTCAGATGAATTAGGACATGCCAAAGAGAGGAATAGCCTAACACAATAGCTGTGGGTGGTGTGAAATGACCCATTCCTTGCAATGGGAGTCCCCCTCTACCTCAGTTTCAGTTGTGGAATACCACTGTTCAGGGTAATCTCACTATGCATATCAGTTTTGGAATATTAAAATCTTTTTATTGTGTGTGTGTGGGGGGAGGCAGGGGGGCAGTATCTGAGGAATGCCTGAACCAAATTACTCCAAACTTGCATTGCCCCTGTTGTGGCATACAAATATCCTCGATAATCTCATTATGCATGTGGATTTTAGAGTACTTTGAAAATTAAAAGAAGGTCATAGTGCAGGGGGGAGGACATATATTTGCTTGATCAAATGACCTAAATTTGCACCATAAATTCTACCCAGCCCCAAAATAACGTTTTAATTATTGCTTTCCCAGAAGGGAAGTGGATGGTGGAAATTATCCATTATTGATCCCAAGAGAGTATTATCAGGATCAGACCCATAGTTTGGGCCCCAAGTATGTGTAAAAAAAAAAGTTATAAGTAGTGTAAAATTTGGATGTTACATAATTTTTTTAGTGGGACTGTGTCAGGATTCCCCCCAACTCTGAACTCTAGGGTACAGATGTGGTGACCAGCATGAAAGACCTCCTAAGCTTATATTCTACCACCTTAGGTTAAAACTTCCCCAAGGCACAAATTCCTTTCCTTGTCCTTGGACGGTATTGCTGCCACCACCAAGTGATTTACACAAAAATTCAGGGAAGGGTCACTTGGAATCCCTATCCCTCCAACATATCCCCCCAAGCTGCTTCTCCCCTTTTCTGGGGAGGCTTGAGACTAATATACCAATCGATTGCCTTAGCAATGTGAGCACAAACCAGACCCTTTGTCTTCAGGACACTAAAAATCAATCAAGTTCTTAAAAGAAAAACTTTATTTATAAAGAAAAAAGTAAAAGAATCACACCTGGAAAATCAGGATGGAAGGTAACTTTACAAGGTAATAAAAAGTTTTAAAACACAGAGGATTCCCCTCTGGGCTCAGCTTCACAGTTACAAAAACAGGAATAAAACTACCTCTGTAGCACAGAAAAATTCACAAGCCGAAACAAAAGGTAACCTAATGCATTTCCTAGCTCTACTTACAATTTCTGTGGTTTTAGATGGATTATTCCAGGCACTGTTCCCTCTAAGCTGTGTGCACATGCACACAGATCCTAAACCCCATGCACACAGCGAAACACCGCGTGCACAAAAATTTGCACAGAAGCACAATTTGCACAGAAGAAATTTTTTGTGCAAACAGCATGTCAGAAATTTGCACAAAAGAAATTTTTTGTGTACAAGGCTTGTCAAAAATTAGAGGGAACATTAATTCTGGGTATATTTTCAGGAGATATTGTGCCTACTTGGCTTCTCCCTCTGACCAGAGAGGGAACAACAAAAGAGAACAACAACAAATCCTTCCCCCACCCCCTCCACAGATTTGAAAGTATCTTCTTTCATCATTGGTCCTTCTGGTCAGGTGCCAAGTAGGTTATTTGAACTGCTTAACCCCTTACAGGTAAAGCAATCCAGTATAGCTGCCAAGGAGGGATTTTATGCTACTAGATACATAAAGGTTGCTACCCTTCCCTCTATATTTATGACAGACTGTATCTCACTTAAACAACGTAAAAAATCTTGACTACTAAACCAACCCTGTGGCTATTTTCAAGACAAGGGTTTTTTGAGGGCCTTCCCCCTGATCAACTTTCTCTTACCCTAACCTATTCTGTTGTGCTCCCAGCACGCTATTCTATATGTACATGCAATTGTGGAAATCCAGCTCCAGTCTTTCAGCCCCACAGAGTCGGCAGTTACCCTGATTTTGAGGAATTAGGAATGTAAAGGATAATTTCATTTTTAAAGGTGATCTATAAAGGGGCAATAACTAAGACTGTGCCATTGTTTGATTTTCTTCTGATGTGTAAAGAAGGCATGATGATTTGGGGGCCTAGGTGGGTTTTTGTTTGTTTGTATGTTTGTTTGGGTTTTTGGTGGGAGGAAAGATACATTTATGTTGCCTCCTTTTACATTAAAAATCCAGGTCCCATCTAGCCTGGAGGACTCATGCTTTGGCTTTGTCTAGACTAGAATTGGTGGTCTTGTTATAATTTTAGCTAATTGATTGTAAATGCTAATTATGTTGATAACTGAGGCTCTCCACAAATGTTGTTTC
Organism: Natator depressus; assembly: GCF_965152275.1. Lineage (NCBI taxonomy): Eukaryota > Metazoa > Chordata > Testudines > Cheloniidae > Natator > Natator depressus. Next base: position 214,231,158 of record NC_134234.1, on the reverse strand, counting down.
TGGTCCACCAAGTTTTGTGGTTTGTCCGAGCTTAGAGCTAAGCGCCCATGTCCTGATACTCTGCAAATGTTTGGATCTAGATTAGCATTTACAATCATTTAACAAGCAATTGGGAATCAATTACAACAGGAAAACAAACCCTAGTCCAGACAAAGCCTATGATAACAGGAGAACTAGTGAAATGATAACATCACAAGAGTCAAGAGACAGAAAATTGAGCAATGGAGAAGGTAAGGGATTTTAAATCACACTTTGAAAAAACTCTTTGTTTTGTCTGATTTTGTTAACACCTATTTAACTTCAGTGCCAAATGAGTATTTTGGATAAAGGATGTGTAAGCAGAGTCAGGATGGGCTCCACCCTGACATCTGGTGGTGAGGTGTGGCAAGTAGTGGAAAAGAACTTCAGGGGCTGATCTCAATTTGCATAGGCACACCCACCCCGCCTAGAATGAGGCCATAACTGCCCAAATGGTCACTTTGGCTGTTGTGGGATCCCCAGTGCCTTTGTTATTGGGGCGGGAAGAGTAAATTGTTATTACCCTGATTATGGGAACTGTGCTTGGAACTGTACTTGGCCTTTTGTTATGATGGAGGGACTCACCATCAACTGAGTAGCACTCGCTAGGCAAGGGACATGGGTTCCAAAACTCTGTGAAGGGAGAGAGACTTGAGACAGGTATTAGTACCTGGTGGTGTAGGCCCCTTTGTGAGGGCCTGAAGCACCAATTGCACCTCTGTCTCTCTCCACTGTGGAATGTCAGAGCTAATGTTGGGTCTATTAAGAGTCTTGCTACAGGTACTGTGCTGCATTCACTTTGGCCTTATGGTGCACCAGCACTAAGGCCCCCACTACTATGAGCTGAAATCACTAAGAGCTGAAATCACTGAGCACTGTGTCAAGTAGTGGGGAGCCGGAAGATCTAGAGTGCAGTGGTGCTGTTCGTGAGACGGCGAGCTGTGCAGAGCGGAGCCGTTCGCGAGACGGCTAGCTGAGCAGAGCTGTTTGTGGGACAGCGGTGTGTTCGCGAGACGCCGAGCTGAGCAGAGCTGTTCGTGGGACGGCGAGCTGTGCAGAGTGGAGCCGTTCGTGAGACAGCGGTGTGATCGTGAGACGGCGCGCTGAGCCGAGCTGTTCGTGAGACGGCGAGCTGTGCAGAGGGAGCCGGTCGTGGTGGAGCGGAGCCGTTCGTGAGACAGCGGTGTGTTCGTGAGACGGCGAGCTGAGCCGAGCTGTTCGTGAGACAGCGAGCTGTGCCGAGCGGAGCCGGTCGTGGTGGAGCGGAGCCGTTCGTGAGACGGCAAGCTGAGCAGAGCTGTTCGTGAGACGGCGAGCTGTGCAGAGTGGAGCCGGTCGTGGTGGAGCGGAGCCGTTCGTGAGACAGCGTAGCAGAGCAGAGCCCTGTGGGGCAGTCAGCTTCAGGACACGTAAGGTACCCCTTACCTCTTTCCCCCCACACACAGGCACATTTTAGCCAGACTGGGGAGTAACCCTCTGCAGATGAACTTTTGAACTCTGGGGCTGGACTTTTTGGATTTTGGGTGATTTGAGGATTGCTGGACTCAAGAGACATTTGGGTTCTGGGACTCAAGAACCCGAGGGAAAGGATGTGGCCCAATTTTCTGGGGTGGGTCTTTGCTCATGGTTTGGTTAATGAACACTAGTTGTGGTGTTTTCCCAATTTAATGCTGATGTCGTTTACCTCATGTTATTAAAGATTCTCTACTACACCGAGACTCCGTGCTTGCGAGAGGGGAAGTATTGCCTCTTCGAGGCGCCCAGGGGGTGTGTAAGATTTTCCCAGGTCACTGGGTGGGGGCTCGAGCCAGTTTTGTATTTGCTTTGATGAGAGGGAACCCCTGTGTACTGAACCCGGCCCTTGCTGCTATCAACTTGGCCTGGCAGAAGGGTTACATTTTTGGGGGCTCGTCCGGGATAAGACTGGGTCAGTACCCCTCGCAAGCACATCTTAGGTGAGTCATTAAATTGGGAAAACCCAGCATCTGGTTGTTGTTGTATTGATCTGTTATATTTGGGAAAGAAATTACAGTTTGTATAATGGCTCTACATTTGCTAGAGGATTGGTGCAGGGGGATGAATATTAACCCTAGGAACTGTGTCCTGGTGACCGGGGTGCCGGAGGCGTTCGATGAAGGCTCGATAGAGCCTACCTTAAGGGCATCCACTGAGTACCTGAGTAAGTGTAAAATGCGTGGGCGCATGTTTGTGAGGGAGGACGGAGATTTTGCGGTACTGTGTGAGCTGCCGTCGGCTGTGGACCCTCTACAGGTTCCAGGCACGATAGCAGTGGAAGATGGTGAGTGGAAGGTAATAACTACTGGGAGCCAGCCCTCACCAGCCCCTGCCTCTGACGTGGAGTTTTTAAAGAAAATGTCAGCCTTTTTGGGGAAAGAGGGGAAGACCCTGGCTGATATACCGGGTCTGTTGGGCCTTGACCCAGGAGTCCCACCCCGGGAGGCTGCTCCGTCACCTGATGAGTGGGTGAAGGCTTTGGGGCAAGCATTAGAGAAGGTTGTGCCACCCCACCCTGAGGCAAACCCCTATCGTAAACTAAGGTTGTTTTCTGGGGGTCCCACCCCAATACCTGGGGAGGAAGCATTTGAACCCTGGCTGGAACACACCACTGAAATGCTGCAGGAGTGGGCAGTACCTGATGCTGAAAAGAGAAGGCGACTAGTAGAGTGCCTCAGGGGGCCAGCCCTAGATGTGATTCGCACCCTGAAGCTCAGTAACCCTGGGGTCAAGGTAAAGGACTGCCTAGAGGCCCTTGATCATGCCTTTGGGAGAACCGAGGGCTCAGAGGATGTTTATTGCAAGTTCCTCAATGCCAGGCAACAAAAGGGAGAGAAAGTTTCTGCCTATATACAGAGGTTGGAGAAATTATTACAGAGAGCCATCATGAGGGGAGCAGTAGCGGTTGAGCAAATGGACCGGACTAGATTGGCTCAGATTGTGAGAGGAATTCAATATCAGAACCCAATCCTTCTCCACCTTCGATTAAGGGAGCGCCAAGACAATCCACCAGGTTACTCTCGACTGATAAAAGAGGTCCGAGAGGAGGAAGAGAGGCAGGCAGCTGGTGAGGTTTGGGAGGTTCAGCCACCCCAGGCAACTGCCACAACATCCATACGAACGCCCAAGGCGCTGATGGTGAATCCTCAAGAGGAACTTACCCAACGAGTGCAGGTCCTGACACAGAAAGTGGCTGAACTAGAGAATACTATCGATTCAGCAAAGACTTCAGGGTACAAGGAACCCCCCGTTACTACGGTCCAGAAGACTACATTTAGAACCTCTGCCCCACCCCGGCAACACGGGAAAGGGCAATCCTTCTTCTGCTACCGGTGTGGCCAGGATGGGCACATTGCTGCCAGGTGTCAGAATGCAGAGAATCCCCCGCTAGTATACCAAAAGCTGAGGACCACCTGGGGAAAGTCGGGAAACGGCCCCAGGGCCTGGGAAGGGAGCCGCCTAGGCCTGCAGGGTTTGGAGGCTCCCCTGCGAAGAACCATGCCACCCGAATCCCCCAGGATTGATAGGACCTCGAGCAGAGGTCACTGTAAAGGTTGAAGGGACAGAATGTAGAGCAGTGCTTGACACGGGATCCCAAGTGACTATCATATTCCAGTCTTTCTACCAGCAGATACTTATGCATCTGCCTATACAGCCCTTGACAGGGCTTGGCCTATGTGGTCTCAGCATGGATGAATACCCATATCAGGGGTATGTCATTGTACACCTGGAATTCCCAGAAGAGATCGCTGGGGTAAGACAGGAGGTGGACACTGCAGCTTTAATATGCCCCGACCCTAAAGGTGTCTCTGATGTGTCCGTGCTAATAGGGACCAACTCCAGCCTCTTTAAGGTACTTGCAGATTACTGCAGACAACGAGCAGGGGACCAATACCTGAATACCTTGGTGATACACACACATTGTGCCGCAGCCTACAGAAAAATTGAGGACGCAAAAAGAGTGATGCCTGATTTGCCGGTGGGAGCACTGAGGTATGCAGGCCCGATCCCCTTAGTGGTGCCTGCAATGACAGAAAAGGAGGTGATTGTCATGAGTACCTGCCTGAAAGGCAGTAAGAGAACATTAGCAGTGGTAGAGCAGCCGACTGAGGGAGGGCTCCCTGAAGGAGTGCTGGTTCTTAGTGGAGTCATAACCCTACCTGCTGAAGCCCAGGAAGAGGTGACTATACTGATTGCTAATGAAACGAGTCGTGATATTTTTGTGAAGCAAGGACAAAAGATAGCAGACCTCTTTGAGCCTGAGTCAATTGTAACCCCCCAGTGGGAAACTCAAGTTCCAACGATAGACCCAGCAAAGTTTGACTTTGGAGATTCACCAGTGTCCGAGGAGTGGAAAGATCGCCTGAGGAAGAAACTTTGTGAAAGATCCAAGGTGTTCTCACTGCATGAGTGGGATGTGGGATGTGCAAAAGGAGTAGAACACAATATCAGACTACATGACTCTCGACCTTTCAGGGAGAGATCTAGGAAGATTGCACTCTCTGAGATGGAAGATGTGCGACATCATCTTCAGGAGCTGGCTGCGAATGGCATCATTACAGAGTCCCGCAGCCCATACGCCTCACCCATTGTGGTAGTCCGTAAAAAGAATGGGAAAATCCGGATGTGTATTGACTACCGCACCCTAAACAGCCGTACTGTGGTCGACCAGTACACTATGCCTCGAGTGCAAGATGCCTTAGACTGTTTGCTGGGAAGCCAGTGGTTCTCTGTGTTGGATCTTCGAAGTGGGTACTACCAGATCCCTCTGGGAGAAGAAGATAAGGAGAAGACAGCCTTCATCTGCCCATTAGGGTTTTATCAGTTCGAACGCATGCCCCAAGGGATTTCTGGAGCACCTGCCACCTTTCAACGTCTCATGGAGAGAGTTGTGGGAGACATGAATTTACTGCAAGTGTTAGTTTATTTGGATGACCTGATTGTGTTTGGAAGAACCTTAGAGGAGCATGAAGAAAGACTTCTTAAAGTGCTTGATAGGTTGGAGGATTATGGTCTGAAGCTTTCAATTGACAAATGCCAGTTCTGCAGAACCTCAGTGAAGTATGTGGGTCACATCGTGTCCCAAGAGGGTGTGAGTACTGATCCTGATAAAATAGAAGCACTCACTACATGGCCACGTCCAAGTAACTACAGAGAACTCAAGACCTTTCTCGGATTTAGTGGCTACTACCGCAGATTTGTGAAAAACTATGCTACAATTGTAAAGCCTCTGAATGATCTTACCAGGGGACATCAGTCCAGCAAGAACAAATCTAAGTCCAAGAATAAGGGGAGGTCCCCAAAGCCCCCCGTGCAGAGACACTATGGCCCATTTGAACCATTTGGGCCACGGTGGGATGAGAGATGTGAAAGGGCTTTTCGAGAAATCATTATTTGTCTAACTCATGCTCCAGTCCTAGTTTTTGCTGACCCAAGCAAACCATTTATCCTGCATACTGATGCCAGTTTGGAGGGTCTGGGAGCAGTCCTGTACCAGGAAGTGGAAGGCAAACGTAAACCTGTAGCTTTTGCCAGCCGAGGATTGTCTGATAGTGAAACTCGCTATCCCACCCACAAGCTGGAATTTTTGGCCCTGAAATGGGCCATCACTGAGAAATTTCGAGACTACTTGTATGGTGCTCAGTTCCAGGTGTGGACAGACAACAATCCACTGACTTATGTGTTAACAAGTGCTAAGCTGGATGCTACAGGGCAGAGATGGGTGGCCGCCTTGGCTAGCTATGAGTTCAGCATTCAGTACCGATCAGGGAGAAGCAATGTAGATGCAGATGCATTGTCCAGGCGTCCGCAGGCTCCAGAAGTTGCTGTGATACCCACAGATGGAGTGAGAGCTATTTGCAGTGTGAGTCGCCGAGAGCCAGAGGGCCGTGAGAGCCTTCAAGGATGTGTTGCAGAAGCTTTGGGCCTGCCCCCTGAATGCATGCCTTCTGCTTCAGTGAACTATATTGCATTGGACCAATCTCCTTTGCCCATGCTCAATGCGGCTGACTGGCAAGAAGCCCAGCGGCAAGATATTGACATTCGTGATACACTACTTGCCAAAAGGGAGGGGCGAAGCCCAGCTGCGGTTGTCCCACCTAACCCAGAGGGTAAACTACTATTGAGAGAATGGACCAAACTACAACTGATTCAGGGAGTGCTACACCGAATGACCACCGACTCTTTACAAAAACAACGAGCACAACTAGTGCTGCCAAAAAAGTACAGAGCCCTGGCCATGAGGGCCCTGCATGATGACTTTGGGCATTTAGGGATGGAGAGGACCCTGGAACTTATTCGTAGTAGGTTCTATTGGCCCCGAATGGCTGAAGATGTTCGCAGGAAATGTGAGACTTGCGCTCGATGTGTTCAAAGGAAAACTCTGCCCACGAGGGCTGCATATCTCAAGAACATCACCAGCAACAAACCTTTGGAATTGGTATGCATTGATTTCTTGTCTGTAGAGGTAGACAAGAGGAATGTTGGGAACATTCTAGTAGTGACTGACCATTTTACACGGTATGCACAGGCATATCCCACACGTGATCAGAGGGCCACCACCGTCGCTCGAGTATTGTGGGACAAATATTTCTCAGTCTATGGATTCCCGGCTCGGATACACTCTGATCAGGGGCGGGATTTTGAGAGTCACCTTCTGAAGGAGGTGCTGAAGATAGCAGGAATTAAAAAGTCTAGGACAACGCCTTATCACCCCCAAGGTGATCCTCAGCCAGAGAGGTTCAACCGAACCCTATTAGATATGTTGGGAACTTTGCGACCAGAGCAGAAGGCAACCTGGAGCCAGCATGTCGCATTTCTGGTGCATGCCTACAATGCCACAAAGAACGATGCTACGGGAGTCACCCCATATCTGTTGATGTTTGGGCGAGAACCAAGATTACCCATAGACTTGTGCTTTGGTGTATCAGAGGATGGAGATAGCTATGAAACTCACCAGCAATATGTATCCCAACTAAGAGAAAAGCTGCGGGATGCTTATCGCTTAGCTACCGCTGCAGCTCGGAAAAACGCAGACCGCAACAAACATCGATATGATGCTAGAGTGCGTTCGCAGGAGCTCCAGCCGGGGGACAGAGTCCTGCTGCGAAATTTGGGTATTGCTGGCAAACACAAGATAGCTGACAGATGGAAGGCAATACCTTACCTGGTGATGGAAAAGCTGGGAGATCTGCCAGTCTACAAGATCAAACCTGAAGACGGTCCAGGGCAAATAAAGACGGTGCATAGAAACCTTTTGCTCCCTGTGGGGGAATTGGTAAGCATCCCTTATGAGACGGGCCACGACAGGGCAGCCGGGCAGAACAGAGGGGCTAGACCAAAGCCGCCATCCAACACAGACAGCGGGCCCCGTGCAGCTAACTTACCCCTATTCTGCACATCTGAGAGTGAGTCTGAGGAGGAAGACACAACCCTGGTGTATCCTGGGATGGAGACAAGATTTCAGTCTCGATCAGCTGAACCAAACGAGAGTTTTCCCTCTTCCGCCCTAAACCCCATGGCGGAATTATTTAGGCCCATTGCTGACACCCCTGTGCCGCTGATGAGACCCCCGTGTGATGACACACACAGGTTATTGGCCAGTGGAGACACACAGGTAGAGGATGTCCTGGGCACCTTGGACCCTCCCGCGTTAGAACTAGGAGTGCAGGGGCCTACGCCAGTAGCCAAGGGACCCTCAAAGGAAGCCTCTCCATCCGTCAATCAAGAGGATGTTCCCCCTACCTCGGCAACAGAGAGTCTCAATAGACGAGACAGGGTGATAAGACCAGTAAAACGGTTGACTTATGATGCACCTGGGGTGACTAGTGAGGAGCCAATACATTTAGCACACAGGATTGTGGAAGCCAAAGTGGGCTTCCTGAGGCCCTTTGGAGGAAACCAATGAGTTGGTATAAAGGGAGTATGATTTGTCGGGACGCCAAATTCTCGGCTGGGGGGAGGATGTAAGCAGAGTCAGGATGGGCTCCACCCTGACATCTGGTGGTGAGGTGTGGCAAGTAGTGGAAAAGAACTTCAGGGGCTGATCTCAATTTGCATAGGCACACCCACCCCGCCTAGAATGAGGCCATAACTGCCCAAATGGTCACTTTGGCTGTTGTGGGATCCCCAGTGCCTTTGTTATTGGGGCGGGAAGAGTAAATTGTTATTACCCTGATTATGGGAACTGTGCTTGGAACTGTACTTGGCCTTTTGTTATGATGGAGGGACTCACCATCAACTGAGTAGCACTCGCTAGGCAAGGGACATGGGTTCCAAAACTCTGTGAAGGGAGAGAGACTTGAGACAGGTATTAGTACCTGGTGGTGTAGGCCCCTTTGTGAGGGCCTGAAGCACCAATTGCACCTCTGTCTCTCTCCACTGTGGAATGTCAGAGCTAATGTTGGGTCTATTAAGAGTCTTGCTACAGGTACTGTGCTGCATTCACTTTGGCCTTATGGTGCACCAGCACTAAGGCCCCCACTACTATGAGCTGAAATCACTAAGAGCTGAAATCACTGAGCACTGTGTCAAGTAGTGGGGAGCCGGAAGATCTAGAGTGCAGTGGTGCTGTTCGTGAGACGGCGAGCTGTGCAGAGCGGAGCCGTTCGCGAGACGGCTAGCTGAGCAGAGCTGTTTGTGGGACAGCGGTGTGTTCGCGAGACGCCGAGCTGAGCAGAGCTGTTCGTGGGACGGCGAGCTGTGCAGAGTGGAGCCGTTCGTGAGACAGCGGTGTGATCGTGAGACGGCGCGCTGAGCCGAGCTGTTCGTGAGACGGCGAGCTGTGCAGAGGGAGCCGGTCGTGGTGGAGCGGAGCCGTTCGTGAGACAGCGGTGTGTTCGTGAGACGGCGAGCTGAGCCGAGCTGTTCGTGAGACAGCGAGCTGTGCCGAGCGGAGCCGGTCGTGGTGGAGCGGAGCCGTTCGTGAGACGGCAAGCTGAGCAGAGCTGTTCGTGAGACGGCGAGCTGTGCAGAGTGGAGCCGGTCGTGGTGGAGCGGAGCCGTTCGTGAGACAGCGTAGCAGAGCAGAGCCCTGTGGGGCAGTCAGCTTCAGGACACGTAAGGTACCCCTTACCTCTTTCCCCCCACACACAGGCACATTTTAGCCAGACTGGGGAGTAACCCTCTGCAGATGAACTTTTGAACTCTGGGGCTGGACTTTTTGGATTTTGGGTGATTTGAGGATTGCTGGACTCAAGAGACATTTGGGTTCTGGGACTCAAGAACCCGAGGGAAAGGATGTGGCCCAATTTTCTGGGGTGGGTCTTTGCTCATGGTTTGGTTAATGAACACTAGTTGTGGTGTTTTCCCAATTTAATGCTGATGTCGTTTACCTCATGTTATTAAAGATTCTCTACTACACCGAGACTCCGTGCTTGCGAGAGGGGAAGTATTGCCTCTTCGAGGCGCCCAGGGGGTGTGTAAGATTTTCCCAGGTCACTGGGTGGGGGCTCGAGCCAGTTTTGTATTTGCTTTGATGAGAGGGAACCCCTGTGTACTGAACCCGGCCCTTGCTGCTATCAACTTGGCCTGGCAGAAGGGTTACAGATGCATGGGTGCAAGGAAGGAATGAGAGAGACAAATTTGCCCCCAAATTTTTACTATCCTGGGGGACCAGGAAAGTCCTCCTTTCTCCCTCTAAGTGGCACCCCTGAGGACAGACACCTCCCCACTCAGGCAGAGACGCTCAGCACTCACAGAAATGGAGAAAGGCAGTGGCAGTGGCTCTGCATGTACCCCCCCACACCTTGCCTCTGTTTGGGAGCCCCCCAAACTGCACTAATGGGTGAACTCTCCTGACACTGCAGTGGGTCCCACCCACTCCCAGCCAAGCTCCCTCTGCCTGGAAGGAGACTCATCTAGTGCTGCCTGCAGTTGGAACAGGCTGGGAGCTGGAGACTGCCCAGGAGATTTGGGTAGGAGGTGGGGTGACCCAGGTGAGCAGCATTTCACTGCTGCTGATCAGGCCAGGCTTCTGCAGAGCAGAGGGAGTCCTGCGCTCGCTGCTCGCCTACCCCTACCACTGGCTGGAGCAGCTCCCTGAGGCTGCTGGAGGAGAGGCCCCACTCAGGGCTGAAGCAGGGCTGGGTCAGCCCCTGCTGCAGCCAGCCCAGGGGCCACAAAACAGCTGATGGGGGGGGGCAGGGCTGCATTCAGGGGAGCCCGCCAAACAGCTGATAAGCACAGCTGCCTACCGGGCTGATCAGTGTGGGCAGGGCTGCCCGGGAACTGCAGATCCGTGGCCGGGGCCGCAGCACCACTATTGCCGGTGGGTGCTGAGCACCCACTCATTTTCCCCATGGAGTCAGTGCTCTGTGGCTGGCAGGGTGCTTGGGGGTTTCCAGTTGTCATGTGTTGAAAAGCAATCACAGCTCAGGAACCAGCTGATATTTTAGTCTTCCCCACAAACCAGCTTCCTGGATGTAGAAGTGAAAATATAATCATGGGCAGAGGAAGGGAGAGAAAGGATGGTGGTTTCTAGTAAACACCTTCTCTAACCAAACAGCCAGCTTATTAGACACTACATTGCAGTACAGATAAAGCCATGTTAAGAGCAGGCAGGCTCTGATTATGCTCACAAGAAGAGAGGCCCTTCTTCCTATATGATAACAACATGCATTTTTCTTCAGGCTGGAGGTTTCAGGTTTGATGGTGAGGTTGAGAGTCCTGGACCAGTTATGGAGGATCTTTACTCCTTCTTGTGACACTTGCCCTTTCCTTTTTTTGTGGCTGCATGGGCTGCAATTCCCATTTACAGGTTGGGTGCTGAAATTGTCCAGAAAGGACGCGCAATTCAATGTCAGTCTCTGCCAACTCCACATCAACTTACCACTACCCCATCTGTCACACTGCCTGGAGTGGCTCACAACCATAAGTGCCTACCTCAGGGCAGACTGTCAAAATCAGGGTAGATGCCCCAAATTGGTAGTTTATTCTATTATCGGATTTCTATAATCAGATTTTTACCTACCAAACAAGGGCCCGCAGGTGCTTATGCATGAGGTTTATAGGCTGTTGGGGCATTTGGGCATTTCAAAGTAGCCCCAGAAATCCTCTTAAATCATACCATCTTCTGCTTCAGCTGTGCCTTTTAATTTTCTTCTAGGCCCTCTGCATTAGGACTTTAGTGATCACTGACACCTCTGTTTTCAGCAATGTCTCAGGTGTCTCATCTACTGGTTCATATTATTTAACGCTGTAAAGCATCTAGGGTTACAGTTTGCACAAAAGTGTTGTATAAAACCAAAAAAATTCTTTAGGGTCTCTAGACATGGTAATAATAAACAAAATTGTATTTGTTACTTTGCAGGCACTGCTACAATGTATCTCCAAGTATGTAACCCCACAATGGTTTTTGTTAATCTGTTTTATTATTTTGGATAGTCCGTTGGATGAGGGAGATAATACCTCACAGTGGGAAAAAGTATTTCTGAATGACAAAAACTTGCCTGTCCTAAAGCATAACAACTAACAAAGAAGGGTGATCTACAAAACTGTTTCACTAAAAAAAGATTTTATTCAGTTATCAGTATACCCCTAAAACTCAGGACATCTCTGTAGGGCTGAGACCTGATCAACCCCCCACCACATATTAAACCAACCATGGGTGAAACTCAGGGAGTTCGCCACTAAAATTGGGGGGGGGGGGGAAGAAAAAAAAAGAATGTTTTGCTACTGATAAAGCACCCCAACCTCAAGAATGTCCCTAACAAGAGTTATAACCACCCAGGTTGTAAAATAGAGACACCCAGATGCTGGGAAATTAGGGAGAATACAGAAAGACACTCAACAAATGGTAAAATAAGCTCTGACCAGTGAATTTATGCTAACCATTTGCATAAACAGAGAAGGTTATAACTAAGTTACAATTTGGGCATGGAAGATAAAATGTAAAAAAACAAAAAACAAAAAAAAACCTGGGCAGGAAAGAGGACACATAGGTTCCAGTGTGTAATTGGCTAAAATTTTTGTTATTTAGAAATGTGGGCTAATGTGATAGATTTAGTAAATTTGAAGGAGGGAGCTAGTTTTACCTATATAATGTACATGAAAAACAATGCTCTTTGGGAACCTTTTCCAGACTGCAGTTCAGCATCAAGGTGCTGGAACTCTGACCCCTGTGCATGACTGTGGTCATGCAGAGTCATCTCTGGGAATCCCCAGATGAGTGGATTCTGACTGGTCATCAGGTGAATTTATCTGTACATTGGGAGTGCAGAGTATAAGAGATTTGCTTGGTATATGTATTCTGTGTGTGTTGCTAATAAATAGATGTTTAGAGCACAGCTGTGTAAGGCCCTTTCACTGGTAAAAATACTCCTGGGGGAATTCTGCACCACTGCATGTCCACATATTTCATGTGCTGTGCATATTTTTGTTGTTGTTGCAGAAAATAGCTTCTGCTGAAAAGTTGCTGCAGTTCTGCCTTTTTTCCACCAGAGGGTGCTGTGGCACTTGAACACAGCAGCCACTCCTGGCCCGCCCCAGCTATGATAAGGAAGAGAAAGCCTGCCTTCTTCACAGCGCCAGTTGGGCCAGGTCAGGAGATAGTGGATATGGGGAGAAAGACAGTGTGGGGTTGCTGTGGGGTCAGGCAGGGTTTCATGAGGGCTAGTGGGGGAGGACAGACTGGAGAACATGCTGAATGGGAGTGGACATGCAGGGCCACATGGGCAGAGGGGGTGCAAAGCTACAGGGGAAAGGGGGATGGCTGAGTGGGGGCACAGAGACACATGGGGACAGGGGGTGCAGGGACACATGGAGCTGAGGGAAGGGGTCTGGCTGAGAGGGTGCAGGGTCACATGGGGACAGAGGGGAGGGGTGTGCGGCCACATGGGGGCAAGGGGTGGCTGAGTTGGGGAAGACACATGGGGATAGGAGGAGAGGGTGCAGGGCCACATGCAGATGGTGGAGTGGGTGTCTGGGAGGAGAGACACATGTGGGCAGGGGGTGTAAGGACACATGGGGGTGCAGGGACACATGGGGACAGGAGCCGATGTGTCTGACTGAATGGGACAGGCTAGGGATCAGCCAGGGTCTGCATGAGGGATGCTCCTAACAATCCCTCCCTGCCCCGCAAAAGAACCTGTTCCATACTTTTCCCACCCATACCCAACAACCCTTCAAGCTCATACCCAGGCTCCTTCCTAGCAATTATTTCCCTCTCCCTCAGCTCCTCTGTTACCACTGACTCCCCAAGCCTTTGCCCTACTTCTGAGGG